>NC_092780.1:23668523-23976585 GCF_047496795.1 Chiloscyllium punctatum | reverse complement strand
CTTCCATAACTGCCACAAATGCACCTGCGCCTCCACACACATCATTTACTGCATCCGCTGCACCCAATGTGGCCTCCTCTATAGTGGGGAGACAGGCCGCCTACTTGCAGAACATTTCAGAGAACACCTCTGGGACACCTGGACCAACCAACCCAACCACCCCGTGGCTCAACACTTCAACTCCCCCTCTCACTCCACCAAGGACATGCAGCTCCTTGGACTCCTCCATCGCCAGACCATAGCAACACGATGGCTGGAGGAAGAGTGCCTTCTCTTCCGCCTAGGAACCTTCCAGCCACAAGGGATGAACTCAGACTTCTCCAGTTTCCTCATTTCCCCTCCCCCCACCTTGTCTCTGTCTCAACCCTCGAACTCAGCACCACCTTCCTAACCTCTCCGCCCCCACTCTGGCCTATCACCCTCACCTTAACCTCCTTCCACCTATCGCATTTCCAACGCCCCTCCCCCAAGTCCCTCCTCCCTACCTTTTATCTTAGCCCACTTGGCACACTTTCCTCATTCCTGAAGAAGTGCTCATGGCCGAAACGTCAATTCTCCTGCTCCTTGGATGCTGCCTGACCTGCTGCGCTTTTCCAGCAACACATTTTCATCACAAAAAAATGTACCTACTTAGTATCAATTTTCTCTGTTGTGGTAGTTTATAGTGTACACATTGTCATTCCAAGTCAGTACTCTTGAAAGACATTTAATTGGTTGCAAAGCATGTTAGATGTTGCTGAGTTAACAGAAGTCACTCTAAAAATGCAAGATTTTCTGCTCCTACCTACGAAAATATGAGAGTTCTGAAATTTGTTTCACACAAAACAGAGTTAGAATCATAATGGAACGGTACATCAGCTGCTGCTTGTAATGGTTGGCTGAGCTAATATCGGCTATGACACAAGTTTCTACTCTGGAGTTGTGTGTGATGACCTCATCAGTGAGTAAATGTCTTGAATTGTTTGCATGCAAATAAACTGAAAAATTGCACAAATTGAAATAATCACCTGGATGTTAAGTGGTTTTCACCTTTCAATTCATGAAATCATGCTGTAATACTGTATAACATTTATGTAACTTTTTGCATTTTGAAGTTATACTTGCATATTATCACTGATGTGAGAATTTTAGTTTAGTCTGGAGGCCTGTGACCAGTGGTGTGCCACAAGGATCGCAGATTGATCCACTACTTTTCATCATTTATATAAATGATTTGGATGTAAACACAGGAGGTATAGGAGGTAAGTTTGCAGATGACACCAAAATTGGCGGTGTAGTGGACAGCGAAGAACGTTACCTCAGAGTACCACAGTATCTTGATCAGATGGGCCAATGGGCTGCAGAGTGGCAGATGGAGTTTAATTTAGATAAATGTGATCTGCTGCGTTTTGGAAAAGCAAACTAGAGCAGGACTGATACACTAAATGGTAAGGTCCTAAACAAAGAGACCATGGAGTGCAGGTTCTTAGTTCCTTGCAGGTTTCAATATATTTCCATACTAATGCACTGAAAGCTGTGTCCCCATTCTAGGTGATTAAAGACTTAACAGCAATCTAGGTTTGTTTAATACATTGCATCATTTGTATGACACTTTGATCTTTTACAATAAATTCTGTGTCCTATGATCCACCTCACTAGCGACCTGATGAAGGAGCAGCACTCTGAAACTTTGCACTTCCAAATAAACCTGTTGGACAATAAGCTGCTGTTGTGTGAGTTTTAACCTTGGACCAGTGAGGTTAAGTTGTAGTTTAAAAGAATCCACTACATTACAGATCAGTGGTTTCAGATCCTTCCCCTCAAGTAGATGCAAAGCAGCCAATCAGCGGTCACCAGCGAGTAACAATCACTCGACTGCATGGTTCAGGGCCAATCAGGAAACAGCACTGCGACCTCGTGGTCTATATAAGGGATGGTCCGCAGCTCCTGCTCTCCATTTGGCCCCTTGTCTTCGGGTAGACTAAAAGTTTGGTGCCAGTTACAGTCAACGGGCGGTCACGGTAAACCGGCGGAGCTGTTCCCTGTCAATCTTCTCAAAGTTAGAAATCACACGACACCAGGTTATTGTCCAACAGGTTTAACTGGAAGATTCTGGATTGGTTGTCACAACCACCCGATGAAGGAGCAGCGCTCAAAAACTAGTGCTTCCAGTTAAACCTGTTGGAGTGTAACTCGGATTCGTGTGATTTTTAATTTTGTACACACCAGTCCAACACCGGCATCTCCAAACCAATCTTAGGGCGTTTCAGCTATGACTGTGCTTCACTCCCAACAGGACATTCACATTTAAAGTAAACTGCGTTTGCCTTCGGCTCCCGTCAACGACTCACTGAAGTAAAACTGACAATAACTTCGCAGTTGGCGCAATTGGTTTAAAGACCAATTTCTTCAACTCGCTGACTTTGCTACTTTTAATTTCATACAGTGGCTGAAACCTCCCTCACCCTTCCCTACATTTTATCACCTTCGCTTCAATTGAAAGTTCAGCCTGGAGCCCCATTCCAGAACAGTTGGCAACTCCTACTTCCCTACAACAACTGCCCACCCGTTTTACTCAAGATTTGATATCTTTTCCCCCCTGTCCTTGCAACCACCGTAAAGGTTTACCCCACTCACCCTGCACCCTGGCAATCCCCATTCTGTTCACGTCGGGAAACAACATTCTTCAGCCTGAAGGGATTTTTGTTTTGTTGTTGTGTTTCTGTGCGTTTACGGTAACAGACTTGCCCCTTATTTCAAGGTAAATCTACAATTGCCTTAAATAGCTGACAATGACATAGTCCGGAACAAAACCCACCATGACAGCGTCGAAAGTAGAAACCAGATTCTGGATTGGGATAAAGCACATTTACCAAATTTTCCAATGTTTCTTTATTCCGAATTCATTGAGAATTTCATTTCAGGACTGTATAAAGTTTAGCAATGTAATTAAGTCACAAAGTCTGATGGACTCATCCCAAGCTGCGCTTCGTTTCCTCAAACAGTTTTTTTTAAAAGTAAAGAACACAAACACCCTACTCAACACACTCGCTCTCGTTCTGAATTAGGAAATGACCGCACCGATTAGTTTAAATGCTCAAACTACCTCCGGGTTTGACTTCCTTCGCTCATGAACAAGGAAGTGAAACAATGCACATTTTCCAAAAGCGGTTTTCAAGCTAAAATTGGATTGAAAATGCGAAAGGAAAACATGTCCCATGACAAAATCAACTCATCCAGATTGTGCCGCGAACGATCCCGGCGCAGAGATACGGAAATGCTTAACATCGAGCAACTAAAACCGATCCGATTCAAATGAGACGAAGTTTGTGTTCTCCCGAAGCTCCTCTCCAAGTTCAGACCGGACTGTAGGAGAAATGCAACTATCGAATAGGCTCACTGTGGAGTAACTGTGAAAAATAGCAAGCGGCTCTAAGCCGTTCACAGTTTTTTTGTAAATTTATACAGAACGGCCCGTGGGCAGTCTTTGCAAATCACAGTGACGTAGCAGATGTGTGACCAGAATTGCTACATTTCTGACTTTTCACAAACTTTCCTCACCCTGAAATCAGCGAAGTTTCACAATTTCGACTGTTTGTTGTCGCAGTGAATTTGAGAAACGGGCAAACGTTGAGTTTGCGGCCGCGTTAAAGAGGTCAAAACTCATTCAACATCAGGTTGTAGTCCGAGGTAAAAACAATAACTGCAGATGCTGGAAAGCAAATACTGGATTAGTGGTGCTGGAAGAGCACAGCAGTTCAGGCAGCATCCAACGAGCTGCGAAATCGACGTTTCGGGCAAAAAAGGGCTTTTGCCCGAAACGTCGATTTCGCTGCTCGTTGGATGCTGCCTGAACTGCTGTGCTCTTCCAGCACCACTAATCCAGTATCAGGTTGTAGTCCAACAGGTTTATTTGAAATCGTTTCTTCCAAATGAACCTGTTGGACTAGAACCTCGTGTCGTGTGACCTTGTCCACCCCAGTGCAATAGCTGAAAATGTGTTGCTGGAAAAGCGCAGCAGGTCAGGGCAGCATCCAAGGAGCAGGAGCATCGACGTTTCGGGCATGAGCCCTTCTTCAGGAATTCTCCTGCTCCTTGGATGCTGCCCTGACCTGCTGCGCTTTTCCAGCAACACATTTTCAGCTCTGATCTCCAGCATCTGCAGTCCTCACTTCCACCCCAGTGCACTGCCTGGATCTCCACATCATGGCTTTGAAGAGAAGCCGGAGTTGTATTCAGACCGAATTTAGTGTTTGTTCAGTTCTACAACACTGTTGTAAAGAACAGGTTTTGCAGAAACCCGCGAGCGAACCCACTCAATATTTAAAACAAACAAAAAAAAAGCCCTCTAAAACTAGAAAAAAGTCACCCAAAGGGCTACTGGAAATCCGAAACAAAATAAACAGAAATTGCTGGAAAAGTTCGGCAGCATCTGTGGAGAGAAATCAAAGTGAACGTTTCGGGTCCAGCCACCCTTAAAGAAAATAAAAATCTTCCTTTCGAAATTAACGGTACCTCCAAAAGTAAAAGCGCCAAGGTAGAAATGGAAAACGTTAACTCCTCCGATTCGCTGACTTGCATTTGTCCAAACTCACCAATTTTGTTTTAAGCTGCTTATCTCCTCCTGGCGTTAGGACGGCGCTGAGCGACGGCGAAACGCAGAAGGTCACAGGTCTATTAGTGGGAGGCAGTTCATTTGAAGGTTCAGCTCGCACACCTTCCTATCGTTATTCCCTATCCTCCTCTAAATGTAGCAAGCATTTATTCAACTCTAGAAGGCAAACGCTTCCATCGCTCTGTTTCAGGATTTGTTCCACGCTTTGGTTTTCCCTTGTACGAGCAAACATTTCTTGACAACGCCGTTTTGAAGTTTGAATGTGTCCCCCCCCCCCCCCTCTCCCCGGACCTCTGCGCACACCCTCCCGCATGCTTCTTTAAAAAAATACCCTTAGCAATTTTATTCTTTCAGATCCCGGCTGGAGTTCCTGAAGCCCCTTTCTCATATTTCCTAGCTCCTGGTTGCAATGTTTTCAGCTCTGAAACGTTTTTTTTTGTTTGTTATCTGGTGGCCCGAATGTTAGCGTTTGACCCGAACACGATAGAATTGAATCATTCCCTGCTCGTCTGGGAAGTTCCACTGTTTAACTATCCAACCTTTCACTACACAAGCATTTCCTGTTAGTAAACACCGTCAAAAGGATAAAAGTACTGAGTAAACGTAATTGATCAAATGCCATATCGTTGAACACAGTGCTGATTTCAACGCTTATACTTACTTGTTGGTGAAATAAGCCGTCAACTTCTGTCCTGATCATTAAAGAATTCCACTTAAAATATTCCACTTCAAAGAATTTAACATCCAAACTATTGTCATGCGGACGACTTAAAATTAACATTCTTTGCAAGTTAGCAAAAAGAGAAATGTTTTCAGTCACAAAATTAGTCATAAATATCGGGTTTGCTACCGTTTTAGTTTTGCCTTGCCATCATTTCCATAAATGAACATTTATGGCTGTGCATTATCCTGTAAAATGTCAAAGTCGCCATAGTCCAATAAGCGGCACTCTCGCTAGAGGCACAGCTGACTGTGAATTTAACCTGAGGGTCACTGTACCTCAGGCAAGGGGGAAAAGGCATGACCTCAGCTGGTATGGGGATTGAACTCAGACCATAGGCACCACTCTTTGTCGCAGATCAATGGCCCAGCCCACTGATCTCGTTTGCTTCCTCCCTATTTGCTATTTACAAGCAGGAGGGGTCTAGAAAGAGAGGTCATAGTTTTAGCGTACGAAATGGCAGATTTAAATCAGAAATGAGAAGAAATTCATCCCCCTAACTGGTCGTGAATGTGTAGAATTCACTAACTCCGAATATGGTGGATGCTGGGACATTGTGTAAATTTAAGGAGGATATGGGCAGGTTTTGAGTTCATTATGGGTTGATGCATGATGGAGAGCGGACGGAGAAGTGGAGTTGAGATCAGTCATGGTCGTATCGGAGGACGGAGTTGCTCGAGGCGCTGAATTGCCTACTCCTGCTCCATGTACTTAGCCATCGTTATCTCACAAACTTTCCTCACCATGAAATCAGTGGCACATGAAATAGTGAACCACGTGCATAAACCTTGATCTTCTCAGGCAAATTTTATGACTGTTTTGATTGTCATTTCAGGCTGAGTCCTATTTCCCTGTTTTTTTTTAATTGATTTCCTCTCTCCTTTCACGAGAACATATGAAACAGGAGCTGAACTTGGTAATTTAGCCTTTCAAGCCTGTCTCACCACTTAATGAACATTTGATCTTCGACTGCAATTCCATTTACTTTCATTATCCATACCATCAACCTTTATATTAAATAATAAGCATCTACATTCTACATCCTCCACTTCACCAAGACTGCATGCTTCACATCATTCTAGAGTCATTTGGACACATAAATAGCCATTCAGCCCATGGAGTCTGTGCTGGTTCTAGTAGAATATTCCAGTCATGCCTGCCCTTCCCCATTGCACTTGTGTCCTTCTAATATCTCTGAAATCAATCATCTCTCTTGATAATACCCACTTGTTGCATAAAGTTCTTCCTCAAATCCCCTTTCATCTCTTGCCAAAACCTTAAAACTGTGTCTTCATGTTCTTGAGCCATCCATTTAATGTGAGCAATTCTTCCTTGCTTTTCTTATCTGACCTTGACATAACCCTGTATACTGGATTAGTGGTGCTGGAAGAGCACAGCAGTTCAGGCAGCATCCAACGAGCAGCGAAATCGACGTTTCAGACAAAAGCCCTTCATCAGGAATAAACCCTGTATACATCTATTAAGTCCACCTTCAGTCTCCTTTTTATTCACAGAGAGCAACTCAACTTCTCCAATCCAACCTTCAAGCTAAAACCATTTTGGCCTTGAATTATTCTAGTAAATCTGCTCTGAAGCATGTTCTGGCCTCTGACATCCTTCCCAAAGTGTAGTAACCAGAACTGCATACAACCCTCTAACGTTACACTAACCAGAATTATTGAAAGATTCAGTATATTTTCCATGTGAAGCTCTAGATCTTGTGTGTTTTGCTAACCACTCTCTCAATATAAGTTACCACCTTGCAAGATCCATGTGAATAAACCTCCAAGTCTCAGTCCTTGAATACTCTTTAAACCTGTGCTATTTTGTCTATTGAGCCACTCCATATTCATCCTGTGAAATGCATTATCGTATTCTCTGTGTAAATTCTATCTGCCACTCTGCTGATCTGTTTATGTCTTGTTGTATTCAGTTTGCATCATCCCCATTGTCTGTCTATCCCATCACAAGTTTTTTATTAATGCATTTTGAAATTTTACTCCGTATCTTCATGGCCAAGACACTTATATATATCACAAAGAAACAGCATACTAGCATTAACTCATTCACCACCCTAGCCTGCCTTCCTCCAGTGTGTAAAAAAATATCATCACTCTAGCTTATATCTCTAAGCCACATTTTATCCAAGCTACTACTCACCTTTCTATTTCATGTGTTATAGTTTTAAACATCTTCAGTTCCTTCATCGATGAGCTCAGAAGTGGGAAGTTCACTGATCATTGCACAGTTTTCAATTCCATTTGCTTCTTTTCAGAAACTGATGCAAGAGCTGCTTATATACTTCAAGCTCTGGATACCATTCAGACTTGTTTCAATTATTTGTTCATTGGATGTGGGCACCAATTGCTGGGACAGATTTTATTTCCTATTCCTAGTTGCCTAGAGGACAGTTAAGAATCAGCCAGATTACTGTGGATCTTGAGTCACGTATAGGCCAGACCAGGTAAGAATGGCTGATTGCCTTCATTAGTGAACCTAATGGGTTGTCAAGACAGTTAATAATAGTTACACATTTGCCATTTGCTTCACATTCACACCAAAATAGTGTTAGGCAATTATTATCTTCAGCAAGAGAGTCTAACCATCTACCTTTGACATCTCAAATGATTACCATTGTTAAAGCCTTCCTAATTGAATCCTGGGGATTACCCTTGACCAGGAACTAATCCCAGCTGGCAATATGAACACTGTGGATTCTAGAGTGTACCAAAGGTAGAGAATTCTGTTTGCAAGTAACTCATTTCCTATCTCCCAAATGCCTAGGCACCATGTGTAAGACTCGGGCCAGAAAAGTGATGGAATATTTTCCACTTGCCTGTATGAGTGCAGTTCCAACAACTCTCAATAATTTTAACAGTCCAATCATTTGGCACACTACCCACCATTCACTTCTGCCACCACTGGGGCACAGTGCACTATGCGTAAAATGCACCACTATTTGCATAGCCTTCTTTGAAAGCACATTTTGAACACATGACCTTCACCATAGAAGGACATGGGCTTGGGAACATCACCATCCGCAAGTATCCTCCAATGCATACACCATCCTGATTTCACAGAGTCCCTATCATGTGGAAGCAGGCCATTCAGCCCATTGAATTTACATCAACCCTCCACAGACAAGTCCACCCAGACACACCCCATCCCCGTAACCCTGCATTTCCCATGGCTAATCCTGCTAGCCTGCACATTCCTGAACACTGGGCAATTTAGCATTGCCAATCCACCTATGTGGGAGAAAACTGGAGCACCTGGAGGAAAAGCATACAGACATAGGGAGAATGTGCAAAGTCCACATAGAAGTCACCCGACAGTGGAATTGAACCCAGATCCCACTGTGAGGCAGCAATGCTAACCACTGAGCCAACATGCCATCCCATTTGAAATTATATTGGCATCCCTTCATTACTGATGGTTGAAAATCCTGGAACCAGCTCCCAAACAGTATTGTCAATTGATCTACGACACTCAAACTCTCTCAGTTTAAGGCAATAGTTCACCACCAATTCTCGAGGGTAATTAGGGATGGGTTCTGACCTAACAGTGTGCTCACATTGCATGAATGAAAGTTAAAGAATTCTGACAGCCACGACTTCAGTGCCTAGACCTTTAGCTCTGGATAACCCTCACTGTTTCTTTCTATTTTCTTGTCTTTCATTAACAACCCACTTAAAAACCTAACCCTCTGACTAGGTTTTGGCCACCTCCAAATGTCACCTATATCTGTTTTTTTGCTTTATGGTGTTTAAGATGTTTTATTACATTGAAGATAGTATAAAAATATAAATGGTCGTGACAGCTTGCTTAATGGTTGACTTATCGGCAAATCTGGCTGGACAACATAATGTGCTGAGGGATCCTCCATACTTTGGCAAAGTTTTCACCAGTTGAAAACCATCCTGTCATGCAAAGGTTCTCTTGTCCACTAAGCACCCACTTAAAATCATTTTTACCTTCAGTAAAGCCTGACATACCTTCTGTTTCTCATGTAGCACTGTCCATCAGTGCCATCATCTGAAAATATGTTGGGTTGCGCACATACTCTACACTGATCACCTTAAGCTGTACCTCACCAATACTTCTCCCAACTCCTTTACAGCCTCTATTGATGTGCCACTTATTCAACATCCAGAATTGGATGAGCTGAATTTTCTTCAATTACAATTTGGAAGCCAAAGACATTGTCTTTGGGGTTCCCACTACAAATTGCATTCCCTTGCAGTTATTCCGTCACTTCCTCTCACCACTGAGACTGAACCAGGTCATTTGCAATTTTGGCATTCAGTTTTACCCTAAATTCAGTTTGACATTTAATCCCCTTCAATACAAGACTACCTCGTTCCATCTCCATAACATCACCTCCTTCCTCCTTTGCCTCAGCTTATCTGCTTCTGGAACCATCAGTCATGCTTTTGTTATTTTCATACTTGGCTATTGCAGTGTTATCTTTCTTCATCATGCCATCTCTGTGAGCTTACCAAAGGCTGCCTGCAACCTAATTCAGACTAAATCCCCCACATATCTCCTCCATGTTTGCTGATTTGCCTTGGCATCTATTCAGACAATGCCTCAATGTTAAAATTCTAAACAGTTTAATCAAATTATTCCTCAGTTATGTGGTTCCCCATTTCCTTAACATTCCCCAGTTTTACAACACTATGGGATATCTTTATTGATCTAATTCTGGTCTGCACATTCATGTTTATATTCACTTTACCAGTTTTGCCTTTAGTTGTTGTATAATTCTCTTTCAGAACTCTTCCATTCTTCTATATGACCTCCTTTAACATTTTCCTTAAAACATTTGGTTGCTTACTCCAGAACAGGCATGATGTCAAATACTGTTTGCTAATTGACTGTATGAAGCACCCTGAGGATATTTAAGTCTATTCAAGGTAGAAGCTGGGTTAAAATAGTTCATGGCATCAGTATGACTACTTCAAGTATGATAATAACCATTACCTCAGAAGCAAAATACTACAGATCCAAATTGAATATAGAAAGTGTTGGAAGTACTCAACAGCTGAGGCTGCATCTGTGGAGAGATACAGAATTAACATTTCAGTTCAAAAAGCTTTCATCAGAAAGATTCTGAGGAACGTAAACATAATGGTAAGTCAAAAAGCTCAATCCAGAGTCAACAGGTATCCTGATAATGACACTCCATCTTTAACAGTATCATTACCAGTTTATGATTTCTTTAATTTACCGGACTAATGTTTCAAAGTATATTGAGTTGTAGTATTTACAAGAGATCACCGCTCATCAATCATAATAGACGCTTATGGCTTATAAGTAATAAATGGTGGGATCAAGGATTAATAAATATGATCAATCCACAGTAAAACAATTGGAATAAAGATGGCAGCAAATACATATTGTATTAATGAAAATGTGAGTTTGTGCAAAGATTTGAAAAAATAGATTCCTATTCCTCCATCATCAGTGAATTGGTAGTGCCACTTATTCACTTGCTCAAAGAATTGCAAACGTTTACATGACTACTTATCTATTAATAAAAGTAATCTCAGTCTGTGAGAACTATGTTAAATTCAGGACATAAAACAATAAGATACAATATGGTCTGCAGAAGAAATGGGTGATTACTTCTAAAGAAATAAGTTGTCTATTGGCTTCTGGGTCAAAGATTTCATTTATCACTCAAACTGCTTTGTCTGGTGGAAATCTACAGACTAAGGACCAGTTTAAAGGAAAGACCAGTTTAAAGGATACTGAAATGCTGTATCAGCTAGCACCCCAAGAAGAATATAGACCACCAAGCTTCATCATTAATGGAACCAAGTTGCTCTGGAGCAATTTATCTATTTGTGGAATGCCATCTCATTTGATGTCACTGTGGACAAAAAAGTAGACAATTGACTTTCTAAAGCATTCCGTGCATTTGTGAGACTTTACAAGAAGTTTGGAGCAACCACAGCCTTAGATCACAAGCTAAACTCAATGTACAAAGCCATAGTTACCTCACCACACTTCTGTAAGGGTGCTGAGACATGAGTCTTGTACCGATGCCACGTAAGCTGTCTCGAACACTTCCAAGACTCATCTTCGCAGCATCCTCAAGATCCACTAGAAAGATCATATCACAAACATTGAAGTTCTAGAAATGCCAGTATCAACAGCATCGAGGCCATCCTCTTGCAAAAGCAACTGTTTTTTGAGGATTACTTTGCCTGAATGGGATGACTGTTACTTGTCCAACACTATGTTGCATGAAGAGCTGACTACTGGCAAATGGAACAGAGGAGTCCCAGACAAAAGTTTCAAGGACTTTCTGTAAACATCCTTGTCTGTGCGTCACATCAACTATTGCCAGTGGGAAGCATAGAAATGTCTTGAAACACTACCTCAGGAGAGCTGTACCATTGATACTGAGCAAACAGCCAGCATGATTGAAAAAAAGCATAGATCCAATTGCCCCCAGCATCAACTGTGCCTGCACTTGCATCCACTGTGGAAGCATCTGCTGATCACTGATAGGCCTGATTACCTACTTGCAGCCAATGAAAACTACTTTCATAAAATCTTTGTCCATAAGAAATACCAAGAGAGATAAGAATCAAGTAGGAGATGTAACAGAAGTGTCAGTGTCTGCAACCATGAAGGAGGTAATAATAGGAGAGGCAGCTGCTCCACTGTGAAACTAGAAGTGAAGATCAGAATGAGTAGGAAACTCTGATGTGAACAATTAACATGTGTATTTCAAGTAATCATCACACGATTCAAAGTTGTCATATTTTGAATATAAGGCAGCAAACTAGTGTTAAAGCAGGAGGGCTAATGCTTGATTTTCTAAAACAACTTTAGTACAATCAATGGCAGGTTCTCAAAGGACAATATTCGATGGATTTGGATGGTAATATAGAAAGGTATTAGCCAGTTCACAGTGAACCAGCCTTGCCTCAGCAGTTAAAACATTAAATGGCTGAGTGATGCGAGAGACAGATAAGGCAAAGAGGATTTTACAGTTTCTCGTGGACCTGGGTGCTGTAAGCCCCCAACTGAACAGAAATTTATAATGTTTGCTCTGGGGAAGCATGGAATTGCAGTCATAATTCCAGCACATCTTGCATGCAAGTCAATGCCAACCATTGGTACAAGTTTTACGGTCTCTTTGTTCCTGTGGGAACAAAGACCAAGATTGCTTACAAAATGGGGAGGTGGTATCTCGACAAAAAGAAAGGTATTTAACCTTTCTTTTATTTATCCATTCCCACCACATTGCTGACTCTTGTGAATGGTCATCTGGACCTCTCAAGAATCTGAGTTCTCCTAAATATAGGATTTGCCAATTTAACTTGGTGTCATTCCTGGAGTGTGGCTTCCTAAAAGTTTCTACTTTTAATATTCTTTAAAGTGCTGACATTTTCAATGTTATTTGTCATTCATTTAACATCAGTGAGGCAGAAAGATGCCTCATCTAAATGAAATGAGTGACTCATTTAAAAATAGTAATCGGAGTTAAGTGAATCAACTATTGAGTGAAGAATACATATTTACGAATATTTCTTGGATCATTTAACATGCTTTATTTCAGCATTCAAAATAATTAAAAACATCTCAAATTATTATACATATACAAAATAGGTACATATCCATGTACTTGCCCCAGAAATGTCTGCCTCTTTTTTTCCCTCTAAAGTAGAAAAAAAAGGTGTATTGCCAAAAAGAAAAGCACAAAAAGGGCATTGAGATGATGAAACAGGAATGGCAAGGGAGAAAGGGATCCACATGCTTAACTTTGAAAAAAGACAGGTAGTTTGTGATGTTTCATTTGCACATAAAAGACTTAACCTACTGTATAGACAGACACTTCTAAATAGCACCGCATTTGGAAGAGAAATTCACTGTATTCCTAGAAAGGGAGTAATGTTTCTTAGCACCAGTCAAAGGTTCTTCAAGTTTATTGTGCTCTGCTGCACCACTTTAAGAACCTAAGCATAAATAGCACCTTTCTTCTTATATATATTTTTTCTTATAGCTGTGTAACCTATCCCGGCACTTTGATTCACTGTGGCTTGTTAATACATTAGGTAACATTTTGTGTGAGGTAGCCCTATAAGTTTTGAACTGGAAGATGTGAGGATTTTTATCTTCTGCACTACAAAATAGCAAAGAACAGATGCTTTCTCACCACATGTAGAAGGACAATAACAAGCTTTTGACATTTTTTCAAATTTATTTTGCCACCTGAAAATGGTACATACAATCTTTCAGTTTTTTCTCTGCAGTGGTATATGGCAAAATGTCACCTGCAGTGATCTCTTAACTCCAGGGGAAGGTTTACACCTGACAAGTACTTTTTTCCTGTTGCCATAGAAACAGAGAACATAAAAAAGTGTCCTTGTAGTTGTCCCACCCGTCTTCAGGCCCGAAGTTTAAGCAAGTGGACCGTGGCTGTCGAATGAATTAGAATTCAATGCATAGAAAGTTTAGAGATGACTGCAAGTAAATTTCAAGTCCGTTTTACAAGAAGCAGACTGGGCCAATGTCAACACCAAATTCTTGATCAGCGCCACCAACATCCATAGGTGCAATGTCAATAATAGGCAGTCGTGATGTTTTCATCGTTTTGTATTCGAAGACTGTCCTGCCCCATTCGCCAGTATGTCTCTGTTGGTTAAAAAAAACAACAGTCATTACTAATTTGTGATAGTGGGTGGAGTACCTAAGTCCTAATGTATCATGTCCAATTATTTTCATCTTTATCACCTGTACAGACTGTTTATAATCCTTTCAATTTTGCTCAATGAAGTATCTTGACTCATTTTGTTTGCATGTCTCTAAGCATTAAAATTACCAAACGCTGAGTGCACAAGTTGCTTGGTAAGGTGCATTAGATCTTACTAACTCTATTGGCTGTCTATTGTTAATGAACAAGATCAAACTGTGCTCAGAGATCCTGTATTTCATTTTCTAAATGATAACGAAAAGACCTATTGCATTTCAAACTTACCGTGCAACCATCCTCAGAAACGGTGTATGTGAATCGACTGTTGCCTTCTGCTCTGATTTCAATTTCGTTGGAACCTTGGAGCAATACAGCCTTCTTCAGGTTACCAGCTTCCTCGTCCATGTAGGCAATGCTATTCTTACAGTGGTATGTGATGTTCTGGGTTGCCTCAGAGGACATCAAGCGCAGGAAGGTAATTTGGATTGCAACATCTCCAGCAAGGACACCATCATCACCACCATAGCCAAACTATAAAGAAAATAAATATAAGGTCAGCTTATTCCTAAAAGTTGTTAATTGAAGATAGTTGACATACAGTTTTGAAGCATTCTTCTGCTTTATTTATGATGCCAATTGCATCATAAATAAAACATAATTAGACACAATAAATTTTAGCGGATAATCATTTGTGTTTTCTTTTGCGAATATGCTTTATACCTGGAAGCCGCCATCCATGTTCTCGCCGAACCAGACATGCTTCTTCTCCTTTGGATTCTTGGTTGTGTACCAGTTCTTTTGTGGGATTGTCTGTGGGCTTGAGTAGACGCAGGTCTCACCAGTTTCCATGTTACAGTATACACGGATAGCATCCAGAGTGCAGCCTTGGTTAGGATCAATCCAATAATCGCCTATGGAATAAATGGTAAAGATCATCAGTGTTCCATTCTTGCTTCATCAAGTTTGGCTTCAGTCAATTTGTATAGCGTTTCATAATCTTTTTAGTGACATAATTTTGAACTTTTTATATTTGTATGTTTTGCTTTCATGAAACTTGTGTATGGCTATGATAGTCCCTGCATGCAATGTTTTGTATGGTTAATTTCAGCATTGTTCTGTACAATTTCAGCATTGGTTCTGTACAATATGGATATTTGTTTTAAGTATTTAAACTAACCGCTCTTCCAATCTGGGTGGCACATCTTCAGGTCACGGCAGGTACGGGCTGGGTTCTTTCTGGTGCCTTCAGGGCTGCGGATGCTCTCAATCTGCTGGGTCAGGGATTTCAGAGTGGTGTCAATTTGAATGTCGCGGTCTGCAACAGCCCCGGCATCATCAGCTCTGAAATAACGGAGTGGATCTGGGCCTTTGTCGGTTTGTGGTGCAGCGAATTGGAAGTCAAATCCTCCAGAAGATGGACCAGGTGGGCCAGGGATACCAGGAGGTCCAGGTGGGCCCTGGAAGGTGAACACAATTGTAGTTAAGTAAGGTTACATAGAAGCAGGTGAAGTTCATTCCAATTTGCAAACACAACAGCGTCAGGAGAGACGTTACTTACAGCAGGACCCATGTCACCATTACGACCACGAGGACCAGGTGGACCAATAGGACCAGGGAGACCACTAATACCATCTTTGCCAGGAGAACCAGAGGGACCAGCAGGACCCTGGTGGGAAGGGAAACACATTTACAAATGGTGCCAATGTAGTTTTATTAAAATATTCATGCAATTTGCCTAAAATTAAACAAAATAGTTGAATCACTGAATTAAAGTGATTAGAAATCATGCTACACATTCCAAGTCATTCCTGTTTTCTTTAGAAATTGTTTCCTCTATTAAAACAATGTTTAAAGACTATATTATATATTAAAATACTGACGGACTTGAAAAGAGACATTGCTTTTATACAAATGAAGAATATACTTACACGTGGGCCAGCAGCACCTGAAGGGCCAGCAGGACCTTGCTCACCAGGAGGACCCTGTGGGATTGCAGAAAGTATTTCAATATGGGAAATAAATAACAAGGAAAGAACAATTTTAGAAAGGGAATGGAGCTAAAGTTCTCAGATAAAAATGGATAACTTACAGGAGGACCAGGCAGACCTTGAATACCAGGGAAACCTCTGTGGCCTTTGATACCTCTTGCACCAGGCTCACCAGCTTCACCTCTATCACCACGGGAACCAACTGCACCCTGAAGTGAAGTGAAAAGGAACTTATTTTAGTTGCTCATATTTTGTGTTTCATTCTTTACAATGTTGGAAAGCTACCAAACGCTCACTTTACTATTGCTAAAATTTCCTCTCTCAAGTTAACTAACGCCATCTCTTGCAATTACAATTACACAATTTGGTTTAGTGAATTTATTTTGGTGTTTTTGTTGATCAGTAATGAAGAAACCAAAATAGCTTAACTATTGCTTATATCTAAATTGCATATCACCCAATTCATGTAAATATGCCAGTGTTTGCTGAGAATTTGTCAACAACTCTGAAAAGATGAGTGGTTATCTATTCAGCAAGCATAATCTTAAATAGCAGAGTTTACTTACCACAGGACCACGGGGACCCATTGGACCAGCAGGACCAGCAGGACCAGCAGCACCCTGAAGGTTAGAAAGAAACCCAGAGGTAAATATAATTTTCAAATTAATACATTAAATCTACATCATTGAAATCAGTATGTCTTAAATAATTCAAATTTTCAATTTTGACTCTTTCAGAGACAAAATACTTTTACTCCATTTTCTACATTCATTTGGAATTAGCAATGGAACATGAACAAATGACTACATGCAATCTGCAGTTGTTCACTTTGGAAGCTGGGTTTTAACCTGACATTAAATGAAATTTAACTGCATGATCTTTTAATCTGGATAAATATCTAATGTTGCAAGGCTGTACATTTAAAGAATTTGTCCAGAGTGCAAAATGCTGATAATTTTATGTATCCATATGAAAATATTTTGAAAAAAGCATAATTACTGGTTCACCACGATCGCCATTCTTGCCAGCAGGGCCAACTGGGCCAGGGGCACCAGGGGCACCAGGAGCACCGGGAGGACCAGATGGACCGGACTCACCACGATCACCCTACACAGGAATAACAGATTTGTTATAGCACAATAAGCACAATTGAAAAGAAAGGTACTCAAACAATTAAATAATACCGGTGAACTTGAAATAGAGAAAAACTAACCTTAGGACCAGGAGCACCATCACGACCAGGAGCACCTTCAGCACCAGGGGCACCCTGAAAACAGGTACAATATAATTCTCAATATTTGATATTAAAATGCATTGGTTTCATTCTTTTCACCAACAATGTATTTGCACACAACTACAGATGTTGGTGCAAGAGATTTTACGTCACACAAATTTTGAAGTTATTATTGACTACAGCATACATAATGAGCTTGGACACAACTGGAGAAGGAAAACAGGATAAACTTCCTCAGAAGAAATCTTATGCCAACAGAAGAAGCTTGACTTTTACTATTCAGTTGGCATGATTCATTTGATGTGACTGTGAAACAAAGGTCACCTCACACCAATATTAAACTTGTAGAGATATCGCAGCAACTCACAGCTATTCAGTCTGGGCTTTACACCATGTGTTCAGAAGAATTTATCCCACCACATGCATGTAGACAGATGTAAACACAGCCTCAAAATGTACTTTAAGTAGTTCAGGGAGTTGGATTTGTGGAAGTATCAGAATAATTGACTTCAGGGTGAATTATTGCAAAGATGAAAATTTGGAATTTGCTAATTTGTGCATCAATATAATTAATTTTCATTGGACAGTTATTACCTGAAAGGTAAATGGGTAAATACATGGTAAATGAACAAAGGATCTGAATATACAAGTACACCAGTCACAGAGTTAATCGCAGGTTAGCAAGGCCGTAAAAAGCAGACTATTTCTTGAGGCATAGAAATAAGCAGGAGAGGTGTTATCTAAATCTGTATCAAACCATAGTTTATAGTCATAAAAAAGGATGGAGGCGCAGGAGATGGTGCAGAGAAGACGTTCAAGGGTGATGCCAGAAATATCTGGCAAAAATATCAGGAAAGATTAAAGTAGAGCATGGATCCATGTTTTTGACATTTGTAAAGGTTTTGATAAAATGGATCCAGAAAGAATGTTTCCTTTTAGACGATATGTGGAGAAGGCATCAGTTCAACACAGTCACCAAGAAGTCTAAAAGGAATATAGAACTTGCAAGCATAGGTAGTGATTGAAGCAAAGAGTAGAGATTCATTTATGACAAGGAAAACAAGAATAGCAGATACAAGAAAGAAGGAAAAGAAAGCTATGAGAAGAAAGGAAGAAGATTGGGGAGAGGCTTGACAGAAGCCTATATGCTCCCATGGACTAGTTGGATCAAATGAATTGTGTCCAGTGTATTTTCTTTTGTTCAGAAGAATTGTGTGTTCAATTCTATTGATAAATGTGGTGTGTCATCCTATTTGTGTTATGTGCTCTGATTGAAATGCTTTGCTCTGTTTCAGCTGGTGACAGAAGGGTGATAAATTTTGAACAGAAGAGCTAATGTGTTCATATAATAATGCTTGGGGACAACAATGAGAAATCAATTGAAAAATCAAAACTTTAAGAAATGAAATTATTAACATCCTTACTTCACGACCAGATTCACCAGGTGGGCCAGCAATACCAGGAGGACCCATTGGGCCTGGGGGACCACGGTCACCAGGTGCACCAACTGGACCTTGTTTTCCAGGCTCACCCTAAACGACAAAGAAATAGTTTTTGCTTTGTGAGCATACGGACTTTGATGAAGAAACGATCGAACTTCATGGTTATAATGATAACATGACAAATCAAAGAGAATAAATGTGTTTTTTTAATCAGAAGAACATATTGATCTAGAGTCTGTTCATAAGCATTTATAAAGACAGCTAACTATCTTTAAATAAAACAAGTGCATTCTGTTAATTCCATGATAGAGTTTTCTGATAGCTCAGAAGCTTAGAAAAGATGTGGAATGTTGCATTCTGGTTGTATACTGCACATGAAGCATTGAAGAAAATTGATATTGTTCTGCAACTTACAGATTTGCCTTGGAGACCCATGTTACCACGATCTCCTTTTGGTCCAGTCAAACCAACTACACCACGGGATCCAGTAAGACCTTGAGGTCCAGGGAGACCGGATGGACCCTATGAGAAAAAGATGTACATAAAAGTTATAAAAGAACAGAAACAAATTGGTTTTATTTGTTCATATAGATAGTTTGTCAAAACTATTTCTATTTAAAATCAGTCACTATTGGTTCATAAGGTAAGCATCTGAAACACTGAAGCCCTATTTCATGTTTTATTCAATAATATACAAAGATTAAGTACAATATCTTTGCAAAATTTGTCCTGCCAAATTGGCAACAATAGAGTGGAACAACTTACAGTGGTTGACCCTTAGACTTCAATTGTTTGTAAGGAGGAGAAATGTGACTTTGGAAGTGGGGCAAATTGTATGGTCACCCATTATGCATGCCATTTGATAGTATGCATCACCATACTAAAGAAAAACATGAATTTCACCATTACATATTTTGGTATGTTGCAGGTGTGGCTTAATATGTTTATTTACAAATCATCATGTAAAAAAAAGTAATTGAACTTCATCCTCATGGCAAGAATAAAGTTCTCAATGTCTTTTGAAAATTGCACATTAGTTATTTTCTAAAAATGATTTTCTTAATTCTGAGATTTCAAGTCTGTGTGTTTTAAGCCAAGCAAACTTACAGGTGCACCATCAGAGCCAGGAGAACCTTTCTCGCCAGGGGGACCAGGAGGACCAATAGCACCAGGTTCACCAGGGCGACCAACAGGACCGGTTTCACCACGAATACCTTTGGCACCTTCTTTTCCAGATGGGCCAGATGGGCCAGGAGGACCAGCATTTCCCTACAAATGAATGCAGCAGTTAAAATGTGTATGTTCAAAAGCGATAATGATAGTAAAGAAATAGCTCAGAAAATGTCCTTACATTACCAACCAATATTGCTTATATTTTGCAATGATGTTAAAATTTTGTCCAATATTGTATTCATATATAAGCAGCAAAGTCTGTATCCTACTGCCTCATGATTTTGAATATATTAACAAATAAACTGAATAAATCATTTTAAAATATTTTTTAAATTGTACTTACACTTGGGCCAGGTGGACCAACTCTACCAGCAGCACCAGGGAAACCAGTGGCACCCTAAAAAAGATAACAAATAGTTATAAGAATTAATTTTTTGCCTAAATTAATCAGGTTTTTGATAGACATTTTCAGAATTATATGAAAATTCTTCTAATAATTAATGATATGGAAGTAACAACAATGAGTTTAAATGGCTCACCTATAAAATGGCTTTTGGCATATTTAAAATTCACTGTCCGCCATGTTTTGGCTCTGAGCTTACACCTCTGAATCAAGCTCAGTTGTCCCATTGCCACAATCACAAACCCATGAAAGATATGAGTCTGTGGCCCAGAATTTCTGGTCAGCAGTTAAGCAAAGGTACTTGCCGCTGACCTCGAGGAAAAATGTTCACAAAGATCCACCAATCTTTGTAGCATATCTTTTCCCTTTCCAGTCAGCAGTTTAAGTCCGATGCCATGTCGGAGGAATGCATGGGCCTACAACATGGACATCACCATGCAGGTAAGCTTCAATCTCATTGTTGTATTCACAGGTGGTAAAACAGGATGTTAAAAACAATCTTCCTAGAACAACATTTATTTAAGGAAATGTGGAATTTCTATTATTACAGATAAATTACATTTCTATCAATATTACTTCAGTTGCTTGGACAGTTAAGGTGCCTGGATATAACTGTAAAGTTAGTATGCCAATAAAAACCCAGGTAAGGTGTAGCCTTTTGAAGGTTTTTACAATAAGGCCAACAAAAGAATACAAATTCTCATCAATTCCTAAGATTACTGTGTGTGTGTATGGGTGTGTGTGGGTGGGGGTGGGGTGGGGTGAAGTAAAATACTCAATAGTGCATCCTCTGGGGATGTGTGCAATTAATGTTTGGAATTCTGTTAGCTTGAACATGTGGCGATTCCAAATGTTACAGTCAGTTTTTTCAATGGACTAATGACAATGAACACATTACTGCTGTTTAATCAAGGGCAATATATCACAATGGATAGGATAAAGAAACTGAATTTTGTGATCCCTGGATTCCAAAATGAACAAAGTACCAAATTTCAACACAGTAGCGTAAAAGAGGATTTCAGTCATTAGTCTGAAATAATTCAAAACATGAACTTACAGGTGGACCAGCAGGACCACGAGCACCTTTAGCACCAGGGGCACCAGTAGGACCCTGCGGAATTAGAAAAAAAAGAAGTGGCTTTGTATTAGGCGCTGACTTACATTAAAATGTGTCAGAAAATACAGTTCACTTTATAAGGTAAAAATCCAATTTTAGCTGAGGAAATTTTTGGTGCTTTTTTAATGGTTACTTACAGGAGGACCAGCAATTCCAACTGCACCAACAGGACCAGCAGGACCAGGATCACCCTTTGCTCCAGTATCACCAGGTTCACCTTTAGCACCAGGTTGACCATCTGCACCCTATTAAGAAAAGAAAGACTTAAATATTTTCAGCTAGGCAACACTGATGCTGTGCAAATTCCAATGTATATTGTCACGATGCTCTATGGGCAAGAAACTATTATTAACAACAGTTGCTACAATCATTATGAGGCAGGGTAACAAAATTAATTTTACATGCCGAGCAAATGCTTAAATATCCAACATTATTTTTCAAATTTACGTGAAGGCCATTTGTGCATGAATTTTCTGATAAACTCTATCTGCGAGCCTTATTTATTAATAAGTCATGATTTTTAATTCTCAATACTTACAGGAGGACCAGCGAAACCAGCAGGACCAGGAGAACCAGGTTCACCACGTTCGCCCTAAACAGCAGAATAAAAGATCAGAGGCATCCATTACCGTCAATGAAACATCCTTAGTTTTTGAGAAATGTCAAAAATATTGAATACTGTAAGAATTGAAAGGTACAAAAGTGCTTTATGATGGACCTGACAGGCAGCTGGCAGTGACTGTGATGCCATGCTTCCAATTTTGCAGCTCACACCAGTTGCATATTAGACCAACCAATAGCACAGGAGTCTTTGCAAATGCATTTAATGTCCTGTATGGTTTCTTAAAATATTAATTACTCACAGTAGCACCGCGAGCACCAACGGAACCAGCAGGACCAGGAGGACCAGCTTCACCCTACAAACAATATATATACAAAATATTATTACAACAAACAAAAACATAACATGAAAGTTTGGAATTAATACAATGCATTTAAAACTGTGATTTGGCTGTACTTCATGAAAAGTTGTTTTGTTTTGTAAGTTATTGATTTTGAGAAAGGAATATGAGTTCTCAGGTGTTTACTGATGTTATGTCATGCATTGATTTTGCATGTACTTCACTATGTTGAGGATGCATGGTGCGTTGGATTCAGTTTATAGATCTGTTCAAAGCATTTTATCAAAGAAGTAACAAGAACCAGTGAAAAACCATACCTTCTCACCAGGAGCTCCAGCATGTCCAGGTGGGCCAATTGCGCCTGTCATGCCCTAAGAAAATGATTACATCTTGCAATTAGAACATAGAACAATACAGCGCAGAACAGGCCCTTCGGCCCTCGATGTTGCGCTGACCTGTGAACTATTCTCAACTCGTCCCCCTACACTATCCCAAAATCATCTATGTGTTTATCTAAGGATTGTTTAAATCTCCCTAGTATCATAAAAACTGGTATTGTACTGAAACATAGAAGGATATGGTTGAATGGTAATATGACCAATGTAAAATCTATCCATTTAAAAATAGAAGACATTAATTGAACTTGTGCTTCCAGTAGGAAAGTATTCTCAATAGGAGTACAGGTAGGAGACAGGGCTGTCATATCACTGCATCAGTTCTCCAGCCTGAAATTCCATTGATCACAGTATCCTGCTAAGAGCGCTGGTCCAGGAATTTACCCAAAGCTTTCAAATTTACAGCAATGACCATGATCAGAACATTTAGAAAACAATTTGACTACTTACTCTCATTCCATCTTTGCCAGGAGCACCATCACTTCCCTTTGGACCTGTCTCACCCTTTGGAGAGAAAGAGAAGTCAAGGAAAGTTATTTTTCATCGCCTAAGTAAAAATGGCTAAAAACAACTAACATCTTCAGATATACAGTCGTTCAACACTTCAGTCAAAGCTAAAAGAATATCGCAAGATAACTGTGCAGCGTATACTCACTCTTGTACCCTTGGGACCAGGAAGACCACTAACACCAACGGCACCAGGCATACCCTGCAGACCAGGAGGACCCTGACCACCAGGAGCACCAACAGGACCAGCATCACCCTGAAAGGAATAAACAAGAGCTAATATTATGAGGTTATATGTGGCAAAAAGACTGTCTAAAAACAAATGAATACTTCCAGAGTTACAATGAATGTCTTTTATATTTACTGAAACATTGTTACAATAATGTCTGGTACACATGTTAAAGCAATGCACAGCTCTGGAGGCATCTCAAGTCAATGCCTCAATATATTGCTTGCTTTCAAAAAGGCAATGGAATTTGAAAATATAAAGGTGTTATTCCACACACTCTCTTGTCTCTGGGGCAGCTCTTCTTGTGCTATTTCCATTTTACATTTGTGTCACGCTCAGGTATGAAGTTTAAGCTGATGAGGTTTATATGCCTTTATGTTGGGTGGCTCAGTGGTTAACACTGCTGCCCCACAGCACCAGGGACCCAGGCCCACCCAAACCTTGGGTGACTGTCTGTGTGGAGTTTGCACGTTCTTCCTATGTCTGCGTGGCTTTCTGTGGGGTTCTCTGGTTTCCTCCCACAGACCAAAGATGTGCAAGTTTGGTGGGCTGGCCAAACTAAATCCCGCTGTCATGTGCAGGCTAAGTTAATTAACCAATTGTAAATGCAGAGTTATGTGCACAGGGTGGGTCTGGGTAGGATGCTCTTCAGAGGGTTAGTGCAGACTCAATAGGCCAAAATGGACTCTTCTTGCAGAAATTGTAGGGATTCTGTTGACAAATCTATGCATCATAGTGCCATCCACTTCATATATGCATGTACCCTCGTGTAATTAACTCCAATTCTTGCTGCATCCCTCTCCAGGCTAGGATACCAAATATATCCTAAAGTTCTAACTGCATCTCTGCTTGATCTCTGTACTGTCCATCCACAATCCAAGAATACAGACCTAATCCCAACCTTGTAGCCAAGAACTGATGTATGCTTCACCCATCAGTTTAAAAGTCATGTGTACTTATTTCTAACTTCCTAACTGTCTATCTCCATTCCATATATTTTCCAAATAGCTTGCTCACTGAGAATTGCATTTGAATCCCATACCCCTAGTATAGGTGCATACACAGCATTCACCTAGCCTAACCTCGGCATGTGATCTTCTGTATGAAGATGCATCTAGCACTACACTCCACTTAAAAACAAACTTGTAGAGGCAAACTAAGGCTGGTTTGAGATGAAGAAGCATCTGCAAGAGTCATCTTCATTTCTGGAATTGCAAGTATCATAATGTTTTGATGTAGAAACCCCTTATTTAAGGCCTTTAGTAAGTATGAAATCATTTTAGTCCTGATTCAAAGTCATTTCCTGTATGTTTTCGTGTGAAGATTTACCTTAGGGCCATCATTACCAGGAGCGCCAGGAGCACCACGAGCACCTGGAGGGCCAGCGGCACCAGGAGGACCACGTTCACCATTGAAACCTCTTTCACCCTAAAGAAAATCACATTGTACCATTAGAAAATCAGACTGCACCAATACAAAATTGCACAGAGTCAAATTCTGTGGCTGTATTTTTTTTTGGTTTGCTTTTAATCAAAATTCCAATTATAAACTTACTCTTGAGCCAGGAGCACCAGGAGCACCAACATCACCAGGCAAGCCCTATTGTACAAAAATAAACAGTAATTAAAATCCTCAAAGTTCTCAGACAAGCCTTCACTACAGAACTTTCATAGTACTGCTTTTCCTTTCTCTCTTAAAATTGTCACATTATTTCTCCTTTATTGCCATCCAACCAAACAAATAATGTTCCATGACAAGACTTTCGCTGTGTGTATTTTTAATGACTAATTTAATCTACTAAAGAAACCTTCTCCTATTTAGTTTCCACAAATACAATGCCTTGATTTCCTCTGATTAACTCTAATTTGCTATCCAGCAATCTAAGAAGCAAAATTAGAGAATCATTCATTGGAGTGGGTAGTAATACCACCTTCACAAAGATTTAGGACATCCAGTATTACATTCACATTAAACTAATACAATTCCTGTTTATAATCAAAGAGTGACTAAATCAGATAATGCTAAATATCTGGGAGTCATGGTCATCGATAATGCTGAATCAACTTCATAACTTATCAAAGATCATTTATTTGTCCATCTATGGATATACTTATTTCAAATAACATTGAAATCCTATTATGCTTGCAATCTTGCAATCTATGGTTCTGTCCTGATATATACACACCTGTTCGCCAGGTTTGCCAGCTTCACCAGCAGCACCGGGAGGACCTGGGAGACCCTGTGAAGGCACAATTGTAATAATGTGTATTAATAAAGTAGTAATGAAAGACCAATGAATTAATCCAAATCAGTGGTGCATTTTATGTTGGAAAGTTGTGAAGAGTATTGATGTTTTTATACCTGGAAGCCAGGAGGACCTGCGGGTCCTTGTTCACCTCTATCACCAGTTGGACCCTGTTTGAAAAAGATAAATAAAGATTCAAGTCTTGGTTTTGAATACTACATATTTCTATCAGTTTTACAATATGTACTAACTATGGATTAACATGACTGATATCCAGTCTATCATGCACCCAATGTCTCATGTTATATACAAACATTAAAAATATTAATATAAAAAGTCACTGTACAACATATTTGTTAATATCTGGTTTAGTATAAATTTACAAAAGACAAAAGAGAATGGACACAATATTTTTGTTTTCAGTGTTCACTTTAGCCAATCAGTCTACAACGTAATGTTGGGGTTGCTTCATTTTTTAAGCTAAGTACTATTTTTCCCTAATTGACTAGATTGTTACTTACAGCAGGACCAGCAGGACCAGGAGCACCAACTTCACCGTCTTTGCCAGCAGGACCCTACAGGAGAACATAATTAAATGACACCCATTAGTGATAATCATCCAATTCAAATGCTACTCATTGAGTTTGCAATTCAGATTATTAAACATTATTAAAGGCTATGTTGAATCTGTAATGTTATGAGATTGAGCAATTTGTATTACAACTTGTATTAAATTAATGAATGATAAAAATCATTAAAATATTAGTACAAGTATAATGGGAGTTAAGAGTAAGCAACATACTTACCACTGCGCCAACAGGACCAGTAATTCCTCTCTCACCAGATTTGCCAGGCTCACCCTATAGAATGCAATATATGAATAATTATGGGCTCATGTGATTCATGTAAACTGGAGACCTTTTTAAGATAACCTCTTGATTAACTGGATCTTGTTAATTCATAAGGTTACATGTTGTTTGTTTCTATAAAAAGCTTTGTACTAGGACTTTAATGTAGTAACAAAATTATCAAAACAAATCAATCCAGAAATACTGTATGTGATATCAGCCAGCTAAAAGCACCTGGAACTCATACAAATAGCTCTATCCTCTAACAAAGGAGCTGAACTACTAAAACCTCTGCGGCCTTAAGTTGCAAAGTTAGCATTATGTCATTTACTACTCCACCTACCCACTCATATCTAACTGTAAACTGAAATTGAGATTAGTGTGATTACATTAAGGCATATATTAGTGTGTTTTACAAAAACATATTTATTAAACAGAAGTTCATTTTTCTCCAAATTCTCACACTTTGGGCACTCGATGCTATCACACACTTTAATGGATGCTGGCTCTCATTATTATACATGCTTTGTGGTTTTTGATTTTGTTACTTACAGCAGCACCCTTAGGACCAGGGAAACCCATCACACCAGGCTGACCTCTTACACCAGCAGGACCAGGTGGACCAGGACGACCATCTTGACCAGCAGGACCCTGTTAGATTAATGTAGACTATCAAATATGGATAATTTGTAGGGTTGCCATAAACCTATACTTAAGAGGCTTTTACAGATTGTTTTGCTACATTTGTTCAATACACAAGTTGTGCAGTGTAAATTGAAATGCAGGGCCATGCTTTCTTTAAGATTTTCAAATCTATTCACTCTTTATAATGACAGCCTGGTACATATCTGGTGAACAACTTTCAGCAAATATTCTAAAATGTTTTCCTCAAGGAAATAAATACTTACAGGAGGACCAGACTTTCCATCAGCACCTGGGCTGCCAGGGCTACCAGTTAGACCCTAAAATAATTTAAAAAATGAATTAATATAGTGTCTAACAAATTCTTCAGAAATATTCGAATAACTTTTGCAGAATGAATTGCAGTTAGATAAGCAGCTAGATTGCACACTATACTGCACTACAAGAAGTCATAAAGGAAATCTACAGTGTTATTTATATGTAAACTGAGAAGAGTATTTCTCATTTCTGAAAGACATCAATAATGGAAGCCTGAACAAATAGCCAATAAAGAATACTGTCTCTGAATTTGAATAATCGCAAAAGTTCTATTAGAATGTATTCAGTAAAAACACTCTCAGAATCACTTCATACTTTCCAAACTAAAGGAGACAATTGCTTTGTGATATTTTACACTGAATTATATCAGGAATCAATCAGTGTCTTTATTAAATGTTATCACATTTGATTTTCTGTGTTTGAATCAAGTGTTTCATATAATTTAAAGATAAGTTAAATTTTGCCTCTTCTTTCAGCCTATTTCATAATTTATACAAGATGTCTTAAGTTACTGTAAGAAAAGATATATTGTCTTCTGAGACAAGATATAGAACCAGATTTTCTTCGATTTGCTAATTTTGGCATAAGCATAAAACAGGTAACAAATCAAAGGATTAGTTTTGCATCTAGGTCTTAGTTATAAGTAATGAGGAAAAGAACTGTGTCCCTTTTTGAAGTATGGACATACCATCTTGCCATAAGCACTGCATAATTTATATGTCTTGTGAATATGTTGTTTGCATTTTTGGAATAATAGCTTTTGTGTTCTCTATTGTGACAGAGTTTTTTAAAAATGTTGCTGAAGTGTTGGTCTGCTACCCTATTCTTGTCAAATACTCACTCTTGCACCAGGGAGACCAGCCTCACCAGGTCGGCCAGGTTCACCAGTGGCACCCTTGGGACCAAGAGGTCCTGGAGCACCACGCTCTCCTTGAATGCCCTGCAACAGGAAAGAAACAGAAACTGAGCAACTTGAAAGAATTTACAGACGGTATAGTTCCTATAACAATGAACAGAACAGAAGAGCTTCAAAAGAATTTCCATACCTTGGGACCTATTGGACCATCTGAGCCAGGGAAACCACGCAATCCAGGGCCACCCTGCAATGGAGAGAAAGTTAAGGGAACAAGATTATGCATCACCACTGTTGCCTCAGAGATTGTTGACATATTTGCCTACCAATTTAATATTACTAATAAAAATAGCATTTCTCACTTACACGTTCACCAGGGCTGCCAGGAAGACCCTGAATGCCAGGCTCACCACGGGCACCTCTCTTTCCTTCCTCACCAGCAGGGCCAGGGGGACCTTGGGGACCAGCAACACCCTAGGAAATATCAAAGTTACAATCAGTGACCATTCAATATTGTACATTTGATCATATTTCCTATTACATTAAAACAAATGAAACTGCTGAGTTCAAGTAATTGCTTAAAGTTTACGACAAATACTTACAGGTTCACCTTTTGCACCAGGTTCACCCTTGGAACCAGGGGCACCAGCTTCACCCTAAAGGGACAAACAAATGCTATTAAACATCAGAAGTCAATTATGAATCAAGCTTCTTTTACAAAAAGTGATTTGGATCTTTCTGAAATCTTGGTGCTGAAATTTTACAGAGGCTTCATTGGTGTTTTGCTATATGTCCGGTGGGACATCACCAGAGCCATTAAGAGAACAGTGAAAATTGCTGTGTTCAACTGTTGGTACAATCTCCATAGACGTTTTACAGCTTTGATGTGAGAAGTACAGTGGGAGATCAATTGAACTCCATGGAAGGTCAGCTGTTTGACATTGTTTAATGTGGAGAGACCAGCTAGACTGCAGATAAAGTAAGAGCTAGACTTCATTTTTTTTAGTTAAAATATTTGTTATTATGTACATACATGTGTTCGCATTGATGAATAGATTACAGCCAGTATTATTTTAAAATATTATATCAATGCAGCACAGCCATTTAGTTTTCTATGACTTGGATTGTACATCTTGGCTTTCATGTTAAGCTTTAGCACAACCAATTCTTGGGCTGCTGAAGAAAATTTTCATCAAGCGCTTGTTTACAAAATGAACACTTAATGAATCACATGTTTTGAGTGACAAGACCATTGTCAGGGTGACAAGTTCATGGTCTGATGTCCGTATGCTCAAGTGAATTGTAAAACAGCCATTAAATCAATCTCCCGCCTAATAGTGGGTCCATTGGACAGAAAACTGACTCAACTTTGGAAGAGAGGTCAAATCCTCAACAGGTAGGACAAACAGTAAGATAAAAGTTAACAGAAGAGAAGTAAGAAATATTATGAAAGTTAATAGGGTAGAATGGAATAGGGATAAAGATGAAATACAAACCAAGTCACTGAAACTTTTACTTTTATTTCAAACTGCTTTACTGACTTGGGGATATATCATTCTATGACTAATTATACAACTAACTTTGAGTCTGGAGTAAATACAAGCCCATTCAAAGCTTCATTTGGTAAAATATGTGACTTAAGGTCTTGATGTAATGACTGGTCTATGAATAGTCTAGACCCACTAACATTTGAAAGACTATTCTAATCTCCCTCTCAATGCAGTGGACGATGAGAAACAATGAGATCCTGTGGATCTAGCAGCCACTTACCGTGTTACCCTTAGGACCAGTAGGTCCGACAGCACCTTGTGGGCCACTTGGTCCTCGTGGACCAGGGAAGCCAGGAGCACCAGAAATACCAGGAGCACCCTAGAACATAAATGGTCATAATATCACTCAGTGCAATCATCATTTACCAGAAAATCCTAGTTCATCAAAATAAGTCAGGAAGTGAATAGAATTATTTACTCACAGCTGCACCTTTGGCTCCAGGTTGACCATCAGTACCAGCGAGGCCCTAATGATGAATAAAAGAAAATATTAATGAGATCAGTGTTTGAGAAAGCCAAGGCACATGTCAACATGGGTGACAGTCTTTAGAATTTTCAAACAGGTAGAATTAACTTATGTAGTCCAATTCAGGACAAGCAACACATGCCTGACTTGCTAGAAATGGGATGTTAACATCCCATTGAAGAATACCCCTAACCCCAATCTGATTTCCATCCTCCCAGCTGCAAGTACTTACAGGAGCGCCAGTTGGGCCAGCAGGTCCAGGGTTGCCAGGTTCACCACGAGCACCAGCAGGACCATCAGCACCACGACCACCAGCAGGACCAGCTTCACCCTAAAGAAAAAACAATCGATGAATTCTGACTGAACAAATTGCTTCATTTGTCATTTGTGCTAGAATTCTAATGCAGCACAGAGAATGTCAGGTAGAAATGACTAGGGCCTTTTCAAAGGACTGGTATTCCATCATTTCACTGGATTTAATTGAGTGGATGCCACGAGCATTTTGTTTGAGTCAGTAAAGCATATCATGACACGTCCCAGAAGTGAAGCATGTCTGACAACTTGAGTGTTGCAAAGTTAAGTAATTCAGATCTGGGATTAGAATCAGGGTGAAGACTGATGTTTTTCCAGACAGTGTTTGGTGTTCCCTTGAGGCTTTTCAGTTTGAACTAGATGAAGTGGCATCCTAGCATGTGCCCATCAAGCTGGCATTTCACCACACACTGATGCCCAACTGTAATATCCATAGTGGACAGATATGTTTAAAATAGGAAAACATTGGATACTTAAGAAGTGAACTCATTGAAAATAAATAATGGAACAATTATTCTTCAATTTCTACACTGTAAGCTAAAATGGTATTTCACTCTAATTGGGCTAGGCCACAGAACACCAAAGGGGCTAAATGACCTATTGCCATGTTCCTAACTGCCATGTAATTCTCATGTAAAGTGATCTTTTTGTTATAAAAGTTTTAAAATTAATGCTTTGCAATATGCATGTGAACCTCATTTCAAGTTATTGCTCTTTCATTTACTTCCTCTTGGTTTAATCAGATATTAATCTATGAATACTCCAGGGGAAATCTTACACACTGTTCCCACCCTCGCCTTGACGGCCTCCATTTTGAAACTCAGACTGCAGTTCTCTTCAGAGGTACACCTTTGTTCTGATTCAGAATGAAAATGTTCAGGACTTAATGTCAGTCTCGGCATGAATAAAAGTCACTCCTTTCTCCTTAAGAGAATAGTTGAGAAGAGTTCACGAACATGTGTACTGTCAATGCACCGCTAAGTGCAACTGAGAAACAGTTAACAGTATCCTTCTCACAGAAAAGTTCCTTGGGGAAAAAAGTTAGGTATTTCTTTTCAATCCTAACTAGCAGCACAATGAGAAAGAATGGTGCCTGCTACCATTATTCTCTGGGGACAGTTAGTGGAGTCAAAGATAACTGTGTTCTCACATTAGAGAGATACACTGAAATCACCTGGATTAGGTACTGCAGCAATATCTTAAGGCATGAACAATTTACACTGTATGAGCCACGTCGAAGCTAAAATTGCTTCAACTTGACCTCCACACTACAGAAGGAGCTTCCTCATTGATTTCTCTCCATTCAGAGTTATGCTTGCTAAGGTGACATCATGAAGAACATTAATTGTATTAGGGCACAGTTATAACTTTAATTGACAAAGTTGTAGCATATATATCATACCTTGGCACCAGGAGCACCAGGGAATCCAGGGGGACCAGCTGGACCAACAGGGCCCTGAAAGATAAGTATTTAGAACATGTTACATTCTGAAAAAGGGAAAACATAATCGGTAAATCTCATATAGAGTAATCAGTTGACACAATGTACTTACAGGTGGGCCAGCAGCACCAGCAGCACCATCGTTACCACGAGCACCCTGCAATAATTAAGGGAAGAGCTCATTGTTATCCTGTGGCAAAATGAGTCAAACAATAAATATCCAAGTTAACATCAAATAAATTCTTAAGGCAGCAAATCAGATAGGTGTTCTAATTAGTTTATAAATATAATTTTGTACTTACAGCAGGACCAGGGGCACCAGATCGACCTCGTTCACCAGCTTGACCACGAGAACCCTGTTGAAAGTAAAACATGTTACTTCTATTCATCATTATAACTGTAAAACCATATGGCATCATAATTTTGCTTGCCAATGCTTGTGTGTAAACATGATTGTACTATCTATCTACAAAAGGTAACAAATTTTGTTTAAAAGGTAGGCCCACCAATTTCTAGATGATTCCCTCTATCTTGGGCCTTATTGTCAACAGATCAGAGCAATGCCTAACAAAATGTATCTGTATGTGTGTTTCCAGTTATTTAAGGCTTTCAATTAAGAATCTGCAGAAATATCAGTTGTAGGTGTTCCCATGAAGTGGTGTTCTCTGCTTTATCTTGATTATCTACATTTTTCACTTAATTCATGAACTGAAGAATGTGTAGACAGTAACAGCAAACTGTTGTCCTAAGCAATATTAATATCAGTGTTATTTAGGTCTAGTGTGTTTTGTTCTTACAGCTTAGTTATGGTTATCAAACTAATGGACTGTGTATGATAAATTTACTTCTCCTGTATGGTAAGTTCTCACCGAACTATTTTTTTCAGGAAAAATGTTAATTTGTTTACCATTGCACCGGGGCTGCCATTTTCACCAGGAGCACCAGCTTCACCCTTTTCAAAGTAAAATGGAAGTCACAGTTAGAACACTGAGCTATTATTACTCAAATAATACAATTATTGTGCACAACAGAAGAGAAAGTATTATTACAAAATTTGTCAATGGAACATGGAGGCATTACCTTAGGGCCAGCGGGTCCAGGATCACCCTTAGCACCATCTAGACCATTGTAACCCTGTACAAAAAAGGAAAAGTTATGAGAATCTACTAAATCAAAAAAAAACATTCAAAGCCAAAAGCATCTCTTTGAATTTAAATTACTGTACAAACTCAATCAGTGTTATTCACAGAAACTATCATTGTTGGCATACTAATGTATCATATTTGACTAAACTACAACTCACTCTGTGTCCTTTGATTCCTGGCAGTCCGGGTGTTCCAGGGAAACCACGAGCACCCTAAAATATAACAAACGATTGGTTAAAATATGGGAAATTGCTGAAAAGCTGTTTTGCACTAGCAAAGAATTATGTAAGGTGGATTCATTCATGCATTTTTGAAATTGAGGCAATATATTTTTGAATGTTGACAATTTCAGAATGCCCCCTTCCTCTTGGACTGTAATCAGTGGCTTTTGTTTAGTAACTAACCATGTGACAGAGAAGAAACTGACATACTAGGTGTCAGGCATGTTGCAATATCCTTATCAAGAAGTGTTGGTAGAAAATCCTTTACCTGAGGACCAGGGGCACCACGGTCACCAGGGCGACCAGGCTTGCCACTTTCACCCTATGGAGGAAAAGACAAAGGTCAGCCATTTGCAAACGGTCAATTATCTTGAATAAGGCACAAATATGCTCTGAATATGCACATTTATGAATTTAGTTCTAATCAGTATGTTTCAAGGACTGGTTTTAAAATGTTATGCAATTAATTATCACACAGTTCCAATATAAAATCAGTTTGGCAGAATTGGTTGGACTCAATGGTTAAAAACAGATTCGTGAAATTAAAGCTGAATGTAACAAGCAATTCTGTCCAAAAACAGAAAGCAAGTAGCCAATTGTTGCATATTATTTTACTAATTGAAGTTATAGACCATTTGATGCTACTTACATCATCACCATTCTTTCCAGGAGGGCCAGGAGGACCACGTGGACCCATTGGACCCTAAAATGTTTAAAATACAAGGTCATAATATTAAGACATGGTAAACACAAGGAACTGGTGTCTTGCAGTTCACTATTCTAAATAGCTAAGTTTCAATCTGTTAGTGAAACTGTGAGCGGGCATCACAATGCTTTCATACCCAGCATCTGTACATTTGTAAACTATCTTCACGTAGCGTCAATGGTTTAAAAAAAAGTCCCACCTTGTGGGGAATTATTTTGAAAAGTAGAAATCATAAGTTTCTAAAACAAATTTAACATGAATCAACATGATGATCTGAACTGCAGTGACTTTTAGTTTACTGAATACTTACAGGTGCACCTGGTTCACCAGGTTCTCCTTGGTGTCCCTGGAATCCTTGAGGACCCTAGAGATTAAAAAACATAGCACACATTTTAACAATCATGGTCTTTCCATGTATTCGGAATCTATATTACAATCCAATTAAAGTTCTGCACTCCTTCTTCACAACTGAAAATGATTAACATTTTATATCTTAAATATATATTAATTCCATTGATATTTAGCTTTTTTATTCAGTAGTCAATGGTCAACTGGTATTTTAGGAAAAAAGCATTTGCATACTTACGGGTGTACCAGGTGGGCCGGGAGCTCCTCTGGGACCCATTGGACCCTAGGATACAAATGTGGTTCATTAGTAAAAAGGCACAGTCTTATGGATCTTTGCAACTTGTTTTTTAACCTTACATTAGAAATAAAATTATGATGATATGTCAAAATTCATCACATCAAAAATTAAATTCTAATCTGTATCCTCAAGCCAATGACTCTACTCTTTCCTGATCTTAAGTTAATAGTTTTATTGCTCTAAACCATTCATTGTTACAGACTTTCTTCCTGCTAGGTCAAAGTTAATTGTACATTACGCCACTCTCAGGTGGTTACATGTAACCTACTTAATTTGGGAGTGTCAAACTGACATAAAACAATATAACTGTTGAGGGCCATTGTTGCATCTTCTATGTATTGTAAGGAAAAGGGAAAGATGGGCTCATACCATAGGTCCGGGCATTGGAATACCACCAGATGTTTTCTCACTAAAGCCACTCATCTGAGGGAGGAAGTTCTGGAAGAAAACAAAGTGATTTAGATGCCTGTGGCCTGTGAGATGTATTGAAAATTATTAGACCCGTTGCACTTTGCATTTCATTAGGTAAGTATTGAAGGCCACTTACTCCGCCAAGGCCAGATGTTCCAGGTGGACCAGGTGGACCAGGGGGGCCATCACGACCTGGAGGTCCTGGGATTCCATCTCTTCCTGGTAAACCTGGAAGTCCCTAAAAATGCAAAAAAATGTTCAGTGTTACAGATGAAAATATTGTGTATAGCACTTCATTTTAGTTGCAATCATAGCCCCAGCAACATTTTTAGCTATTATCATCTCTTCAGTTGTCACTTCCTGTTTACCATCACTTCCTGTCTCCAAAGCCTCTCCATCATTGGCAAAGGATTCCAATTCATTTTAACACAACCCCATAAGAATAATACTGGCAATTAATTGTGGATGATTATAATACATTTAACTTCAAGCCCTCTGTATTTTAATATTTAGTTTTTACATATAGTGTCTATGAATATTTGCTCTTTTGTCTTTCAGTTATCCTTTTGGACATTTTGTAGCTTTTTAAAAAGTTATGTTAAAGTTAAGGACCTTACAACTTGGAAGCAATAATGTCACATTTGTTTCAATAAGATAGTAACAATCAACTTACTCTATCACCTTTAGGACCAGGTTCTCCTTTGGGGCCTTGAGGTCCCTGAAAAAAAAGGTATTGTATTATAATTAGATTTGCAAGAAAAGGAAAAGTTAATACATTTTCAATTTATTGTAAATTTAAGGTTTTTTTTGACCTGTAAATAAAAAAATATTTACCTGAATACCAGGGCCAGAGGGATACTGGAAAAAAAAGACAATTAATTAAGTCAGTATTTGGATATATGTTACAAGTAACTGTGCAAATATGTCATTGTCATATTCTTGAAGGAAAACATGATGTACTTACTGTTTCTCCGCCATCTGCTGTAAGAGAATTTTAAAAAAATTAATCCATATACACATTTTTCTCAAATAACATAGCATTGTAATTATTGCGCAGAAATGGTAGATAATTTATTTATTGTGCATATGTTTTGAGGGAGGAGAGAATGACAGAAAATGACTTTTAAGATTCCTTCCTGTTTTCGCTCTACTTGAGGCTGTGACATGTTCATTGAATCATTCAATGATGTCATAGTTAAAATTTATTTTTAAAAGGAAACCCAAAGTGCTTAAATTGGTTTAAGCAAAACTTTTTTTCAGATCAAATGCTTCAGAAAAAGACAACAATATGGGGGTTGCTTTGTCAAAGGCACTCACTTAAAATTAAAAGTGGCTTATTTATATTTATCGTGACTGTGTTTACTGTAATTTTCTCCTGACATAACCCGATAATCTTCACTGTCATTTTCACCATAAAATGACAAAACGTTTCTTAACAAACTGTAAATGTTGACTCCCTAGTATGTAATCATTACTGTTTTGAATTGAATTCATCCAAACTCTCAAAGGCAATGTGCCTTTTGGCAGTAGTTATAGTCACGTTGAGAATTGTCCAATTCCAATTGCTGCCTAGTACCTATTACTGCTACCTCTTCCTCAGCTGCTTTGCTGTTGATAATTGAATTTGGTAGCGTTGCGCGAGGATCTAACATAAATTGCTGGACGTCTGCTCAAGGACGACCTTTAGCCCCTTGAAATAATTGACCGAGGCGCGTGCAAGAGGAGGGACCAGGGCAAACACTTACGTTCTTGGCTGGGGCAGACGGGGCAGCATTCTCCAGGGCGGATTTCAGCATCGGGGCAGTCGCTAGTTTCCTCGCAGATTATGTCGTCACAAAGGACCCGGCCACTGTCACAGACGCAAATCTGACAGGGCTGGGGTTTCCAGATGTCCTTGTCTTCGTACTGATTTCCATCCTTGTAGCAGCTCGTTCCGCTATCTGAGAATCAATGGGATACAATATAAAACCAGGGTGATACCGAGCGCCCTCTAATGCGCAGAAAGGCAAAAAGGTGACAAATGCCCCAAATTCAAAGGGACTGGAAAATTCATGCAGATTCATGTTTATCTATTTATTTTGTGCCACAAACAGCAAAAGACGGAACTGATAACGCTATTCCTCTATATTTAAAGCAAAACATGCACTTTGATATTTGTGACATTCAACACAAGACTTGCCTAGATTTAAGTTTCAAAACTGCACCTTTTTTGTGCTCTTTATTTTCAAGGGACTTCCTTTACTTTACACCGACATTATTTAACGGAACACGTTGCTGTGAGTGTTAAAAGCTTTCAAGCCAAGAATATCAGGTGAGAAATTCAACAGATGGCGTTCAAGCTCCACCTCAGATTTCCTAACCAGTGCCAAATTGGCACTGCAGGCAGGAGGCTGGAAGAACACAGCAAGCCAGTCAGCATCAGGAGGTGCAGAAGTCGATGTTTCGGGTATAACCCTTTTTCACTGCAGTCAACAGTGAACTACACAAAAATGCACCCGACACAAACAAGGTATTTTAGACAATTGTGCTGTAACTTTATTTAAAACACGTCAGTGCAGAATTGTTATGTGGTGCTGGAGTAAGTCAGTGGATTTCTGAAGAAGAATCATATTGTACTCGAAACTTTAATTCTGTCTCTCTCCACAAATGCTACCAGACCAGCTGAGTTTTCTTTTGCCAGCCCTGAGTTTTTTTTTAAAATTAGAACGTGATTATATTGGAAAAGATGCTTTTTCAATAGCTACAATTTTACATGCTGTCTAGAGATGGCGCTATTGGGCCAAAGCACTGGACTGCTCGCAACTTGTCTGGGTTTCAATATGATGTCCCAACATCTGGATTGTCTCTACTCCGGACACTAACTTTGTTTTTCTGAAACAACTTAATTTCTTGGCTTAGACTGTAAATACGCAAATTTTCGGAATTGGAACGATTTCGATTTTCTTTAAAGTTATCTTATGCCAGTAATTCAATTGTACCTGCAAACTAAATTTCTAACTAGGTAAAATCACGAAAAATCAAATCTAGATTTTACCCCTTAATGTATTTTACTCGCTTTAATGATGTTCTAAGTGTATTTTAATTCACGCTGCGGTCTGTTCTCCTTCTCCTTGACACTATTTTCCATTTGGAACCAGTTCATTCGAAATTCGCCACAAAGGATCTGTTCCAAAGTGACACACCCACTACCAAAAGCAGCTGCTTTCTACCAGTTATCTGGAAAATACTCCTTCACTTCCAACTAAAATGGTCTTTGTTCTGTTTGCCTTTCTTAAACAGGGCGGATACAACAATTCTGCAGGTTGGCGTAGAAGCTAGACAGTCCGACAGCCACGTAATACACAAATGTGGTTTCTTTTATAATGCACCCCATCCCCTAGGGATCGAAAAACCTATTCCATAAAAGGAAATTCGTTGCAGTAAACTATTTCAAATTGTTTACATAGTTCAAAACAAAACTCAACAAGCTTTCGGAAAACTCCAAACATTACCATCTGAAACTAACATCAGGAGAATATTGCCTGACTTTTTTTTGAATCTGCAATCCTGCAAGTCAATTTCACATTACAGCTTTCTGTGCAAACTTTCAATGCAATTCAAAGTTATGCATCCCTCTCCTGTTAATTGTCGATCGTCGCGTTCGCCTCTTTAGCGGGCGAGAGACGGGAGACTTTTCAAATCGTTCCTTCAGGGTGAGACAAGGAAAACGAGAAAGCAACACTTACTGTCATCGTCCGCTTGACATCTTCCCACCACTAACGTTGCTGCTAGTAACAGCAAAGTCCGCGTATCCACAAAGCTGAACATGTCTAAATATTAGACATGTAGACTCTTTGGGGTAAAAAGGGGAAACTTTCTTTAGCGTCCGGACATACAATGGTTCTGGTGTGTAATTCCAAGCTTCAGCACCGTGCCCCAGCAGAAACTTCCTACTGTTCCGTTTGCCGATCGCCTGTCCTTTTATGTGTGCCATGGCTTTGGAGGTGTGAACCGTTGCCGCCCATCTCCAGGCAGACAACACCGCCCCCCCCCCTCCCCACACACACACACACACCCACCACCACTACCCCAACCCAGTCTCCTCCTCCGGTTGGAAACCAGCGAAGTCCCCGCCTGCGGGAGGATCCAATTGTCCTTGACCATCCACCACCATGTACATAGATGCCTTCCTCCAATCGGGATGGAACGAGGGAATTCTGGACGGCTGGTCTGAGCCGCCATGTGGCTGTTGGACTCACACTTACACTCCACCCCCAACCCCCAACCCCGATGCAAGACCCATTTAATTTGATGAACCATAATTTTTTTTTCGAAAACCTATTCTTCTTAAGGCAAAAGCACATCATTTCTCAAAGGCATTTTTAAAAATTGGCTACGTTTCAGAGGCTGTTCAGAGCAGAGAGACACGTTGGAGCATGACTCGGTCAAAGAGGGGCTGGAAAACTCTCAAGCAAAGGAACGGCTTCGCTCTTCCTAACCCAGCATACACGTAATCACTTTTATTGATACGCCAACTCATCAGTTTTTTTCCCAAAAAAAGTTGTGAAGCAACACCACTTGACTGAGGAAACCTCCAGGAAACCAGAGTTTAAACAAAAAGACCCAAATCCAAACGTTTAGATGGGAACTGATTTAAATACAAGAAATAAGTCAAATTGTCAATGTTTTCTGCATCTTAGTCCCCGTTACAGAATCACCCCGTCGCCTGATGTGAACCTAACAGGGAGATTACTCTATTCATGGGGATGCACGGGTATTTTTAATCAGAAGCATTAGAATCGAAATATATAAACCCCAAAGCTCATCAACCTGAAGGGTTTTAACAATGGCATTATTCCCCGATCGGAATTCGATTGGTTTGAACTGGAAACATTCGCGCCTTGCTAGGATTGCATGTGTTTTTGTTTTGTTTGCAACAATTTGATTGTTACTGTATAAACAACACCTGTGAGGATGATGGATTTTGTTTTCTCTTGCTAGCCTCAGTACTCTCATCTCCATAAGGATGTCCTGGTGTGGGGATTGGGGAAGTGATATGTGGCACAGAGACTGGGTAACAACATCGAAATCAACGTGTCGCCGCATCATCCTGCTCCGAGGATTTAATGGTTTGGGATGTGGCGCTTGAACGAAATCTGTCGTGTATTGTAATCCCTATGAGAAGCAGCAATGAATGTTTCAATCAGTCGTTTAAACTCTAACAATTCAGCTTCCTATTCTTAGACGTTTAAAGAATAATTCCATAAAGTGACCACCAATTCGTTTCAGAACAAACTAACGGCTAAAGGGAACTCCCAGAGCTGAACATGCTAAATTCTTCCCCAGTCAGGAGAATCCTTTTCTCATAACGTGGCGGGTATGATAGAACCCAACGTTCAGGTCACGGGCGGTGTATTAATGTGTTTGTTCAGCTCACTTTCTGATCGTTTGGTGAATTGACGATGCGCCTGAAAACGGTTTTGCAAAGCCCGCAGTTGACGTGGTAACGATGCAGGGTCTGCAGTTAAGGTCATCAAGGTGCAAGAGTTGATCAAAGTTCCCTATCGGCTGCATGTTTTCCAGCGCTAAACCATGAAACGGAGCACTCCAAGACGGGGTAGGGGGTGGGGGAGAAGAGATTTGGCAGTATTTAGAGGGTGCATTGCTTTGGATGTAATAATAGCTGCGAATAATTGGGTTTTCACGTTAAAAAAATCACAGCTTCTGTGTTCACCTTCCACTTCGTTTTAATGCATTGCGCACTTTAACACGTTTTGAGACTTGGATCCATCATGGATGATGATTGTGTTTCAATTTAGCGATTGGTGCAAAACGCAAGGATACTGCTCCCGAAGTGGTCTCTCTCTCTCTCTCTCTCTCTGCCTGAACTGACAGTTCCCCCAGCACAACTATTGCCTGATGCCTCTGAGCTCGACCTCAGGAGACTCCTATCAGCTTCCCTTACGTAACGGTGGAAGAATTATTGGTGGCTCGGAACTTTTTTTTTAACTTGGAGACCTCTGAGGAAGAAGGTTCTACAGGTGGTGTGGGTGTGGGTGGAGGGTCAAATTTTCGTTTGCATAAATCGCAGGTGAAGACTGAATACAGTTGAGGAGGGCTCGGTGCACTCACACAAACCAGGTGGAATCAAAAAAGAAACGCCAGTCAGCGTCGGTCAACCAAACCAGATCAAAAAGATGACCTTATATATATATATATATATGTTTCCCTGTTGAAACTGTAGTATTGACTCAAACTATCCCAAAAAATAATATTCTCCCAAACTGCACAATGATTTCTCTCTCTGATACCGAGTAGACAGTTCAACATCTGGGATGCGTTAAACTCGCTTACATCAACACTATTCCAGTTACAGATGGGATGTATTAGTTAACATGTTTTTTGGATCCGAAAGAAGAGGGCAATAATGTCAGTTCCAATGGCGTTATGATATTCACTATAATAATAGCCGCACAAAATGGTTCAGGATTCCGATTCCAATCATTGTATCGTTCTTCGGTCGAACTGTTTTGGCAAAATTAAAATCAACGTTGTTTCTTAAATTGTTTTGGTGCAAGTACCATTTCCCATCGAACGAGCTCACAAACCCTATCGGTGCCTGCAGTGTCTACGTGGTGCTCTTAGAGAAGTAGGTGCGGTGTGAGGGAGGCCAGCTTTCTTGTAGAGGGATCACACTCATTACATTTTCCCTTCCCAGACCCTCGTTTCACAATGCATAAGTCAAAGCGAAAATTACACCAAACGCTGCTGTAAAACATCAACTTGCTTGTATTTCTCAACTTTAAAAGAAAGCTGAAATGCTCTCAGCATTTATGTGCTGAGCCACCAATCTGTTTCTGCCATTTCAGCACAAATGTTAGAAATTATCACCTTGCCATTCCGGTAGTGCCCCTAACTCTGGGCCAGAGAGAGCCAGGTTCAGACCTGCACCAGGACGTGTGTCTCATCATCTCTGAGCAACTTGCTTACAAAATATCTTGGAGTAGATTCTGTGATTTAGACCAGTCAGGTTAACTTCAGTGGTGGGGGTGTCGGGGATGGAATTCCAGAAACAATCGTTTGGCATCAATATGGAACAAAACAGTGGGTTGTTTAACAAGTGTCAGCACAGACTTACTCAGAAAAATCGAATTGAACAAGCTGGAGATTTATGGAGAGATAACGGGGCAGTATTACAGTGGACTACCTGGGCTTCTAAAGGGCATTGAATACAATGCACATAACAACCTTGTGAGGAAAGTTATAGGTCATGGAATAAAAGGAACAGTTGCATTATTAACTAAGAGATAGGAGAGAGGGAATAATTGTGGGTATTTTTCAGGCTGGAAGAAATCTTGTAGTGGAGTTCCTCAGGGGTCAGAACTGGGATCTTGGACCTTTGCTTTGCCTGAGATCCGAAGGATCTAGATTTTGTGTACAGGGGACAATTTCGATGTTTGCTGATGACACAAAGTTTGGGAGAATTGTAAACAGTGTAGCACTCCAAAGGAACATTAATATATTGGAGGAGGTGAGCTCACAAACCCTATGGTACCTGCAGTGTCTACGAGGTGCTCTTGGATTATTAGGTGCGGTGTGAGGGAGGCCAGCTTTCTTGTAGAGGAATCACACTCATTACATTTTCCCCTCCCATACCCTCATTTCACAATGCATAAGTCAAACTGAAAGGTGGCCGATGAAGTTCAATGTGTAGAAGTGTGAAGTGATACACTCTGGTACAAACAGCACAGAAGAGAATAAAGGGAACTATTCTCAATGGTGTGCAGGACCATATATATGTACTTAAGTTATTAAAGATGGCAAAGTAGGGACAGATTAAGCATATAGCACGATAATTTCATAAATAGAGAACTGGGGTGGCATGTATGGGTGGACAATAATGAACTTACAAGGGATGCTGGCTAGCCATCAGTTAGAATGTTGTGTACATTTCTGGGCTACACACCATAGGAAGGATGTGAATGCATTGGAGACATTGCAGAAGATGTTCATGAAAATAACTCCATGGATACACCAAGAGGAATGCATGGAAAAGGCAGGATTGTTTCCCTTGGAGAGAAGGCTAAGAGGAGATTGGAGAGAAGTTTTCAAAATCACGAGGTTTCCAGACAGAGTGAGTCAGGAGAAATTATTTCCCACATGTAAATAGATCAAAAACCAGAGGATGCAGTTTTAAAGTGTTTGCAAGAAAAACAAATATGAGGTGAGAAAAACCTTCTCAATGGTGAGTGATTAGAATGTGGAACGTACTACCTGGGAGTGTGGCGAAGATTGCAGAAACTGGAGATCGAGATTGTGGTGCTGGAAAAGCACAGTCGGTCAGACAATATCCGAGGAGCAGAAGAATTGATGTTTCAGGCATAAGTTCTGATGAAGGACTTATGTCCAAAATGTCGATTCTCCTACTCCTCAGATGCTGCCTGACCTGCTGTGCATTTCGTGACTGTGGTTCAATTGAGGCATTCAGGGGAACATTGTTTCCAATTAAATAACCATCCAACTATATGTAAGAGGCAAGGGAATGGCACACCGGAAAAATTGCACAGAGGATTGTGCAGACATGATGGCTGAATGGCCTCCTTCTGCACTGAAACAACTCTGTGATTGAGTGGAACATATCTTTGACCACTACTTTATATTTAAAGGTTAGTCCTCTCCAAGTACCATTAGCAAGTTGGATTTGATTGACAAATCATTATCTTAACTAATAGGAAGTGAAGTGCCATAACTCTCAATTGGGTCTGGAATTCTTCCTGAGTTCTCTGCCCAAGAGCAGGTCTGACCCATTATGTTACAATCTTCACTAGGAGTAAGGCAGGGAAGAGGGTCCTAAGTCCAGGGTCACTCAGGGAGGAGGGACCCTCTGCGGGTGTCCCAGAGGTGTTCTCTGAAATGTTCCGCAAGTTTCAGGCAGCCTGTCTCCCCAATGTAGAGGAGGCCACATCGGGTGCAGCGGATGCAGTAAATGATGTGTGTGGAGGTGCAGGTGAATTTGTGGCGGATATGGAAGGATCCCTTGGGGCCTTGGAGGGAAGTGAGGGGGGTGGTGTGGGCGCAAGTTTTGCATTTCTTACGGTTGCAGGGGAAGGTGCCAGGAGTGGAGGTTGTGTTGGTGGGGGGTGTGGACCTGAAGAGGGAGTCGCGGAGAGTGTGGTCTTTCCGGAACGCTAATAGGGGAGGGGAAGGAAATATATCCTTGGTGGTGGGGTCTATTTGGAGGTGGCGGAAATGACAAAGGATGTAACATTTCAGAGAAAACCTCTGGGACACCCGCACCAACCAACCCAACTGCCCCGTGGCTCAACACTTTAACACCCCCTCCCACTCCACCAAGGACATGTAGGTCCTTGGCCTCTTCCATTGCCAGACCACGGAGGAAGAGCACCTCATCTTCCGCCTAGGAACCCTCCAACCACAAGGGATGAATGCAGATTTCTCCAGCTTCCTCATTTCCCCTCCCCCCACCTTATCTCATTCCCAACCCTCAGACTCAGCACTGCCTTCTTGATCTGCAATCTTCTTCCCGACCTCTTTGCCCCCACCCCTTCTCTGGCCTATCACCCTCACCTTAACCTCCTTCCACCTATCGCATTCCCAACGCCCCTTCCCCAAGTCCCTCCTCCCTACCTTTTATCTTAGCCTGCTTGGCACACCTTCCTCATTCCTGAAAAAGGGCTTATGCCCGAAATGTCAATTCTCCTGCTCCTTGGATGCTGCCTGACCTGCTGCGCTTTTCCAGCAACACATTTTTCAGCTCTGATCTCCAGCATCTGCAGTCCTCACTTTCTCCTGTAATTACAGAGAGACTTCCAACTCTTACATTTCTACTTCATTACAAAAAAGGTGAAAATCATTTGTCTAATTGTTTGCAATACCTACATAAGAACTAACCATGATTCATATACAAGGATTCCTAAATCCCTCTGAGTGCTTCCTATCCTCTCACGTACTAAAATAATTCAATTTTCCATGTTTCCAACCAAAGCTGAATAACTTCACACTTCCTTACCACTCTATTTCTGCTCTTTTGTCCAATTATTTCACTAATCCTATTCCTTTGCACTCTCTTTACAGCATCTTCACTGCTCAGCTTTGTATTAGCAGTGAACCTGGATGTATTACACTTGGTCCCTCTATCTAAGTTATTGATATTGATTGTAAATAACTGAGGTCCAAACACTAACCCTTGTTGCTTTTCACTAGTTTCAACCTGCAAACTTAAAAATTACCCATTTATTCTAATACTTGTTTCTGTTTGTTAGTTAATCCTGAAGCCATGCTAACATATTACCCACAAGGAAATCTTGTAGAACACTCTCTCTGTGTCACTTAATCAAATGTATCTTGAGAATTCGAAGATGTTATTTGCAATGATTCCTCATCATTTAGGTACACCCTTGAATAATTGTCAAACACAATTTCTCTTTCATAAAATGTTGTTGAGACTGTCTAATCATATTACAATTTCTGATATGCCTTATGATCATATCCTTAATAAGAGATTTCAGCGTTACACTATAATGTCAGGCAATTATTGCCAGCTCTGTTCTATACTGGGAGAGGTGGGAGTGCTAGAGGATTGTCTGAAAGTTATACTGATGTTGGAAAATTCTTTTTTGCTCAAAGGGTAGCAGAAGTTTGAAACATTCTCCCCAAATGACAATTATTCCAGGATTAATTCTCAATTCTTAAATTTGAGTTTGGGATTTTTGTTAACTGAAGGTATTCAGTGACATGGGCAAATTTGGGCTTATGAAGTTAGATCATAGATCTAATTGCATGCTGGAGCAGGCTTGAAGGGCTTGTCCCTAACGTGAAACATTTCTTTAAATACTTACCATTGATGATAGAACCTGTTTTGAGGAAAGGTCACTGGGCCTGAAATGTTAACTCTGATTTCTCTGTACAATTGCTGCCAGACATGCCGAATCTTTCCAGCAATTTCTGTTTTTGTACCATTGATAACTTACTGTCATATCTTTTTCAACTACCATGTCAAACTATCTCAGCTAACTTATCACTCTCAAATTTATGTTAAGATCGACATTTCAAAACTGACCAAATCATGCTCAAATCTAAAATGAAATTCTTGCATGTTATCTGTACAGTTCCACTTTTACTATTATTTACTAATTCATATTAGATTTAAAATAATGTGTTTCCTTGTTGGTTTCTAGACAATTATTTCGAGAGAATTGTCATGACTCATCCTCCAAGGTTTCTTTGCCAGTTTCGGTCACCATGTCTGTTGAAAGATCGACGCCTGCCATTAAATGATATTGTTGCCTTGTTACATAATTCTTTAATCTCCTGATTTATACTCTGTTCATTGCTATTAATCTGATGAGGAGGCCTGCAAGCGACTTCCACAAGTGTTTCCTGCTCTTTATTAGTTTGTAGCTGTCGCTATTTATTCTCTATCCTGGTCTTTCAGGCTAAGATCCTTCAACACCAATTGCTTTTATCTCATAATTACATAAGAACAAAAGAAATAGGAATAGAGTATGCCGTTGAGTCCCTCACCATTGTGCCTCAGCATTCATCAAGGCCATGTTTGCTCTGCTCCAGGTCTAAACTCTTCTTTCATGCCTACTCATCATAGCCCTCAACTCCTCGATACTACAAACGTGTATTGCATTTAAACATTTCCAGTGATTTAGCCTCCACAGCTCTCTCTGGTGTGGAGAATTCCAGATATTTCACTCCATTTCTAGGAGAAATTCATTTACATCTCAGTTTTCCATGTGTGTTCCCCTCCTCTGTAATTATGTCCCCTAGTTTGAGATCCTCCCACTTGTAGAAATATCTTCTCAACATGTTGCGCCGTCACCCCACTGCCCCGCCAGGATCTTAGATATTTGAAAAAGGTCGTTCTTCATTCTTCTAAGAAGTAATGATCAAGGCCCTTTATCCCAGTAATCAGCCTAATGAATCCCTTTTGAACTGTCTCCCATGCCAGTACACTCATTCACAAATATTGGGAGCAAAACCTTACATGTGACTCCAGTTTCAGCCTTACCAACACTGTGTACAAGTCTTCTCCGTTTTTAAACACCAACCCTCTGCAATACAATCCAACATTTCATCTGTTGTCTTAATTACTTGCTGCATCCACATGCTTCTGTTTGTGTTTCATCCAGAAGAACTTCCAAATCCCTCTGTGCTGCATCTTTTGGAATCTTTTTCCATTTAAATAATAGTCTGCCTTTTGATTCTTCCTATCAAAGTGCATGACCTTCCACTTGTCTACAATAAATTCCACCTGCTAAGCTTTTCCCCATTCACTTACGCTATTTTTATCACCATGTGGACCCCTCATGTCCCCAGTACAACTTACCTTCTGAAATACTTTTGTATCGGTGGAAAATTTTGATATTTTGCTCTCTGCCCCCTTGTCCAAGTCACTAATATAGAAAATAAATAACTGAGGCTCTGGGAATGATCCTCATGGCTCTTCACTAGTTAAGTCTTCCAGTCTGAAGAAGACACATTATTCCCAACACTCTGTCTTCTGTGCACTAACCAACCCTCAATCAATGCTCATACATTACCTCTAATACTGTGAGCTCATATCTTGTGCAATAAGCTTTTATGTAGCTCCTTATTGAATGTCCTCTGGAAATCCAAATATACCACATCTCTGGTCTAATTTCTGCTGCACTCTTCCACATATTTTTTCTACACATGGTAGTCACACTTTGATTATTATTGAAATACTTTAATGTGAAGGCTACAGCACCTGGTTTTCTGCTTTGCCTACATTTTACAAAGATCAGGTAACTTGGAGCATTTCATCCTCAACCTTGTCAACTTGTTTCATTGATGACTGTGAAAGCAAACCTTGTAACTTTTATTTGTGCTATTTGTTTCTTTATTTTTCATGAGAGGTTTACACATTCAGGTTGTCTTCAATTGTAAATTATTCAGGTTTTCATTGATATGTCCAGAGTTTCTATATTACCATTTTTAAACGATTTGTTCCTTCCTAAAACAATGACTTGGAGGTGCTAGTGTTGGGCAAAGTTAAAAATCACACAACACTAAGTTATAGTCCAAAAGGTCTATTCGGAAGCACTAGTTTTGGAAGTTGTAAAAGCTAGTGCTTCCCAATAAACCTGTGGGACTATAACCTGGTGTTGTGTGATTTTTAACTTCCTAACACAAGTTGCTGAATTTTACCCAAATTACTATATTCTACAGCTTTGACTTTTCAGACATTATGCTTATTCAATCCTTCCTTCCCTTTGTATTACTTTGAAGGAATGTCACTTCCCTAGTTACATAATTCAGGAGAACATTTGTCCCATCTCAATTTAAGAAGAGTCCTTCCTGTTAAAACAGATCCCTCTTCAGCTCCTGTAGTGTTGTTAATGCCCCATAAGTTAAAAACACAAAACATCTTATTCCAATCATTTTTTTAGACAACTATTTAAATCCTGAATCTGTTTGCTTTACTCCACTCAGACTATCGCCCAGAGATTGTTAATTTTACAGTGCTTCTTTCAACATGCACCCCACACTTTAAAGTTCCTCAGTAAAAATCTATTGAGCTCTATATACCTTGATAAATTTCCCTGACAAAAATCAATCAATGTTGATCTTAAAAGCTTTCATTCTCTTAACATTTGGGGCATAGGATTCCAGATAACTGCTACTCTGATGTGAAAATGTCTCCTGATTTCACTTCTAAATGATCTGGCTCCAATGTTAAGTTTATGTCTCCTCGTTCTGGTTTTCTCTTTAAGGAGAAATAGCTTCTAGGCTTCTATTTATTTGAATATTGTGATGTGGTCACCCTGAAATCCTTTATTTTTTGTAGTAGGTAGGGAAATTGCTGTGAACTAAAATTTGTAAATGGCTGGTGTCTTGTTTTGCAACAAAGGCAACTCAAGTTATTTTCCCCAATTGACGTTAGGAGTGTCTACTAATTGGTTCTTTCACTTTAGTTAACACTCAAATTTATCAATGCATTTTCTTACAGCTCACGGTTTAGTGTTACAACTCAGTTAGTGGGCTAAACTTTCCTGTGCTATTATTTTATTTTTCTTTTCCTTTCCTTTACTTTAGTTAAAAGTAAAGAATTATTGTGATGAAATGATGGCTTTAAGAGGTGTATTTTATCTTTTATTTAATGAAGAATGTTGAGACAGAGGTACTGAGTGGAACTTAAGTTGGAACAATAGAAGCATCCTGAATGGTTGGGGTCAAGTTCCCACAGAATCAGGATTTTTAGTTTAGCTTTCGGCAGTTGCTGGGGTTTGAAGCTGGATGTGGAAGCTCTTATTCCTCTCTCTGTTATAGCCAAAAGCTGGGGTTCTCTTCTTGCTGTTAGAATTGCATGTGAGACCATCTACTTTACTGATTTTACCTTTGTCAAGGGAGTGTTCGAATGATGTCATTATGTTGGAACATTTCATTAATGGGAGCTAAATATATTATTTTGTGATTCTTTTTGATAGAGTTCCAGTTAAGCCAATTATTTTAGTTTTATTTTGTCTGTATTTTAACTGTAGTGTCAAAATAAAGTGTGTTTTGCTTAACATTGAGTAGTTTGACTAATCAAATTGCATCTGGAACACGATGCCTTAAACTTATTTTTAAAATTAAAAAGTGGGGGTTTAGGCTAACTTCTTAGTATATTTTGAGGGAGTTTGGTTTGGCCCTTACAAATTATTTTATTGCAAACAAAATATATTCAAGTAAAGACTATCATCAAAATGTTTATTATGCAAATATGTCCAACTGTCCTAATTTAAACAAACACACATACAAATTTACCAAATCCAAACTGGGGAAAAAAACAACTCTCTAGAGTGTTATATTAAGTAAGATTTGGCCAAGTAACAATTAGTTCAGGGTAACAGACTTATTCACTCATTGTCCTAAATGCCTGTTTTCGTCTGAAGTCACTTTCCACACAAGCAGTGGTCTCTTCCTGGATCTGTAATGGCTGGCTGAATTCTCCTTTTTTGAGACTGTGGCATAGGTTCAAACATCTCCTTTAAGAATCTTCCACTTGCAGTGATGAAGCCTTCAGCTGAGTTTTGAACTGACAAACTTTGCTGGAAACGGTCTCAGAGAAAGAAAAGACAAAACATGTCGACATCCAAGCAGTTTGTTCACTATTAATACAATTACATTGCAAAATGGTCTCACAAAAAGTTAAAAAGTACATATACTTATATTCATTCAATTATATTATAAACTAATATTTTACATAACACATCTGCACAACAATAGGAAACCTTATCAGTGAAAATACTTTTGCCAATGGGAAATGTATAAATTGTCAACTGAGTCTCACTAACTCCATGTATTCTTGGTTTCTCAAGTGGCAATAAAATAGTTTAGAATATCTGAGAGTTTTATTAGATGACATAGTGTAAATCAAACACAGACCCTCATGTGTTCTTGAATTTGGATGTTTTAACCCCTTTGTTTTAAATGGAAGTACTGCTGAATGCACAGAGTTTCAATTAATATGATGAAGAATGTACACCAATTAAATCAGATGGTAATAGAACAGGACTAATGACAATGCATGATGAGAAATGCAGTCACAAGCTCTGCAGCAGGGTGTTAACTAAAGCATTGTTATATTTCATGAAGAGAGTCTTATACTTTTTCTTCCTTCCATCTTTGCATGGGGAACAGTTGTCGAACTCAATAATTTGCTGATTGTAAATGTGCCAAAGTATCTGATAGATTCTAAAGATTAACCAGCACTTCTATCTCATTTCTGCTGGTCTGGATTCTGGTTACTTCCCTCTTTCAGCACGTATCTTTTTTCATTTGTCGTGTCCAAATCACCTAATGCCACGTCCACAAAATCATTACTCTAATTATTTCAGTATCTTTAAATGTAGCCCTTATGTTCATTAGTAATAGTAGTTCTAGAAAAGTGTTGGTTTTCTGCAGGCTTTTTGTCAAACTGACAAATTGATCTTTGAATAATATTTACAATGCTGGCTTCAGGAGATGTTTTTGTTTGAGAATTTACACTGCCTTAAAGTGTGTATATGGTGTTTCTTCAATTCAGTCTTTGCCTGTGAATTATTCTGTAAATAAAGTATGACAATTGTGTGTTTTATTTGATGGTTGCTATGTCAGTATAACTTTAAGAGCTATGCCCATAATATTATCATTATATTTGACATGAGAATATAAGGACTCATACTCCATCTTACCTCGGATCACTCTACTGGAAGCACGTTCTACTGCGTGAAACCTATGTAGTGTACCTGAGGACTGTAATGTCTTTACAAAAATGCTATTCGCAACAAATGTTTGTTGAATTCTTCAATATTAGGTTACCCACACCATTCTCTTTTGTTACTGGAAATGACATAAATATTGCTACATCAGGTTAAAAAAAAGACTGTTGGAGGCTAACTCACACAAAATCATGAGATTTGAGAATGCTTCCCCCTTAAGCATCCTTTAAGACCTCAGCCAAATGTCGCCAAAGTAGCTCAGTGGTTAACACTGTACCAGGGACCCAGTTCCACCTTTGGGTGATTGGCTGTGTGGAATTTGTACATTCTCCTTGTGTCTGTGTGTGTTTCCTCTGGGTGATCGAATTTCGTCCCACAGTCCAAAGATGTGCAGGTTAGGTGGATTCCCAATGCTAAATTGCCCAGAGTGTCTAGGAATGTACAGGCTACGTGGATTAGCCATGGGAAATGCAGAGTTATAGGGGTAGTGTAGGGGGTGTAGGTCTACATGGGATGCTCTTCAGAAGATCATTGTGGACTAAATGGGCTGAATGGCCTGTTTGCATACTGTAGAGATTCTGTGATTCAAAAATGGCACTGAGTTTAACTGTTCAGCCTAGCACAACTTGGATAGAGGACATGATTTAGAGGTGTCCATGTTGGACTGGGGTGGATAAAGGTAAAAGTCACACAACACCAGCTTATAGTCCAACAGGTTTATTTGGAAGCATTAGCTTTTGAAGCACTGCCCCTTCATCCATCTGATGATTTTTAACTTGGAGTGGAGGAGATATGTTAACAAAAAGGCTGTCTCTTATCTATTCTGATCCTGTTACTTTTCTGCCACATCTTCACCTGAATATGGGTAAATGAGCACAACATTCACAGGAAGCAAGTGGGCATTTATTGCATCTGTGTAGATGTATCCAAGGGAGCAATCTGTAATTCCCATTGAAGGCCTTGAGGGAAAGCAGTGTTGGCTTTCCTGACAGGTTAACAGATCAGCCATCAGATTGAGGGCCTGAAGAGAGTTAAAATTTCTTTGCGGGAAAGGGAGGTGGGGTGCCTTGGGTCTTCCGTCCTCAGAGCACTTCCTCACAATAGTAGCCTATGAGCCATCCTTTCCCAATCAAGGTCAGATGCAATCATCTATTGTAGCCAGTGTCTTCCTCAAATTGAGGCCAGTGTCTCCCGACTCTACTGATAACGGTAGATTCTACCTTTTGTCAGCAGACATGACCCAAACATGATCCCTGGATTCAGCACCTTCACACCTCCTACTGCATCTTCCTGCTACTAGAGTCCAATTCCTGCCAGCTGCCCAGGTCATCAAACTGGCTGAATATTAGACCAAATTCTGGAATATTTATTCAGTGAAGTCTTGCCATTATGGTCTCCACTTCTTTGATCTTTCCTGTTTTGTCACCACCTTGACCTCCACCGAACCAAGAGTGATGTGGTTCAAAGAGCACAAACAAAGATCAAAGCTAAAGACAATGTTACCTCAGAGCAGGGGGTATCAAGAAATTTCTTGAGGAGAATATGGAAGGATAGTTTAAACAGAACTCTGTAAATGCAAGCAAGTCTGTAGTAAAAGAGTTTGATGGAATCATTTTCAAGCATGATTGAGAGCCATGAAAATTAATGTTTTATTGCAGATGTCAAGGTTTGGAAAGTGACTAAGTAGATGGAGAAGAATATTGATGTGGGAAAACAACAACACAAGTCAATGTAGAAAGGAAATCCTATAAAAGGAACATCAGGAACCAGGTGGAAAGGTTTAGTTACAGTTAATTTGAGGGCATGAATGTCAGCATTCATTCCTATTCCTGTTGCTGAGAGTTGTTTGAGAGCTCTTCACTGTCTAAAGCATTTGGCAAGAAATATCCCCTTAGGGTCAAAGTTGTTAATTTTTAGATTGGAAGGAAAACAGAGCAGCTAACAAACTCAAAATCTGCAAAGGAGATCAAAGGAGTGCTACTGGTATCTGACAATAAAAATACTAAGGAGCAAAATAAGAAGGACAATATTAATATAAATCAGAAAATAGCAACGTAGTGTGGAGGCAGTTTATTTGAGAAATATGTCAGTGACAGGCAAGAGAGTAAAAGCAACTTGATTACCTTAGCAAACCTACTGGACTAAAATCACAGAATTGTAAAGATAGGAAAGGAAGCCATTTGGCCCATCATGCCACAACCAGCTCTCTGAGCATTTTGGCTTGTGCCAAACCAATGCTTTTTCTCCTGTAATCAGTATCTATTTAAATAATCATCCAATGGCCTTTTCAATGCCTCAATTGAACCTGCCTCCACCACATTTCCAGGCAGTGCATTTCAAAGCTAGACCACTTGCTGTGCGAAAAAGTTTTTTTTCCTGACCTTGCATTTGCTTCTTTTGCAAAGCACTTTAAAACTGTGGCCTGTGGTTCGTGATCCATTTGTAAGCAGGAACAGATCTCCCTCTGCCCAAGTCTATCATGATTTTGTAAACCTCTATCAAATCATCCTTCAGCCTTTGCTTCTGTAAGGAAAACGATCCCAACTTCTTAAATCTATTGTGGAACCATTCTCAGAAACCTCTTCTGCTCTCTTTCCAATGTATTCACATCTTCCTAAAGTGTGGTGCACTAACCTGGACACAATATGCCAGCTGAGCTCTAAATGGTGCCCTATAGAGATTTAGCATCATCTTCCTGTTTTTGTGCTCCATGCCACGATTAATGAAGGCTAGGATACTATTTGCTTTCTTAAATGCTCTCCCTACCTGTCCTGACACCTTTAATAACTTATGTACCCACACACCTAGGTCTCTGTGCTCCTGCTCATCTTTATGTTACTTTGCTTCTCCATTTTCTAAAGATTACCACTTCATATTTCTCAGTATTAGACATCACCTGCCATCTATCCATCCACTCCAGAAACTTGCAAATCCCATTGTCCTCCACAATTTATAATTCTCCCAAATTTTTTGTGGTTGCAAACTTTGAAATTGTCCCCTACACATCAAGAACTAGATTGCTTATATGTAGCGAGAAAATCAAAGGTCCCAATACTAATCCTGAAAAACAGTCATTATAAATCACCCTCTATGTTCTATCACTCAACCAATTTATATATTATTACATATTATTACAATCTCTTTTATTCCAAAACCTATCACTTTCCTTATAAGGCAGTTGTGTAGTGCTGTATCAAACCTCTAGCTGTCCATGTACATCACATCAATCACATTGCCTTCATTAACCCTCTCCACTACATTTTCAAGGTACTCCAGAATGTTCCTTGGACCTAAATTTCCCTTAATAAATCTATGCTGATCCTTCTGAATTAAACAACATTTTTCCATATGACTGTTTATTCTATCCCAAATAATTGTGTCTAGATAGCAACCTGTCAGGCATCAGTCCCTTCAGGAATTGAAGATTGATCTTCAGGATTCTGATGTCTTCAACTCTGGAGAGAAAGAAATCTGGAGGTTAAAATAAATGTTTTGTAACATTTGCTTTTCCCCTTTGAACATGTTTCTTTCCCAAATATAAAATATTGAAATGGGGGGGAAATATATACTGTTTGGCAGGCAGCAAAGCTTTATCCAATTGAATAACCAGTCTTTTAGCATTTCAAATAGAAAAACACTATGACAAGGAAGGGATGTATTGGCCGACTAGTGGGGGCAAGTCATGGAGTGAAATGTTTCAAGACTACATTTATTCACAGCCCTGTTCTGGACAAAGGTTGCTGAAACATCTGGCACAAAAAAGAAGGAAAAGGGTGAAGCATCATGCAATTCACCATCACCACCTTAAAGACAATTAGGGATTGGTAAAAAAACGCTGGCTCAGACAGCTAAGCCCACATCCTGTAAATACATTCTTTTTCAAATAAAGATAATAACAAAATAACTGGTAAAAGAAATAAAAAGAAACATGCAAGGAATAGGAAATGGCAGGAAAATAATATTCATTAATACAATTCTTTATCAGGAATAAGAGCAAGATGAAGATAGTCATACTTCTAAGGACTAAGAAGTAGAGGAGTTACTAAATCATTATGTTGTGACTGTGTGAAATGGGGATGGATGTCTGAGTGAAGGGTACGGTCTCAGAGAAAGAGCAATTCTTGTGATATAATCTTGGGCACTGGAGAATGATGTGAGAAGCCAAAGGGTCAACGATGATGTTGTTCCATCAAATGAGTGCAGAAGAATTCAATTAGCAGTGTTTGTCCAACTTTAGTGTATTTATAGCAAAAGCTCGATGAATTGGAAGGTCGCAAATGCCCATTTTTTTAAAAAGGGGCATGATGTGATCCTTCAAAGTGATATTCTCTGAGCCTTATCTCAATAGTTAGGAGATAGTTGAAAACGTTGATGTTGGATAATAAGGAAGATCTGGAAGTTAAGCTTCCATGAATGAGAGAGCAGGAATTTGACCAATTTACTGAATTCTTTTCCACATGTTACAGATCTTGCAAAGAAGTATGAAACAGTGGATAATGGTCATCTGAATTTTAGGGAGAAATTTAGGAAGACACTGTGTTTTTAAGCAAGGTTTGTCGCAAGGTGCAGGTTCGTGGGACAGATGGCAAATTGTTAGGCTGTCTCCATGCATGGCTGGAACATGTCAGAATTGAAACCAGAGGAAAATTACTGGGGCTGTTGCGATTAAATATCACCCAAAGTATTTAGTTTTGTAGATGACACTAAATTGGATGAATCTTATATAACTGGGTAAAATGCGATTGATATCAAACAATAAGTGATAATATGTTGTGTGTTAATGGCTGTGGTCTGGGAGATGGAATTCAGACAAATACGTAGACTTTGCAGTGACAATAGTTTAAATAGGATATGAATGAGGTGACAGCAAGAAGGGATCTAAGCCCACAACTGGTTATTGCATTCAATTTTGTTCTCCAAGCAACAGAAGAAATGTGGACTTACCTGAGAGCCCAAGAGGATACTTTGGAGACTACTTACAAAAGATTGATTGTCAAGGAACAATGGTCTAACCTTGGATTTGTTTTCTCTGGAAAGGAGTGGAAAAGGTTTTTCATGGAGCTTCTTTTTACAAAGTTTTAACCAGCAAGTTAATCCAGATGACAACATACTGCATGCAATTTTCTCCTTCTCATTCATGATATATCTGTATTTACTCTATAAATTCTCTTTTAGACTTGAAGATCTCGAAAAAAAAATCTCCCCTTAAATATCTCTGCATAAAAGAAAGAAATCCCAACTTCTTTGGTCCATGTATGGAACTGAAGTCTCTATCCCTGCTACCATTCAGATAAATCCTCTTTGCAAACTCTGCAAGATCTTCTCATTCTTCATAAACTCACTTGAACCCCATATAGGATTTACTCAAGACTATGAGAGGAAGTAGATACTTCATGCTTTTCAAATTTATTTCTTCTCAGGATAGTGTGTGACATTGGAATTTATTGCTGAAAGGCTCTGGAGGGAAGGGACAGTCAATTGCATTGATGCATGATTGCTTCTGTAGTTTGAGACATGAATTTAAAGTCCTGACTCCCCAAATAGATCAGCACTCCTTCCTGACTTATTCATGAAAATGCTTCCTAATTTTAAAATGCCTATTAAATCTCTTTTCCTGGTGGAGGTCATGTTTCAGAGAAGCACCACTGCCTCTATATTGGAAGCTTAGGCTCAATTCTCACTCCAGGACCAATGAGGGGTGCTCATAATCTGGTCAAACAGATTGAAAACTGATCTGCAGCATCCTTCCAACACATGCTGATATTAAGAATGAGGGCATTTCTGGTCAGTCACATGATGGAAAAAGAAATTGGAGCCCTAACCATCACCATTCATTGGGTCTAGATAATAAGGTGCATGTTGCCACTGCAATCTGAGGTCAGTTGATTGGGTATTTGCCATGGTTCAGATTTGTGCCAACAGTAGTTTTTAAATCCCCTTTCCTGTCAAGCCTGCCTCCATGCCCTACCTCCTGTGAAAGTCATGGCACTATGTGTTGGAAGGTCTATGGGCAGAGACGTGGAAAAGATAATTGTTTTTTACAATAAGCGCATATTGGCCAAGTCAGTTCAGATCAGCAGATTTCCTTCCCTAAAGGATATTACTGAATCAGTTATTTTAAAAGTATGATTCAATAATTCATAGCTGCCTTCACTGATTTCATTTAGTTCAAGGTTGTGGAAGTTGATTCCAAACTCTCAAGCTGCAGTTTGAACGTCCATTCTTTGGATGATTAAACCAAGCATCTGGATCATTAGTCTAAACACAAGATGCTGATAAACTGAATAATCTGTGAGTCCAAATTGATCATTTCATGACAGTGTGAATGGAATTAAATAAAGTTCCAGAATGACTAACTGTATTTTAAAGATAGTAACAAAAAACAGGATTTCTGCCATCCTCTCTAGGTAGTAGCAAGAAGGTTTGAAAAGACTGAAAAAAAAATCAGATTCTTGACCTTGAGCAAAAAAATGCAAGATTTTAAGGGTTTAGGGCTTAGCAATCTTACTAATGAACGGTGACTACCTTATTTCTGTGCATTCACATCTCATTATTTGCTAACCTAGCCTCATTTCTATATGGGTCCAAATTCTGCTTCCATTCCCTGAGAAACCAGATGGTTCCTGACATGAAACTTAGAGTGGATTAGTGGTGCTGGAAGAGCACAGCAGTTCAGGCAGCATCCAACGAGCAGCGAAATCAACGTTTCGGGCAAAAGCCCTTCATCAGGAATAAAGACAGTGAGCCTGAAGCATGGAGAGATAAGCTAGAGGAGGGTGGGGGTGGGGAGAGAGTAGCATAGAGTACAATGGGTGAGTGGGGGAGGAGATGAAGGTGATAGGTCAAGGAGGAGAGGGTGGAGTGGATAGGTGGAAAAGAAGATAGGCAGGTCGGACAAGTCAAGGAGACAGTAACTGAGCTGGAAGTTTGAAACTAGGATGAGGTGGGGGAAGGGGAAATGAGGAAGCTGTTGAAGTCCACATTGATGCCCTGGGGTTGAAGTGTTCCGAGGCGGAAGATGAGGCGTTCTTCCTCCAGGCGTCGGGTGGTGAGGGAGCGGTGGTGAAGGAGGCCCAGGACCTCCATGTCCTCGGCAGAGTGGGAGGGGGAGTTGAAATGTTGGGCCACGGGGCGGTTTGGTTGATTGGTGCGGGTGTCTCGGAGATGTTCCCTAAAGCGCTCTGCTAGGAGGCGCCCAGTCTCCCCAATGTAGAGGAGACCACATCGGGAGCAAACTTCGAGTGGTCACTTGGTGACTTTGGCTTCCCCAGGTCTTCAGACAACTCAACCACCAAGTCCCCACAAGCTCTATGGACACCATCCTTCTCCATCCTTTGTCGATGCAAGTGAGCTTCAGTAAGCCACCTGCCTCACCGTATCATCATGGCTGCTATCAGGCCAACTCATATACATCACTGAGGCTCTTCAGGACTTCACTTTAGCGGTCAAAGCCACTTATTCCTTGCATGATTCTGCAGAGCACTTTGACTGCAGGGGCACACATTAATCTCATGTGTCTACACAAGATGTATCTTATGGGTCTCAGTTTACCTTCTTAGTGCTTACTCATTTTGGCTTACTTGCTGCAAGCCTCTTTGATAGAGATAAGATGGTGGCACAAATCCTTGTGGATTGCATAAGATCCTTAAATGCTTTCCGCTATGATGACCCAGATGGTCTGCATCTGGTGGTGTGGCCTCCTTTGTCGATCAGGAGGAGAAAACTGGCCTCTTCATCACAAACCCATTGCTCAACTCCTCAAGGTCTTTGTACACAAAAACAGAAACCTAACTTGTATTTCTGAGCCATTTCCTCAGAGATAATGCTAGAACACCAGAGTGTGAGAAGCATGCCCTTGCTTGCTGTGTTAGGTATGGTGGTATTCAGTTAAAGTGTGCAGTATGGCACCAGGAGCATGAACATCCCAGCAGTGGCAAACACTTCTACAATTTCTGCTTTTTGATTCAATGCAATGAGCACTAAGGGGCTCTAATTATGCAATTAATGAGATGATTGGAGAAGGTTGTGCGAGCAAGGTCAGTGTATGCCATGGCAGACCAATCACAATGAATTTCACTTGAAAAAACAAGTTGCTAAAAAATGGGAAAATTCAGCCCTGAGAGGTCAAGAGTAAAGAATTAATATTGGATGTGTACAAAACATTGGTTTAGCTACAGTTAGTGAACTTTTGGTTGCCACATTATAAACAATGAAAATCATGAGTGTATTAAGCATAGACTCTCCATGATAACGTCAGAGCTGGGAAACTGCATGAAGACTTGAGATATTGAGACCAGTTTCATTACCATAAAAAGACTATAAGTAGATTTCATATGTTTTTAAATGATGATGCATTTTGATAGAATAACTGTGGAGTCAGTATCACCACAATAGCTCCTGAAACATTGAACCAATCTCTGTCCTATCATGTCCATGGTCAATAAAATACTATTCTAAACTTCAAAAGCCCTTACTTCCCAACCTCTTAAGAGGAGGATTATAAAATATTGACTGGGTCTATGCAATTCTAATACACAAACATTTTTTTGAAAAATTGGTCAGACTGTGAGCATGAGTTTAACAATATTTCAAAGTTAAAAATCACACAACACCAGGTTATAGTCCAATAGCTTTTGGGCGGCACGGTGGCACAGCGGTTAGCACTGCTACCTCACAGCGCCGGAGACCCCGGTTCAAATCCTGCCTCAGGCGACTGACTGTGTGGTGTTTGCACATTCTCCCCAGGTCTAGGTGCTCCGGTTTCCTCCCACAGTCCAAAAATGTGCAGGTTAGGTGAATTGGCCATGCTAAATTGCGCGTAGTGTTAGGCGAAGGGGTAAATGGTTGGGTGGTGGGTGGTGGGTCGGTGTTGACTTGTTGGGCTGAAGGGCCTGTTTCCACACTGTAAGTAATCCAATCTATCTTTACTTGGAAGCACTAGCTTTCAGAGCGCTGCTCCTTCATTAGGTGATATTACCTGATGAAGGAGCAGTGCTCCGAAAGCTAGTGCTTCCAAGTAAACCTGGTTTTGTGTGATTTTTAACTTTGTATACCCCAGTCCAACACCGGCACCTCCAAATCATTAATATTTCACGCTTTGCTAACCCTTCTTAAGTGAATATATAATAAAATATTATTTTTGTTCCTACAAATTCCAATGATGATCAATTTGCATTTAATTTTGTGTTTGCATAAAAAGAACCTGATCACCAGTTCTTGTTAAGATATGAAACAATTTGTCTACATGTTCCAGCAAAATGTTTGTAGGATAGGGTTAACTTACAGTTGGATTTTGCTCTGCAGTCTCTTTGCGCATTCCTGAAACTTGACATCTACGTGGCACTCCATAAATAAAAACCATATGGAGCTAGCTCGGTTCACTGGATCCTTTAGTATTCACTTAAAAAATTCAACTGTAAGCAGGAGCAACTCCAAAATAATTAAATAAATTACACAACAGCCCCATTCTGGAAGCGGTTAATGCATGATATGTGGCAAAGATGATACCATAATCTAAAAGTATGGCTGCCCTTTTGTGAAGCATTAAATAATCATTTAAAACTCTAATATTGCTGGCATGGCACACACACTCACTAAAGATCAAGCGATGAATGCATGGGGCAGTCTAATATTGCGGTGGGGGCCTGAACAATTTGGTTATTTTGGCATGCAAGGGATTTAGCCCCTTTTTTGTGCCTCAACTAGAGGGTTAGATAGCTTTGAAAATGTTGGCTCCACTAGCTCATAGGAGCAAGCCAGGTCTCCACAGCCAAATGGGAGGTCTTGCTAAGCAGACCCTGCTAAGGCACTACCTGCAAGCTAATTTGTAAAACTATCTGGAGAAGGAGGATAGTCCATCTGGACCTCCCATTCAAATAAAGCAATCTGCTCTGTCTCCATCCATATCATCTCCTTCTTTTAGGTATGTGGAAGTGATGGTCCTTCTTGCAAATAGGAATCTAGTCATTCGGAATGAGGAACTCTTAGTATTGATGTACATGGTGCAGATTTGACCTGTAACCCACTCCTGCTCGTTGGCAGTCACTAGAGTTCTCTTCTGCCTTATCATGAAACCAAAAATGGACTGTTACACCAGAAATATGATGTGCAAACTCCTGGATAAGGGAAAGAAATGGACCCAATATCATCCTCATCCCTGATGGTCATCTTCGAGTAACGGCATCAAGCTGTGCATACACCCTTGGCATGCAAACTTCAGGTGTCGCTATGTGCTGTGATTCTATTTCAAAAAGAGGCCTGGCTTTCTTGCTATAGGAATGCACCATTCAGTCAAGCCATGCACCATCTGTCCAAGTTGGAACATTTGAATGATTGTGCCAAATATCTACTTTTTGACAACAAGTGCTTCAGGCATAACATCATCGATGCCCTGCAGGAAAAAGAGATGGTGGATGCTGTCAGAAACTGAGACTGTCAAATGCAGCACACATCATTTTCTTTCATGCATCAATGTTCTAACTCTCAAAAAGGCTTGACTGACTGGTGGTGAGAAAGCATAACACAACAGACTCACATCGCTATAAACTGTTTTCAAGTTGGCAGTGACAGGAATAGGACTGTCATTCTTCTAGTTCTGGACTGTGGCCTTTTACAGAAGAGTTCTGGAAAGAGATGCATAGCATTTTCTTAACATTCATCCTAATCAGCTCTATGGCACAGGACTCTGTGCTCTGCGAGGCATTCACAAAAGGTGCAGACTGTGACAATTACCAACAGTTGCTGGAGGACCACTTGCTTGGCAAAAGGTCTTCTTTAGTTTGTCCACAAATTGTTGGCCGTCCTATGCAAAGAGACAGTGATGATTTGAATTTTGCAGCCTAGGCCTAGTCCCAAGGTGGCAGGAAGATTGTGCTAGCATTGCAAACGAGAAAAGGACATTGACTAAAGCCTTAATATACCATGGTATACCAACAGCTTTTTATTCAGCACTAAATAATCATCTCATACTCCAGCATTACTGGCAGGACTCACACTCTCATTAAAAATAAAGATCAATTTGTTGAACCCCTTGGCTGTATGCACCAATGTTTGACTTTGTGAATATAGTCTGTAATGGTGGGTGAGGTAGCTCATGTACTATACTGAAAGGAGCTGATCTTTACTGCATTTTACATAATGTCAAATTTGTAATGTTATGAATAACGTATAGTTTTGAAAGAAACATATCCTCTGCACCCATAATGCCACAGTTACCTTTTTCTGGCTAATTATCACTGTAATGCATCAATGGCCTAATTCAGCCATAAGCTGGTGTCTGTTTTATGGCTTGTTAGAAATGGGGTCCCAAGTCATTCAAATGCAGGAGTCATTTGCTGCAGCCTCATAAGTGGACGGTTTGAATTTCTAGACCCAAATGTACAGTAAAATCTGACTAAATGGGCTACCTAAGAGTTGACTTTCAGTATATTAGAAACTACTATTGTAGTGAAATATAGCACTTTGGAAAGGTTGACTACAATTATAACATATTTACCAATCGCCCGCTTCCTGGAAACTACAGTTGGCATTTATCATTGCTTGTGTGAACCAAATTCATAATACCTACTTCATAAACTGTTGGATGATTAGTTCAAGTGTGCAACAGAGGTATGCATGATATATATTTTGAAATGGCACCTCAAAATAGTGAGTTAATAATGTTTCAATCATAAACTCTGACTCTTTTTCAGAAACGGAAACAGAAAATGTTGAAAATACTCATCTAGATTACGAGCATCTGCACCAGTATCTGTGATCCTTCATCAGAATGGTTGACTATATTCCATTTGACTAATGCAGTGGTATAACATATATACTTATATTTCATATTTTATTATTCAATGGGCCTGTGATCTTGATTCCTTACTTAGTAAGTTCTCAGTCATAGTGGGCCTTGGGGAATGACACTTGAAGAATTTGCAAATCAATATCTTCTTCACATTGTGTAGCAGCCACATATCGATCAATATGCAGTGACTGTTATTAAAGTCAAGGAGTAATCATTTGTATTGGAAAATCTGATTCTACGCTAAAATAAAATGTCTCTTTTAATACGGGCCAAAAGAATTCCAATATAGGGTTGTTTGTATTGCTACTATAGTTAATGTACGTTTGAAACACTGATAGAATGGCAAAATGCTGCAACAAATAAACCACTAAAGATTTTTACTTAATCCTGAGTTTATGCTGAGCTAGCTGGTTTCAGGTGGAGCCGTGATATGGAGCTAATAATTGGTTCTTGTATCCCAGGATGGGAAACAGAGAAACAAATTAATAATGTGGCTTTCCAAGTTGAGATTGCCATTTCATGACTATTGCTGGAAATATCCAGTGTACAGCAATCAAGGGAAAAGAAAATTACTTGTCTTCGTTGTGATGTTTCCAACAAAATAGTGCTCTGCTAACATGCATATGGAGGCTCACAGATGAACAATGATTCAGATTTTGTGGTTGTATCAACAACAAAAATATGTGACATTATTGCTCTGTGAAACCGATGTCTGGACTCTGAGTATGTGAAAACGAACATGAAGAATTGGGATTGTCTGAGCCTCAACAGAGCTTTTCTAAGTTGAAAATCTTGGAAATCATTTGAGATAAATGTTCATTTTTCTCACTCTGCGGACTCACGCATTGTGGAATAAGATGCACCTGGGTCTTAGCAATGCACTAACCTATAATTATCGATCACATTCTTTCTGACACTGAAAATTTTATTAGTGAGATATGAAATTTCTTCATGATGATTAAAAAATGTATAGGTTCTTATTTTATCCAAATCTGTGATCTTATAATATTTTAGCTTTTATCCAATTGCTTTACTATGCCCCAATCTATGTTTTATTTTCTGTAAGGTAATTAAAAAGTGAGGGTTGATTCATGCCCCTTACATCCTAGTTTGCAGTCTAAGAGAATTCTTCAATGTGGTTGGTTACTTAGCTGACTTGATGATATCACTGTAACTAGAGGTCAGGGATCTCCTGGAGCTGACACAAGAATTGAAATTATTATAAGGAATTTAAATTCCATGCTAGATAGATCACAAAGTGTTTGTGAGCAGGTCTTTTGCGGTTAGCAATAGTGTCATCACTTTGTTGTTAATGGCAAAGTCCAGGTCAAGGACTCTTGATTAAGTCACAAGACAGATCAAATCATCTACATAAATATACTTGGGGATAAAATAAGCATTTTCAGAGAAAAGTTTTAAATGTCTTTAAGGAGATCATTGTATTTAAGAGCAATCGATATCAAATGGGTATATTTATCTTCTGACATATAAAACAGCATGGAGGAACTGACAGTCAGTTTCAATTCTCCCCCACCATGACAACCAATGCTCATTCCATGTATTATAGTGGGAATACTACAAATTATTTTCATTAGTCATTGAACATCAACATTTTAAGCATAAATCAATTCAGCTGTAGACTAAACACTCACTGCATCAGTTTGAGCTCTTTTGTGTGTGGAAAGAAAATGAGAAGTAAAAACAGAGTAGAAGAAGAGACCAACAGTTAACATAAAAGGGAATACAAATGACTCCCACAAGCATATAAAGAACAAAGAGCTAGGAAGAGTGAGCCCAGTTAAGGATCTACACAAAGAGGCTGCAAGCTTGATTCTGATATTGAACGAATATTTTCCACCTGAACTTACCAAGGAAGAAAATGCTGCCAAAGTCAGAGTGGCTCAGTGGTTAGCACTGCTGCCTCACAGTGCCTGGGTTCGATTCCAGCCTCGGGCGTCCGTCTGTGTAGAATTTGCTCGAGGTGCTCTGGTTTATTTCCACAATCCAAAGATGTGCAGGTTCATTGAATTGGCCATGTTAAACTGCCCATAGTGTTCAGGGATGTGTAGGTAAGGTGCATTAGTCAGGGGTAAATGTACAGTAATAGGTAAATGGATCTGGGTGGGATACTCTTTGTAAGGTTGGTGTGGACTTGCTGGGCTGAAGGGACTGTTTCCGTACTGTAGGGACGTTATGAAAGTGCACGTCATGGAGATGATGAATTTTTTTTTACAGAGTGAGTATTTAGGGTATGGAATGCACAGTTTGGAAATGCGATGGAGACAGGTTCAACTGTGGCATTTAACACTGGAATTGGATGGATTTTTGGATAGAAATGGTGCACTGAGGGGAAAAAAACAGGAGACTAGTATGAGATAATAGAGCTACTGCAGGCACGATGGGCTGTTTGGCTTGCTTCTACATCATAATAATTTGATGATTCTGTAATGGAATCATTGGACACAAAAACTAACATTTGCCCATATTGCAAGTAAATGGACGGCTTTCTGGATCAAAGTGAATCCATGAAGGCCTGATAGATTCAGTTGAGACTACCTTGACTCAACAAATTGCTGGATCGGTGAAGTTACAAGGGAGAGACAGGACTGATTTCCTCTATTTGAATAATTCTATCAGCGGCAGGGGATAACTTCCTTTCACCCCCCAGTATTTGCCTGATTTCATCTTTCAGAGCCAGAAAAATGCTCCCTGATGAAAATGTTAATACTGCTACCTGCTTAGTTAACATCAACCAGGCATGAGATGAAACATACTGTGTCTGTTCATCATCAGTGAACATAGTCTGGTCTTGCAGCATACCATCATACCGTCAGATGTCTAACTCAACTAATAGTGCCTTGTTCCTGTCTGGGCTTTCTTCCTTCAAACTGTCCTGAAAACAAGATTCTTTCAGGCTGATTTTCTCCTGAAACTTGAAGTATAGTCAATTGTCTTTGGCAGGAGGACCTAGAAATCTTTCCTCATGCTCTGACTGAGTGTAACAGAATATTTTGAATAGGTGGATGGGCAACGTTTATTGAGTGACACTGTGATAGATAGGTATGACATTAGAGTATGATAGGATTTGTGTTTGTGGAATTGCTCAGATGAGATGAGAGGAGGTAATATGGGATATGGATACCTGCAAGATCATTTGCTACAAGGGATAATGACTTGGGAAGACAGAACAAAGGGATTTTGTGGTTGGCCAACTGCTTATGTACTTGGGTGCATGATTAAACTCACCTTTCCTGACCTGATTAGATCATTGACCATCTTCTGACACTATCCTGTAGCATGGCCCCATGCTCTTGCTAACCTTTTCTGAAATCACTGGACATGGTTCTTGTACTCTAACACATCCTTCTTCCTCTTATTAGCAGTGAAACAAATCTGTCCATGGGCCCTTATAGAGAGCAGCATCTTCTCTAATGAGGCACTAGTAAAAACATGATAAAAAACATATTGGGTAGAATGATGAGAGAAGTACGGCGAGACCTATATTTTGCTGAGTTTTCTGCATCAGCGAGTTACCAATTAAGGGGTATTTCTGTTATGACCATTTCTACTCTATTGTGGACAGATTTCCTCATGGTTAATAGAGAGGCTGGTATTAAGGCAGCTGAAAGTAGAAGGCACAGCTGTCATCTTTGATGCAGGTGGGGACGTGTCCTGAGTGAGGCAGTGTGGAAGCTGACAGGGTATTGGAGTGGGTCTCAGTGAATGAGTGAAGGAAGATGTTGCAGGCAATAGTAAGATTGGTAGATTTGGATTAAGGTAAGTACTTATGCTGGTGGAGTGGAAAATGATATTGATCTTCTTTCTACACTGTTGACAGATTTGAGTGACAACTTCTGTCCAGGCTGGCACAATCTGGTATCGGACCTCCACTGCCAGACATTGGGGTTTGGGGAACAGGACATCTTAACTCTGTGCTACCTTAATCAGAATGCAAAATGCCCCACTGTCTGCCATGTCTGCAGCAAATGTCAGGAACAGCGCAGAAGGCAGCCTCAGACTGACAGTGTTTGTCTGGATGCACAGTGGGCTTTTAAAATGGTGCAGGAGTGCAAGGGGTACCAGTCTTTAGATATCAGCTAAGATACCATAGATATCAGCTAAGTAGTGAGTTGTTCCAGGAACAGTGGGCTTTAAGATAGGGATAGAATCAAATGTAAGGAGCATCCGAGGGTGGGGCAGGTAGTTAATGAAGCTTGTTTTGGTAAGATACAGTGAAAAAACCCACTGAGCCTCAACACAACAATCCTTTCAAAAAACCTGTTGCAACTCACATTTAGCCAATGAAACATAAGATTCAGCCTTATGAGTCCTTTGCTGCGGTTTCGGGCTCTGTCAATACCCAATCCTTCAACTTTTATCCAAACAGATTTCCTTCAACAGAAATAGATGAATGGGAACCACCACCACTTGCCCCAGTTGGTTAGGACATCCGGAGGACTTAAGTAACTGCAACAACAGGGTTAAAAAACTATAAAGGTGAAAACTTTCTATTTCTGCATACCTAAGAGCTCCCTGTGCCAGTAAGTCAAGCAGTTATAAAGCAGCCAGCCCACTAATAGGGTGATGTGACTTTTGGTGAGTGCCTGCTTGTTGTCTTCCCCTTAGAGTATAATGTCCTGAAGCTTGCAGCTTGTTTAGTTCTCTGATTTTATATGATATTCTACACAGAATGTGGGCACTGCGTGAAAGGTTTCTTACATCAAGTTGGATGTTTATTCCTAAAGGTGTATTGCTATTATGCTGATTTTTTTATGCAGCTTTTTGCACCTTCTGTACTTGTCTTGTTAGAAGTTCAATGCACTAAGTCATGCTCTTCAATCATGGACTACAACAGCTGATCTCCTAGCAATGCTGAATGGATATTTCAAAGGGGAGTTCAATGAAAATGATGTCCTGGGAAAAGGCAGAGAAAAGACATCTAGCATGATCTGAAATATGTTGCTTGATTGGGTGGTGTATACATCTTTCATAGTAACTTTCAAAAAGAAATGGGAAAATATATGAAGAGGGAAAATAAATTCAGGACCGTGGGGAAATGGAGAATGAATGGAATTGCTTTCTCAAAGAGCCAGCACAGATATGATTGATCTTCTGTGCTGTAAATTGCTTAATTGAATGGACTGAATATCAAAATAACACACCTGCCAGTTTAAGGAGACTTCTTCTAATGCTATTGGAGCCCACTACATGACAAAAGCACCTGAAGATTCCTGGAATCGCAATGGTCAACTACTTAATTGCAATAAATTAGTAATTATTTGAACAATCTGCTTAGAGCAGTAACAGGGAACAGTCATGGTCTATGAATAGGTTGCCACTTCTGGACCCAGTCTGCAGCCCAATTTCTTAGTCACTCAGACAACCTTCTATTTCCTGTAACCATATACCTGCCTGTAAATGATTACTAAAATTATGAAGCTTTCGACAAGTAAAAACCATCCTTGTCAATGTTTGCATCTAATTTTATATGAAAGGGTGCATATTTTGGATGCATTTTTTGATTTGTATGAAGAAAGGTAAAAAAGAATAGTTTACACAGTGCACTTCTGAAAATTGTGTTTTTGTAATTAGAGTTATTATCAAGAAAAGTAGCTATATGAAAATAGACTGTCCAGCTCTTTGTCGGGGTGTTGTTTAGTTAACTTCATGAAATGGTAGACTTCTATTTAACATGTAATTTTGCACAGCAATGATACTATACATTTAAGAGACAATTTAGACTGTAGCTTCATATAGTATGATGATACACTAAAACCTAGATCAGCTCTCAATCTAGACAAACATTTCCCTACAATATCCTTCACTATTTATTTTCCATTGTTTCTGCCTGATCAAAAGTATATTAATTCCTTACAGATGGAAAACTTTAGGCTGTTTAGATATAGGAAATTTGGAATTATGTTTGTCATTATGGAAAAGCAAAAGTGAAAAAAAGACAAAAGCAGTAGTTAATCTGACATTGACAGTTGGAACTCGAAGCAACTCTGAACGGCTGCAAGTGGACTCTACAGCCATGCACCAGTCTCTACTCAAGAAATATATCAGGTCCTGTTGCACAATAAACGAATGTGTGATCACATAGTTCACAGGCCTCTGGCTTGCATGTCCACTTTCTAAAATTAAAAGTGAACTATTAGATCCAAGCAAATAGTAAATGTTGAATCTTGATAATTACGTTAAGAGTTATCTATACCTTTGTCACGAATCTTAAATCATTAACTTATTCTATTACTTAAAAACAACTATGATAGTAAGGAACATGAAGTTATGCCTTCTGGAGTGACTCGCAACTATTAAAAAATCTAGCAAAGTTGTATGCTAATTGTAAGTTCATTTAGAAAGCTATTCCTTTTAACGATACTGGTTATTGCAGGGAGGTTGTCATCTCAATCTGAAGCCTGAATGAACAGGCAATGGCAACAAGATAAAGCTCCAGCACCTAGAATTCAAATAATCCAAATGATTGTTTTCCTCGTATTACCCCTCATCTGGACAATTTTCCATGACAAATTACTTTTTACTGTAAAATGAAGATGTGCATTTCATTTTACGTTCCTTTTGAAGTGGAACAAGAATTCAATTAAACTGCTTCTTGTTTGTTCAGTAACTTTCTTAAGTAAAGGCAAATACTGTTTGCTACTATTGCCAGGAGTTAAACACTTACTGGAGCAATTCACAAGTTGGGCAGAGGTGGTTTGAATCCTTTTATTTAAATTATAGAGCAATGTGTGTATCATTTCAGTGTGTTTAACAGAAGAGTTTAAGCAGTTTTTCAATCAGTTTTATTGAAGGCACAATCAAATCTGTGTGTGAGTTTATTTGCAACAGTGTGGTTCATAAGTCTGCAACACACTGTTCAGTCCATTACTTTTGTTATAATTCTAAAATATTCAGGGTTATAGGTTACACTTAAGTCTCTGTAATCATGATAGAAATTCCAAAAATATTTCACAAATGTGTGCACATCCCTTGATCTTAATCCATAACTTCAATTCTAGTAAACTGAAAATTAGAATTGACTCTCAGTGTTGAACCCTGGATCAGCACTGTATTACACGTAGGCAAGTCTGCAGTCATAACTTATCTGGCACTTTAGCTGGAAAGAACGTAATAGATCTTAAAGTCGCGATAACAGGGTCCTGTGAGGGTTAAATTAAAAAAAATACAGCAAGGAACTGAACCTGCCTTGAATGTGTCAATTTATGCTTTCAACAGAGGTGGAATTGAATGGCAGATGACCACACTCGTCTGAAATAGTTTAATAAATAGAACACTATCATTATTAAGCTGCCTTATCCCTTTTTTTCCTTACCTCTGACTGACTGCTGTCTGCCTCAAGGAGGTTTCTGCAAACTCTTTTACTGACATTATTGTAAATAATACTGTTCTCTGTAAGTATATCTGTCACTGGGTCAGACTATTCCTTCCTTCTTTCACAGCCTCTTGCATAAGACTGCTAATGTTACTGCTACACCGTGATATTCATTGCCATTGACTCTCAGGTCCACTCTCATGGTATTATAACTTTGACAGAGTTTCTATTTTTAACTGCAGGAAGCTGGGTTTCCCTGGCTTCAGGAAAGAGGTGGTAGGAACATCCCTTTTATGTGGTAAATGTCTTTACATCTCTACTTCTGACCTCAGAGGAACAGGAGGGCTTTGTCCAGGCTATGCTGTTTCCTGTGATCTGGCTACTCCCTGTCCTTATCATTGGATCATCAGTGGATTCTTTATTCCAGAATTTTGTTTTAATGGAATTCATAACCGACTGTCTAAGAAGGCAGGATTTGAACCCAGCTCCCCAGGGCATTAGCTGCATTTCTGAATTATCGAGCAATAATATCACTAGACCATCTTTGAAACTGTGCACTTTGGTTCTTGCTCTCCTGATGAATGGGAACAGTTTCGCCCAGGTCTGTTTGTCCACGTCCCTCATGATGTTGAAATTTTCTATCATATCTCCTCTTAGTCTTCTCCTTTCCAAGAAAAACAGCGCCAGCTTCCCCAGTCTATCTTTATAACTGAAGCATCTCATCCTTGGAACCATTCTGACCAAAGTATAAACCTCTTCTACTCAAGAATGTACTATTTAAGTAAAATACAAGCTACACAGATATTTCTATGCATGTTTAAAGAAAAACTTGGGATGACATAAAATGAATTCCATTATACCATATATATCTCAAATTCTGTGCTACAGTTATATTTGCTTTCTTTTTACATATATTATGTTAGTTTGGCCATAAACCACATGTTTATATATAATGACAAATTAATCTGTCCTAAGACAGATCAACTGGAATCTTACAGGCATTGCAAACAGCTTCGCTCCCTTTGGTCATTTATTTCTAATCTTGTTCTGCTAGTTGCTGCAAACTATTGTATTTTTTAATATAGAGCAACTTCAAAGTTATTCAGATTAAAATGAATGAATGAATCCATTTACCTTCAACTCACCAACCAGTGTCCGTCATTTTAATGCAGAGACTAATTCTTTTATTGTAACTTAATCAAGTCTGCACTAAAAAAATCAACAAAGGATATCATTCAAAGTTATTATCTATTCACTTGCTAACAGTATCTACAACAATTTCAAGCTTAATGACACCTCTAATAATTAATAACAAAAATGCTCAACTGATTAAGAGCCCTGAAGGCACAAGTAATTCAAATAATTTAGTACAGTGTAATAAACTGTGGAAAAACTCTTTGAATTTCTTATTACCAGTATAATTTGTTTCCGAAGTACTGTCACTTTGTATTAATAAGCCCTTCAGTCAATGAACATACCCATTTCTGAATAAGTATGAACAATAACAAACCACTTATAGATAACGTAGGATTGACAGATTTAAGTTTCCAGATATTTCAAAGCAAGGCCAATACTTAGTAGCCTCTCAATAAAGGCTGTGCTGTACTGATATTAGGAAGCAGAGCTAAATGGCAATAATAACATTGGGAAATTAGTTTGTGAAGTCCTCATTTAGCATGGAGATATTTCAAATGGCTCTTATTTAGGACACTATATCTTAGACATAAGTTTTTAACTCTTGTTTTCAGTAACTGCACATTAGATACAGTGTGACATATACAAAGTACCTTCTAAATATTAAAAGACCTCTTACCATCTTTTAGTATACTTAGAGATGGTTGCTTCACATGATGGTGCAGGCCATTTCACCAACTGGAACGGTAACAGGTCGGGACAGCCTTCATGTCCCATAGTTGATTGACATCTTTAAGTGGACAATCGATGCCGACTAAGGGCCTCATCCCACTAATGCTAGTCTTCATTCTGCAAAAGCAAACTCTTTTGAGGTTGTTTGGAGTGTTCCAAGAGGAAACAGGGCCCGAGTTCAAAAGCAAACAGCTCAGGGATTTTGAGCTGTAGGAGCATCTGGAGATGATTTGGGGCGATATCATGGTGGGTTTTGAAAAGAAAGATAAGAATTTCATGATGGGAAGATGCTTCAAAAGGACTCAGTACCTGAATGTAGGTCTCAGAATTAGGAATGGAGTTGGGGGCTAGGGGGGACAAGTGTGGAGAGACAGGTCAAGTGTTTACTGCCAATAAACCCTCAGCCTGCCTTGCATGATCCACTCCCAGTCACCTTCCTGATGCCATCAGTCACCTGGGATCAGAGTCATTTGGCAATCCTGGTCTGTTGACAGGCTCATTATGATTGGGCCTTTCCCTCCATGCTGCCAAATGCATCTCCCATTCTATGATTGGCCAGTAACTCTTGGGGCTGGCAGGTGGGGATTGTGGGGTGGGGAGGGGGTGATGGGGATGGGGTGCTTGCAGTTTGGCAGGGTGCTGGGGTGGGGGGTGCCTGTATTTCTGCTTTGGGGTGATCCTTGATCCTATGGAAGACCTGAGACTGCCCAGTTCAGAGCCTGATTGACACATCGTGTGATGGACATTTTCAAACAGGGACAACCAAGAGTTCACTATCCAGCTGGTGTACACAGCCTTCAACCCCCACATTCATTTCTAATCGATGACTCCAGTCTTTCCAATATTTAACAGGAGGAAATCTTTGCTCATCCAGTACCAAATTTCACACAAACATTTGGACAGTTTAGAGACAGAAGAGAGGTTTAGAGAAGTAGTGCTGAGCTATAACTGGATGCCATCAATGTACGTGTGGAAGCTGAAGCCATATTTTTGGAAGACATAGTTGAGTGACAAGATGTAGTTGAGAAGTTGGAGGTGGTTGAGGATAGGTCCTTCGGGATAACAGAGGTAACAGTGTGGGAGGAGGAAGATAAGCTGCTGCAGGTGACCCTCTGGCTTCAATTGGATAAATAAGAATGGAGCAGGACCTGTGATCTTATCTAGCTGAACCATACTGGAGAAGCATTAGGGAAGGATGATGTTAAATGCTTCTCACAAATTCAGAAGGATGGGGCACAATAGTTTACCACGCTTGAAGTTACATGGAGTGTCAATGTGACTTTGAATTGACCCATTTTAGTACGGTGTCAAGTACAGAAACTTGATAAGAGGGATTCAATATTCAACTGAGGGAAAGGTGGGCAGTGTTCACATTGTTCTGACCATGGGTCAGAACCTATGGTACTGTGGACATATTTTGCACATAATTCTAAAATTTGTTTTTCAAAAGAGGGCCAATATAACCAAAAATGACTTCAGATGTTAATGAAATGGCTGTCTAGGGGGAAAGAGAGAAAGAGAGCGCGAGAGAGACCAATGAAATGTAAAGTCTAAAGTCAAAGATATGTCAACTGTGATTCCATGTGATGACCATAATAATGAGGGGCAGAGGTTTCTGTGTTCAGTAGCAAGCCACACCCTGCAGATTATGTCCCAAACTGCTGATGCATTTTATGTTTCTTACCTTTACACAAAGATTGAGGTTAAAAAGTCACTTTCAACTCTGCTGTAGTGGACTAGTGGGACTGAAAACTTTTATTAGTACTAGACGAAGTTCGAGGATTAGCGTGCTGTGATGGTAACAGTAGAAGATCCTTTATATGTCTTTGTGTTGCAGGTACTTTCTCTCATTTCTGTTCTACAAAGAGAAGGAATCAGGAGAAAGGAACTTCAATCATCCTAACACACCAATACTTTCAAAAATCAACTGGCCAACTATCAATGTCGATGTCACCAGTAACCACAACATTCAGCATTTGTTCTTTCTGAGCAAGGGGTGGGTGGTGGCTCAGTGCTTAGCACTGCTGCCTCACAGCACCAGGGACCCAAGTTTGATTCAGCCTTCAGTGACGTCCATGTGGAGTTTACACATTCTCCCTATGTCTGCATAGATTGCTTCCAGGTGTTCTGGTTTTCTCCCACAGTCCAAAAAATGTCCAGGTTAGATGGAGTGTTTATGGTAAATTGCCCATAGTGTCCAGGGATGTGCAGGCTAGGTGATTTAGCCATGGGAAAATGCAAGGTTCCAGGGACAGGGTCGGGGTTGAATCTGGGGTGGGATGCACTCTGGAGGGTCAGTATGGGCTGAATGGCCTGCTTTGACACAGCAAGCTTCCATGATTCTATGAGCGATTCGGAGAAGAATCCATATATCTTGTATCATTTTTTGTTTTGACCCACCCCTTGAGAGGAATTCTATAGCAGTCTGAGAGATATGAGCTATAGTGAGATTTGTGACAGAATCAGGTGAGATGCCCATAGCTTCCATCCTTATGCTTTAGCTGAGCACTGCAGTGAGTTCTCACTAAGCTATGACAAATTAGCAATTAAGGCAAGGTGTGGGTTGTAACTTACTAAATGCCTTATTAACACTTTAACTCAAATTTTCAGCTTCCAGTGGTACCATACATGCTGGCCCAGCCTGATGTTGAGAATCCTCAACTTTGAAGTCAGGGCAGAGACCTGATGGCTTCAGCTCGTTAGCCCAATCCCAAGTATGTCAATGCTGGATACCAGGTACCAATATCTTAGGGCAGACTCCGTGAGCATTGGCTACACATACCCACATTCACAGATATTGGAATCCAACCTCTAAGAGCTTCAAGGTATATCTCTGATTCACTTGCAGAATACTTCTGCATTTCAACACTACACCTTGGGATACACCAGCAGCTCCCATTGTAAACCTCATGCAAAGATACTGTGCGCACAGGGACACACACCCTGCTCATGGACTGGTCCAAACTGCGTCTCTGGACTGAAATAAAACAAAGAACTGCAGATGCTGGAAAACCAAAACAAAAACAGAAATTGCTTTGAGAAGTTCAGTTCTGAAGAAGGATCACTGGGACCAAAACATTAAGTCTGTTTTCTCTGTACAGATGCTGCCAGACCTACTGAGCTTCTCCAGTAATTTCAGTTTTTGCATCTCTGGAATCTTCACTTGCAGTTTTCGTGCTCATTCACCTATCTGGATACTCAAATCATCCCTGCCAGGAATTGCATGGCCTTGCCATTTTGCACTTTGCCCCCTCAGTTAGACATACTCATTTCATTTCTGCCTTGCCTCACCATTCAGCACAGGTGTAAAGCCAGGAAGCTTGACATAGTCAGCAGTCTTCTGTCAGGTCAAGGGGGATAGCTTATGCACAGGGGGTTCTGATGTAGGTCAAGTGCAACCTCTCATACCAGTACAGGGGCTTGGACACAGTCAAATGTCAGGGAGGAGAAAGTGAAGACTGCAGATGCTGGAAATCAAAGTGAAAAAGTGTAGTGCTGGAAAGGAACAACTGGTCAGGCAGCAACACAGGAGCAGGAGAGTCGACATTTCATGCATAAGCTGATGAAGAATTTAAGCTTGAATCGTCAACTCTCCTGCTCCTCAGATGCTTCCTGACCGATTGTGTTTATCCTATCATACTTTTTGACAGTCAAATATCAGGCACTCGGCCTGACATTGTTTGCTTTACTGTGGGCTGTTTTCCTCCTAGAATGGGAGATAAGCAAGTATTAAGGGAGAAAAAGTTGATGGTACAGCTGTTATAGTTGGTGCAGATAGGGAGTGTGTCCTCAGTGAGTGATTATGCAACCCAGAGGGCATTCAGGGTTGGTACTGTTGAGAAGTGAGTGGGGTGAGCAGCAGCGTGTGAGAACGAGTGAGGGGTAACATTGCAGGAAATAATGAGAATGCTCCCAAATTATCCTTGGCTGGAGATAGGCACAATAGAAGAGAGAGAGTGAGGTATCAGAGAGAAGATGATGGCACTTATGTAGCAGAGTAGCGAAGGTCATTGACCTTCTCCTTAGTGTGCTGTGCGTTCTTCTAGAAGTGAGATTGCACTGACCCATGTGTAATCTCAGAACAGGCTGGGCATGGCCTCTATTACTGGTCTCAGAGGAAGACGATATCCCATGTCTGCATCACCCCATCCAGCAGGATCTCTAATCACTTGTCCTCACAAGGGGTATCATGTTCTCCCTGTCTGCCATTTCTGGAACAAATGCCAGTAACCGTGCAAGGCAGTTCCACACTGGTACTCACCTGGGTGTATAATTGGCTTTTAACAATGGTGTAGGCGCAACATACGCCCGGCCTTCCTGCTGACATTGTTGTGAGATTGGTGCATGGTAAGATGGGGATGGATTTGGATGTGAGAGATGAGGTAGGTACTTAATAAGGCTTGTTTGTTAAGGTGTGGCGAGGAATCTCGCTTGGCCTTGAGGTGAGAATCTCTCCAAAACTCTCAATGCAGCAAGCATTTAGCCAAAAGTGCATAAGATTTAGCCTATAATTTCTAATCTGTGTGCATGTATGTGGTGCTATTCATTCTCCTTATGTTTAATCATTAATGAACATACTCCTTTTTTAACTGAAGCAAACCTGGTTAAACTTGTCAGTTAAATCACAAGTTAATTTGGGTTTGGGAGAAAATTGTCCCCAAATGAATGGATCATGTTGACCTTGTTGCACTTTACAAATAGAGTGAGTAATTAAAGAAGAGGTGTTAGTTCATCCCTTCAGTTTGGAGTATCCTGTATGGAGATGGTGGTACCAATATTCAAGATATTTGGAGAAGAAAGGAAGGCTGAATATTGAGTAGTGGCTTTTAAGGGTGAGGCTTTTAAGGGGGAGCATTCTCATTATTTCCTGCAATGCAGGTGTTTTGTTTTAAGACAGTGTTAATGAAGGCAGATTTGAAAGAGCAAGAGACAGAACGTAAAGCAAAAAAATTGTTAACAATATCAGTTAACCTTGGATAAAGAAAGGAAACTGGATTGTCAACAATTAGTGGCCATGGGAGAGAGGGAACAAGTCAGGGCCTAGCAATCAAGGTGAACTTGGAAATAAAATGAGGAGAGATAGGAAACTAGAGATGAATATGCATTTGGATCTAGTGTGGGTGTTTCCTCAGAGGAACTTTAACTCGATGGGTTCAGGGAAGGGTATGAAGCAATAGACACAGCCAGAGCTGCAATATCTTGTATTTATATAGTGCCTTCAACTTAGTAAAACAGCCTAAGGCACTTGTTGTGAGAGTTATTAAACTGAAGTTGGCACTGAGCCAGGCAAGAGGTGGGATTTTAAGGAATACTGTAAAAGAGAAAAGAAAAAGACAGAGGCACACTGATTAGGGAGGTGAACAGTCAAGCAAGGACCCGGGACAGGTATTTTGTGGCTGTGGAACAGAAACTGGCAGAGGGTAAAGGCAATATATTTTCAGTCTTTGCAATATTTTGTATGAGACAGGATCTTTTCATCCAGACTGGATGTCAATTTAGACACAATGTAGGTGTCAAGGGAGTTGGTGGTGAGATAGAGCTTGGGTGTCATCAGCATATTTGTGGAAACTGAGGCTCCTATCAGCAATGTCACCAAGGAATAGGGTGTAGATAAGAAATTGGAAGGGGTCAAGTATAGATCCTTGGAGGACATCAAAGACAATGCCCAGGAGTGGGTTGAATTACAATTACAATTGTGTAAATGTAAAGTTGAAACCATTTTTCATTAACATAACCTGGTTTATAAACTGAACACAGGATATCCAAAGCATATTAAATATAAAAATTAATGCTCATTGTGACATTATATTCACAGGAATCCATTTAGATATATGAGGGCTGTACGTGACAAACCCATCATTGCAAATATGATATGTTAATCACCTCTGAACTATGTGATTGATAAAACCTCTGCCTCAAGATTAATCAAAACCTTTTGCCCAGCTAGTATTTTTAAATATGTGATTGTTGAAAGTGGAATTGGTGCCCAGTAGTCAAAGAGTTAATTGAGTTCTTGCACATGTGAAATAACAGTTTTTATTAATTCAGTATGCAGTGACTTCCAAGTCAGTCCACCCAGTCAGTCTTTTGTACTGCCCAGTTTTTTTTTGGATAAAATGAATGCAGATTAAACGGTTTGCAATGCTTTTAGTTTCTCTCCTTAAGTTTGGGAAGAAAAGTTCATTCTGGACATAATTATGTTAATTTAATCAAGTTAGATGCAAATTAATGAAGAAGTTGACAATGCTACATCTTGGTCAAAAATGACCTTACTGACTGGTGAAAGCCAACATTCATTATCATTTTTAAGTTGTTTTATTTTTCTTGGTTAAACGGGGAAAAAATAACGAGCAGAATTTAAGAGCGTTACTGAATAAATCACAAGGCATTTTTAGAAGATTTTGCAAAGCCTTATGCAAAATGTTGTACCTCTGTCTGATTCTGCATATGCTGGCATTGTGCTTTCTCTCAGCTTTGCAGTGATCGATCTGCATCCAGCTGTAACATATCACTTGACTATGATCTGCCAAGACTTTTTTCTAATTTAGCCATCCTTTTTTTGTCCAGAAGTATTTTGTTCCTCTTGCACATATGTGATTAATCTGTTCTTCATTAAGCAGTGAAAAAAATGAAATGAACTCATCCTAAAGACTAGCACAAAATTTCTGCATATACTGTGAGAATTATGAATAGTATTAATCTTATTCTTTCATGGGTGCTTCTGCAGAGAAAATCACCGATTGTTTTATTTAAGTTCAACAAGTAATTTCGTGGCACTGTAAGGATGGTCCATATGTTACTTCAACAATTTTGCGGCTAAGTTTTAAGAAGGCAATGATCTATAAGCTAAATTGTATAGTTCTCATAGGGGTGTTGGTTAACTTAATAGTAGTGACTGGGATCATGTTCAGCCTTGTGTCTGGCATTTCTTTAGCGCATAAATCAAATAGATCACAAGTTCCTGTAGCTGAGGTCCAGCATGAAGTAACTGTTTTAGCAGACTCAACTTTTAATTGCACTTCTTTTTTAAAAAAGAAGAGGTTAAGAATTCAGCAGCAGGATAGTATACACCTTCGGATTTCAAAACTGCCTTTGCTTTAACTGCTCATATTTATCTTGGTTTGATGACAATATTAAAGGATTTAGAGCAAATTATAAAATCATTTACTTTAGCCTTCAGCTACGTATGGGGCTAGTTGGAGTCCTATGGTATGTTTTTTAAAGCGTATTGGTGCACACCGAATGCCTGAAGGATTTCAGGCAGAGCGTAATCACAGAGAAGATATTGACGATTATAACATGTGGCAAAGTCTCCGTTCAACCTCTCCCTGTTGGTAAACTGTCTGCATATTGAGTTTTAGTTACAATTCTGAATGACTTGAAGAGCAGCATCAGCATAAATCATTAAAAATTTGGAAGTGTGTCATTTTTCACCAATTAGTTAGAATGTCTGTGGTCAGAAATGTACAAAATGCATTTTAATATAACCTAATGTGTTTTGGAGTGGATTCTTTTGGGAGAAATTCATACCCATTTCTTCAGAATTCTTCACAAGTCAAATAGAGAGAACGTAGGAATTTCAATTTTATGCCTTCTCCATCGGCTGTGTGTACGAATTGAGGGTGCTTTGTTTCTAATCAGATTCAGTGTGTTCTGAGATGGCTGTTAAGGCCAGTGTGCAATGCAAACTCTGTCACAGGAAGGGCAGGTGATGCTTGAAGCATTGGTAGATGGAGTTGTTTGGGGGTTTGTGCAATCCCTCCAACAGCTTAACTTTGGCTGTGTGTTCCCAAAGAGATCTCTTGGTTTGTTTGGTGCCTTCCCAGATGAACCTTTTCCATTTTTGTTAGTCTCCACCCAGGGACGTCTCTGAACTGGCATGAGAAGTTTGATTTCCTCAGGAGTGCTTTGAGGACATCCTTAAAGCATATCTACTGCCCCCCTGGGAGTTTCCTGTTGCAACTGACTATAAAACTCTGAGTTTGGGGTGGATTGGCTTCACATCAACTGAGGCTTGATCCCACTGCTCAAGGGGCCCCCTTTTAGCTAGGCTGGGCAGATGCTTAAAAAAGTAAGTTTAGAAAAATATTTTCATTACAAAAGCCTGAGGAGCCAGGAAATACAGGGAATGTTCATCCAAATTCATTGGAATCATAATTCCCCGCCCCCTCCCCACACTCCCTCCAATCCAGCCTTTTTTTTTCTATCTGAATTCAGTTTAGTTAACTCAGAACAGTGTGAGGACTGAACCTGAGACCTTCTTGGTCTGCTCACTATTTTGTTATTCCTTAAAAACATTGAACCAGTACAGGAGCTGTTTGAAAATCAGCACAGAGATCTGAATTTCATCTGTCCTTCAAGCAGAAACATCAGCATCAATGGAAATCTTGTGAAAAAAGATCAAATAATCTCACAATATTTTAAGGAATATTTGAAGGATATTGCATTCATATCATTAGCTGCATAACAATCCCTCTAAACATATCCCTTCAATAATGTAAATGCCACAGACTTATACTTAGCAGCAAAACATTACAGAGGAATTAATTTGACCCACTTTCTCTTGGGTTGCTCATAATCTGGCTGCCTCTCCTCATTACACCTTCATCTTCATCCAAAATGACATGAGAATATTTTCCATGGCTATTATTACTGTTGCTTTGCTACTTTCAGACAGAAGACCATAGGATCATAGGAAGAGGAGTCGGCCATTCAGTCTGTTACACCGTTCAATGAGATTATGGCGGACATGTGGCCTAACTTTGGCCTATGTCCTTCAATTTGTTTGTTTAAAAAAAAGTATCTATCTCAGATTTAAAATTAACAACTGACTTGGCGTCCGCTGCCATTTGTGGAGTGGAGGAGAGTCATGAAAATCTGCCACTCACGATGTGTAGACGTCCTAACATTTCTCCTGTAGAGTCTGGCTCTAAGTCTCAGACTGTGACCCATAGTTCTAGAATCTACAGTCAATAGAAATAATTTATCTTTACCTACCCTGCCTTTTCCTGTCATTATTTCCTACAATTAGATCACCCCTTAATCTCTTTAATCCATGTAAGTATGATGTGCTGCATTTTAGGAGAGTTGATGGCAGGACCCTGAACAGCATTGATGTATAGAGGAATCTTGGGGCTCAAATCCATGGCTCTCTGAAAGTGGCCATGTTATAGGTAAGGTGGTAAAGAAAGTGTATGAAATGCTTGCCTTTGTTGCTTGGTGAATTGAGTACAAGAGTCAGGATGTCAGCTTTATCAGACTTCAGTTAGGCTACACTTAGAATATTGTGTTCCAGTCTGGTTGCCACATTACAGGAAGGATGTGGAGGTTTTGGAGAGGCTGCAGAAGAGGTTTACCAGGATGCTGCCTGGATTAGAGGGCCATGAGCTATAAGGAGAGGCTAGAAAACCTCAGGCTGTTTTCTCTGGAGCAGCAGGGGCTGAAGGGAGACTTGACAGAAGTTGATGAAACTATGAGATGCACAGATAGGGTTGGTGGTCAGAATCATTTTCTGAGAGATGAAATATCTAAAACTAGGGGGCTTGCATTTTTGGTGAGAGGTGGAAAGTTCAAAGGAGATGTGAAGGGCAAGTTTTTTACGCAGAATGGTATGAGTTTGGAATGTACTGCCAGGGTGGTGGTGGTGGAAGCAGGTATGATTGGGGCATTTATGACACTTGAGATAAACACATTAATATGCCAGGAATGGAGGGATCTGGACCAAGGGGAGGCAGAAGGGAATAGTTTAATTTGCCACAACTTTGTAGGCTGAAGGGCCTGTTCCTGTGCTATGCAGTTCTATCTTCTTCGTTCTGAACAACTCCAGATTGTCTGTGATGAGATAAGGAAACATTACTTCACCCAGAGTATCGTGAACTTGTGGAATTCTCTCCAAGAGAAGGTGGTTGAGCTCAAAATAGTGAATGTTTTCAAGAAGAAGTTAGATATAGCTCTTAGAGCTAAGATAATCAAAGACTATGGGGAGAAATCGGGAATAGGCTGCGTTAGAATCATAGAAACCCTACGGTGCGGAAACAGGCCATTTGGCCCAACATGTTCACACTGACCCTCCGAAGAGTAACCCACCCAAACCCAGTCCCTTACTCTATTACTCAACATTTACCCCTAACTAATGAACCTAACCTACACATCCTTGAATACTATGAGCAATTGTAGCATGGCCAAATCACCTAACCTGAACATCATTGGATTGTGGGAAGAAACCCATACAGACATAGAGAGAATGTGCAAGCTTCATGCAGACAGTCACCCGAGGCTGGAATCGAACCTGCATCCCTGGCACTGTATGGCAACTGTGCTAACCACTGAGCTGCTGTGCCAACCCTGTTTGATCATATGATTGTATTGAGTGGCAGAGCAGGCTTGAGAGGCTGAATGGCCTCTTCCTGCTCCTATTTTATATATTGGGTTTTTTTCTTTAAAATTCATTCATGGGATGAGGGCATCACTGACCAAACAGCATTCATTGCTCATTCTAAGAGAGTTAAATCCCGCAACACTGACGATAGGGAGCCAATGGCCTAGTGGTATTATTGTAGGCTGTTAAGAGGGCAGTTAAGAGTCTACCACATTGCTGTGGGTCAGGAGTCATGCTTAGTCCAGATCAGTACAGGACAGCAGTTTCCTTCCCTAAAGCACATTAGTGAACAGATGGGTTTTACGCACAACAAAAGTGGATTTACCATCATAATTAGACTCTTAATTCCAGAATTTAGTGAGTTCAAATTCCATTATCCTATGGCAGGATTCGAACCTGGGTCCCAACAACATTACTGAGGCTCTGCATTAACAAACCTACAATGATACCACTAGGCCATTGGCTCCCTATTGTCAGTGTTGCGGGATTTCACTCTCTGTGCACACCCAAATCTGCCTCACCTTGACAGGAGAACACCACAGCCAATGTTTTTCCTAAAGGAAATCTGGAAACAATTGTTCTCCTGTATTATTGGGGCCACTGAAATGAAATCTTCACACAGCCAGTTCAAACACCTTATGGACTAAAACTTGGATCTTCCTGATTCCTGGAGCTCACTTCCATATTGGACACTGTGTTTAGTTCTCATGTAAATCAACAACAATCATGAGCAGTTGCCAATTGCAAGTGGAATAAATAAGGAAGCAGAGGGGCAGATAGGTGAGTAGACTTTCACTGAGGTTAGAGCTCTTCTTATAAAGTTTCATATTCTCCACTTGGATTCAGTAATTACCCTATCCTGACCTACAGTATCTCTCACATGTGACTTTCAACCCTATCTAACCATGTGCCATTCCTGGAACAACTCGTCACTTAGCAGATATCCTAGAATTTACTGGCATTCCTTAGGCATGTGCCATCTTTAAAAGGCTGTTGTAGACTGAACAAGCTCTTTCAGTCAGTCCGGACCTGTCCCACACGGATATCAACATTTCCCTGGGTATCTATGGGGAGATGCACAGGTGGGACTGCCTCCGCCCTTTGTCCCAGCAGTGGGGAACACAACAGCAGAGCAGGTCAGCCTGGTCCAAGATTGTCATCCTGGTAAAAAAAACTGCTAGTTGGAGGAATGCCCAACACTGTAGGAAAACTGTCGATGTCCATCTCCACTCTGCTAATGTATGCACCACCATCTTCTCTCCAATACCACTCGCTCATTCTACCTCCACTACTGCACTCATCTCTCACCAAGACTCATTGTCTACCAATCTCCTGATCGCCTAAAATATCTTCTCTCATCAACCGAAATCCCAACACCACTAACATGGCCAGGACTGGCATTAGATACAGCCCTTAACTTTCTGAGCCAGCAACACCTGAGCAGAAGCAATAACCTTTGACTTGACTGAGCTCACTTGTAATCATGACTAATCACCCAGCTTTGTGCCGATCTTTGGCACAATGACATGGCAAGGCAGCAGTACTATGAGTCTGGTGTGTCTGGCTGAGTGGACAAGGTGCAAAAAGGCAAAGCAATGCAAGTCAGTGATGCTATGAGCATTGAGACAGGCTCAGAGTCAGTGAGCATTAAAACGGTGAGTCTGATTCAATCCATTACCTGAGTTCACGTACCAGAATGCATAGTATCCTCACCGTAGCATTACAATGGCAGTTGTCAGTGCAGCATTGCAGTGCTGAAGGATCCTGTAATTGGATCGGAGATGTGCCAAGAGGGGCTGTCACATGTCAGATGACAATGCCATAGATGTGGGTGAGTGTGGCCAGTGTCCATGGAAGGCTCTCACAGATGCTGGTGCCCAGTTTCTAAGATGGACATTGGTTGGAGAGAGTGAAGAGCTGAATTTGCCATGCATTCATATTGGTTTCCATGAAGCATTTTCCTGATATCTCATTTATTGGACAAGTTTGGTGACATGGGAGGCTGAATACTAATGTGTCAAGTTGAGCTGCTAACAAGGTGTTTAAAATGTGTGAATCCCCGTCTATTGGCATCTTGGCTCTGCCCAGTGAGAATCTCTGCACATTACGTGTGAAAACAATAAAGATGGTGTGTTGCTCCAAGATATCAAAGTGGCTCTCAACACCCTTGTTGCCCAATTCTACTGCACATTTGGCTACAGCCCATGTTGCTCAGCCTCCTGGGAGGTTCTGCCCAGAGTCCACGTTTCAAGTCTTATGTCATCTCAAGATACTGGACTGAATCTTACAGATTTTTCTGCAAAGTGCATTTGCATGGAGTTTTTTGGGACTTTTCTCACTATCAAACCAAATTAAATTCTCATAATTTCTTCCCAAACTTGACAACTTACCCAACGCATTGGCACCCCTTTATCTGATTCTAGCCCCATCTTACTATACACCATTCCTAGAACAACTCATCACTCAGTGGATATCTGCTGAAAGATAGGCATCCCTGTTATTTTTGCCATCTTTACAAGGTCTCTGGGCACCTGGACAAGCACTGGCATTTGAAAGCTCCCTGCTCAGTAACAGATACAGTGAAAGATGTCAGAGAAGAGGGAGATGGCACTGCAATTTCTCACTGCCTTTAAATTTGGGGTCATGGAGCATGGAGTTCTCCCATCTCTGTCCACCTGACTCCTGCTCCTCAGATGCTGCCTGACCTGCTGTGCTTTTCCAGCACCACTCTAATCTAGACTCTGGTTTCCAGCATCTGCAGTCCTTGTTTTTACCTTAAGAATGAAATTTAAAGCTGAAGAACAATTAATAACTTCCCAATGTTAGTGTCAATGATAAGTGATTCCAAATATTTTGTTAATGTGAATCTCAGAAAATGGTCAACTGCTTGACTGAAAACAAAATATCAATAGTTTTCAATCACAAATGATGAGTAAAAATAACAACCAACGTGGGAATCTAGACATGGCTTTCAGAAATTGCTTATTCTTTCCTTTAAAAAAATAGTTTTGAATATTGTCAGATCATACCAAGAGGCTATTTGAGATTATGTTAACAGAACTGTCAAAATACTCTGTGAAATAACATTTCATGGATAGCTTTGTAGTAGTTTACAAATCACTAACAGAAGTGAAAACTTTAGATCAAATGATTGTTTTCTTTTATAAATTAATTTTCAAAAGGTTCTTAGTCTGAAATCTGGGAAAATCTCTATCAATTATGTTAGTAATAGTTGGCCATTTTCCTGGGTGTGGCTGCGAGTAGCTGAAAATTACAATCTTTCCAAGGAATATTGGTTGATATATAATGCACGCAAGGAAAATGATTTCTGTCAAAGATATTTCTTGTTAGAAGACAGTTAGCTTGTTTTATTTGCTTTGCTTCATTCACTTACTGAATTTGCTTTCACACAGCCCTGAGAGAGTGCACCCATGCCAAACTTTATGATTACTAGTTCATTTTCACCACATCATCAAGGACTGTCTTATCCATTTGTTGCATCTTTTCTTTGTCACACAAGGCAAGGTTTTGGCTCTTTGCATGAGTCTATCAATGTGGTACCAAGGCTACTGGTGTTGAAAGCCTTTTCCATGTTCTGTTTTATTCCTGAGGATAACACATCTCCTTTAATTTTTCAATGTTCATGTGGGCGAGGTATGTAAACTTTAAATTACCCACACAGACCTTCCCCCATTCCACTATTAAAACAAAAAGTGGGCGGCTCAGGATTGGGCTTCAGATTTTTAACCTGTTAATTTCCCACCTGATTTAAACCACTCTGTGTTTTGGGGCTAAAATTACCCTCCTCTACTACTGTCATGGATCTTCCATTTTAAACCAGATGTCTCTTTATCATCTGAAAGGTGGAAAAGTATAGGATGTGTGTTGGCTTGGATGCTGGCCAAGTTAAAGAATATAAACATCATCCCTTTCCCAAGGATGGAAAATCTCATCTCTCTACATAGAAAGCCAGATTCTGCTCTGCTGTTGAAAAATATTACTAGGCTCACCTTTGTAAAATAATAAAAAGAAGATTGAGACTCAGAATTGGGATCTCGTTGTTACAACTGAGCATCTATTTGAACCTGCAGAAGTCAGTTTCAATTATTTTATACCAAAGGCTTCAGTCTTGTGACTCAGTGGTAAGCACCACTGCCTCACAGCACTTTAGGGACCCAGGTTTGATCCCTGCCTCGAGTGACTGTCTGTGTGGAGTTTGCACATTCTCCCCAGGTCTGTGTGCATTTCCTCTGGGTGCTCTGGTTTCCTCCCACAATCCAAAGATGTGCAGGTTGGGTGAATTAGCCATGCTAATGTTTGGTGCATTAGTCAGGGGTAAACATGCAGAATGGGTCTGGGTGGGTTTCTCTTCAGAGGGTCGGTGTGGACTTGTTGGGCTGAAGGGCCTGTTTCCATACTGTAGGAATGTAATCTAACCTTTAAATTATTAAATACCTGCCCAGAAAGAAACAAATACTTTGCTTTTTCAACTTTTCATCATAACACAATTTAATGTTTACATAAAGGACTTTATTTTAATATGCTATAGAATAAATCTGAAATTTTCCACATACAGTCTACTGCTTTACTTTTTCCTTTAGTGTGGGTGGGGGAGGAGGGTTGGAAGAATTAACAGGTCCAGACTCGTTTTGCATCTCTAAGCTAATACAGATGTTCAGTCACAAAAGAAGACAAGGAAGCTGTAATGATAACTCACAGCATGTTTTGTTAAAAGGCCACCTTTCAGGTGTAATGCAAAGCTGTCATTATATTATTCTCGAACAATCTATGTTGCTTAATGCATATGTTGTCTTAAAAGAAAGGAAAGTTATGGAAATAATTTCTGAAATTTTCTGTCTTTTAATTGTCTATTATGAAGAACGGTATAAAAACAGGTTCTTCTACCCACTTGTAACAGGCCATGAAATAAAATCCAAAATCAATATGGCTAAATCAAATAAACCTTGGTGTAGAAGTGAAATACGCAAATGTTGGAAACCTGGAATCAAAACAGAAACTGCAGGAAATTCTCAGCGAGTCATTTATGAAGTGAAATATATAGAATCCTGGGGAGGCAAATAGGTCTCAGCTACTGGCTGGAGAGCTGGTGAGAGCCTCATGGTGCCTCTTTTTGGGAAGGCTGCCACATCTTGTGTCATTTAAGAATGTAGCAAAAACGATCTTCTCTTGCGATCCAGGAGCCCTGAGACTGAAGTTCTGTTCACCATCAGCTACTGGTCTAACAGCTTTTCTGTACTCAGCTCTGTCACCCAGCAAGTGGTCCTTCTGTTCACACCCAGCCAAGACTTCGGACTGAGGAAGGACCTAGACTGTGGGAAAAGGAGTTTAGCTGCTAGGGTGGACGTTGGGTGTGTATTTATCTGTTGGTGTCATGGTTCTCAATCGAAACCCCCTTCCCAATACTGCATCTATCAATGAGCCACTGAGAGTCTTTGAAGAAAGGACCACACTCAGGATCCCACAAGTAAACTCATCAGTGCTTGTTTGTTATGGTCCTTTCATGGTGAGACTTCCCTTGCCAGTGGGTGAATATCAGCAGTGATAGGATGAGGACTTTAAGTGGCCATTAATTCCGTAAGAGTGGCCTCAGACTCACTTAAGAGTCTTATTTGTGCTGGAAGACAGTCCATGGACCTTCCTGACATAAACTTAAGTGGACAAGAGGCTGGAAAGTGATGAGGTCTTCTTCAATCACCGTCCACCTGGTTAAGTGCACCCTGGCCAACAAACTCACAATGGGCGAGGGCACAAGGTTCTCTTTTAGGTTGTGATGATGTTTCAACAGAAGTGAGTTTAGTATTGTGCTGCAGAATCCTCATGTGCTGATCCCTAGCTCCCAGCAGTGTGATTGCTTTTTGCATCTTTAACTCAATGTATTAACGGCTCTGTTGAAATAGTAAAAGAGGGATTTTGGATGAAGAAGCTAACTGTGCATGCTAGCACCCTATACCAGGAACCTCGTACATATTCAATTCAGTTCAACTCCTGCAATTTGGTTTGTAGACCTTGTCATAGAATGCTGCCTGCTGTGGTGTTCCCTCCTGGCAAACAAGACCAAAACTAACTGGCAAATATACAGAATAAAATAAAACAAATGCAAACTTACCTGTAAGCTGGCACTTGAAGGGATGAATATAAGCAATAATCCAGTCAATGGAATATATAGTGCAAGCAAACACAGATCGCTAGAGAACACTTCCCTTAAACAACAAGTAATATATTACAAGACCAGGGAAGGATCTAAAAATGAAGAGGGGAGTTTTGAATCCAATTTACTGATGTGCAGGCAATCAACTTGACAAGGAAACAACTGGTTTGTGCATGTGTTGCAGTCATATACTAAATTGATAAGCAGATGACTAAGGTTAATTGATTATTAATGGACTGGGTAGAAATAAAGGTGCAACAAGAGGTTCTTATGGGACAGTGATAGTGTCCCCTCTCCCAGTCACCTGATTTGGAAGTGGGTTATAAAATGTCTGAACCGTTTAATTAAAAATATCTAAAGATGGAACAGGTTGGACTGTTGTGTGGAAGGAGTTGAAAAGTTTGGTGCTGGAAAGGCACAGCAGCTCAGGCAGCATCCAAGGAGCAGGAGAGTCAATGTTTCAGGCAAAACCCATCATCTTTCCTGATGATGGGCTTATGTCCGAAATGTCGACTCTCCTGCTCCTTGGATGCTGCCTGAGCTGCTGTGCTTTTCCAGCACCAAACTTTTCGATGCTGATCTCCAGCACCTGCAGTCCTCACTTCATCCTAGTGTGAAAGGAGCTGTAAAACTGGGTAGTTAATAAACTATTCTCAGAGAAAGGTGGCTTGATTTCTGTCACACTGACTAGCTATGATCCAAACTGATATATTGGGCTTGCCATAGGACATAATTTATAGACTTCTGTAGTAACTGAAGTTTTTTGTAGAATACTTGTCAGTGAGGAGAGCATTTAAAAAATCAATTCTCAAAGTAATGAAGGTAGAGATGAAAATTTCAGCAGCCAATGTTATGAGATAGATTGGAAGTAAAAATTGCTCCGTGTTTCCAGGGATGGCATTAGTTGTCTGATTGTGAACGAAAAATAAAACACATAGTGCATCATCAATTTAGCATCAGTGGGTAATAAGGGGAGATTCAAATAGTCTAGCTTCAGCTTTCTGATTTTAATCTGACCCATTCAGGACTGAATGTTTCAAGATATTTTAAGGGGGTAATCTCAATTAGCACACCCTCAGTGTGGTTCAGTCACCATCCACTGGGAGAAGTGTGAAGAGTCTCCAGGGCTGTTTCCATTGCCTTCGCTTATTTGTTCTAAGGAAGTATCTCTTCTATTCACAGCGTCCCTTTGATGATACAAGTTGAATCAAAAATGCAGAATATTGAAAACTGAAAATGTGTCAATTTCATACTGTATTGCAGCGTGGCATTTTGATGTAAAAGTACACTTCATGATCATTTCTGGGCATACCTTCCTTTGTTTATGAAACTGGTTGATTGCTCATGGAATTAGTAACTGTGTTGTTACTGTGTGCTTGAGTGTGCTACTTAGGCAGGAAGTATACATTCAAAACAAAGGATTGGGGTAAAAGGTTAAGAGATTGCCCCAGAAACTATGAAACGTGCATCAAAATAACTTAGCAGTATTTTATTTATTTAGGTACATTAATATACTACTCCTCCATTAAATAATAAATAACTCTGCAAGTATTCCAAGACAGAGAGCTCCATACATTTACTGATCATTTGTTTAGAGTGTGGGACTTTATATAAAACTTTTTAAAAGTGCACTAATTTGCATCTATTCTTCTTCCCAAATAACCAGCAATATCAGACATTTGCAAAACTAATATTTATTAATAACAAATTTTGATATTTAGCAAAAATAATATATTATTTTTAATATTAGCAAAAATAATATCTATTAATTTAACTTAATATATCTAAAGGAATTTGCTCAAATAAGCTAGTTTAAGCAGAGCTTTATTTTAAAGTGAACAATGTCTGCTTTCCAAAACTTGCTGCTTTTTGATTGAATATTTGTTTTGAGTTGTGAAATAAGAAATGTGCAGCTGCTATAACCATTTAAAATGCAAATAGAAATTTAAAGGAACTCTTTTGAGTTGTTCTCCACACAGCCAGCCTCTACTCTGGCTGCTCTCCAATGTCAACTCTTATTCAAGAAGATCTCTTCAGGAGCACATAAGTTTTCTCTGAATGATCTTAAAGATACCCCAGAGAAAGCTGATCAACTTCTCTTTCACTTTTGAAATGTTGATACTTCTGTTAAAAATGACTCCGCATGTGAGTTTTTATCTGTAACTAAGTTTCAGGCATTTTGTGTATTTTATTTTCAAATGCTAAAATTTAAGATTCCAATTAATTTTATGTTGTGAAACATGTATTCCTATCACTCTCTTTTTAAGAAAATCTTTATCTTTCATAAGTGACAAGGGTACTTAAGCTTTGATATCCCCTTTTCCAAGCAGTTTATGCCACAGTACTATCAAGGTTACTCTGTTATTTGCTGAGACAGAACGTATATTTAAAGGAGGCTACGGTACATAATTTCAGTGTCTTCTTCATTTCCAGGTGGTGGCTAAATTATTCAAAGGAGCTTCTTTTGCCAGGTCAGTTTCAGACAGTTCTAGCTGTAAAATGTGTGCTTTTAGAGTCTCTGTTGTTATAGTTCTGTCAAACCGGTGTTACCTAATTCTAGAATGACATTTTTTTTTGAAAAAATGAATTAAATAATAGAAGGACAATTGAATGTCACAGATGTTTACTTTTAGATGTGCGTTTCAAATGCTTTTGATGGAAATAATCTAGTTGAAGTTTCAAAATTGAGCACTATCTTGATGATGTTCCTCAAAAGGCAGGTTGGACTTTGTCACAGACTTCACAACAAAACATGCAACCAAATGGGAAATCCAAGCTTGATTGTGACAGATCAAGGTCTACACAAGATTCTTTCAGGGCATGCCCTCCTCGTGAGAATGATGGGTGGGCACTTGATGTTGCTGACTCAGACTGAGAGCTGGCAGTTTCAGAGGGCTGTTGCAGTGAGAGAGGTGGACATAGACTCATACAGTCAGAGAGATGTACAGCACAGAAACAGACCCTCAAAATGGTGGCACTCTCATTTGGTCATACAGCAGCAGACAAATAACTAAAATATTGGGGGTGGTAGACTTCAAAGAGTTTCATAAACAAGAAAATACTTCACTTTTGTTGATGTGTACTGATTGTTGTATTTTTGTTTTATTTTTTTGTGGAATGTGAACATCACCAGCAAGACCTGATAGCGCTTTAACTGGGATTAGTTATGATTTAACCAGATTGCTTTTGGTCTGAAGCCTCACGGAGTTCAGACTAAGTAAGAATGGCAGATTCAAGATTAGAGTGGTGCTGGAAAAGCACAGCAGGTCAAGCAGCATCCAAGGACCAGGAAGATCTCCGGGGTACCCGAACCAATCAACCCCACTGCCCCGTGCCCGAACATTTCAACTCCCCCCTTCCCCCCTCCACTCTGCTGAGGACATGCAGGTCCTGGACCTCCTCCACCACCACTCCCTCACCACCCGACCCCTGGGGGAAGAACACTTATCTTCTGTTTTGGAACCCTTCAACCCCAGGGCATCAACGTGGACTTCACCAGCTTCCTCATTTCTCCTCCCCCCTCCTTATCCCAGTTCCAAACTTCCAACTCAACACCATCCAGATGACCTGTCCCACCTGTCAATCTTCCTTCCCACCTATCCGTTCCACCCTCCTCTCTGACCTATCACCTTTACCCCTTCCTCCATCCACCTATTGCACTTTCAACTATCTCCTCCCCAGCCCACCCCATTCCATTTGTCTCTCCAACCCCAAGGCTTCTGATGAAGAGCTCCTGTCAAAAACATTGATTTTCCTGCTTCTCGGATGCTGCCTAACTTGCTGTGCTTTTCCAGCACCACTCTAATCTTGACTCTAGTCTCCAGCATCAGCAGTCCTCACTTTCACCAGGAATGACAGGTTACTGAAACTAGCTTTCAATCCCAGATTTATTCATTGAACATAAATTCCACCACAGAAGAAGAACCTCTTGGCTGGATTGAGCGGAGCTCCATTTGTGGTTTTCATACCTGCATTCTGTTTAAAGGATGTGTTGCTTCCAGCTCTGATAACTCTCCTGGTTGCTGGCTGCAGGGTGACCTCTGTTGAAGTGAAAATCTCCAGAGATGGTGAGGGGATAATCTCGTCTGACTGACAGAATGCCTATAAGGTTGTAAAATTACTCCTGATGGCAGCTTTCAGAAGGATAATTGCTCATCTCTGTGGAGTGGATAGGTCATCTAATTTCCACAGCACTGTGGGGAAAGCTCCATGGTGGCATGAATGCATTGCCATGATGGACTGGCATGGCTCCAGTTTCCCAGACTACCTCTGTCTGCTGTCTTTAACTGTACCATCACAATGCCAGGAAATTTCATCTCACTGAGGGATCGAGGCAATGGACACACCATATCAATTCTATGGGTACCTCTCGGATGAAATTGAGGGAGGGACATGCAATGAGCTCTGGACCAAATTCATACAAGATCTCTTCATTATATCGCTGCTTCGTTGCAAAACATAATTTATTATCCACCCTGCCATATCAATTTGATGAGAATCCATAGACGGACATTTTGAAAAATCTTTCTCAAGTAATGGGTTAAGATTCCATACACATCCACTTAAACTTTCATCAGGGCTTTGGTGAAAGATCAAAAGAAATTCTATAGAAATGACAAAAACACAAGATTCGGAAGATTTCAAGGGAAGTTCAACTCCTACATTTCCTACACAAAAATGTATTCAGTTCAGGTATAATTTGGTGCTATTTTGTGTTGGATCATAATGAAAATCAGTGCAGAGGCCAAGCAGGTAACAATTTTGGCAGCAACTTTTAATGAATTGTGCATTTGCAGCCAAATAATAAAGTATTTTCAGATGTGTGGCTCATGACATTTTATTATTTTTGGAGCTAGTAATATCTCATTGTTGTATCTGATTTGATTCTTTGATTTTTTTGTCATTTTACTAACAATTCCTTTTTCACTGTCCCTGTGCTCTGTGGGGTGGGAAGGGATGTCAAAAAGATCGGTGAAAGCCTGTCAAATGTTTTTGGTTTTGAGCTGAAGAGGATTCTGCTTTTCAAGACCACACTCCACTGAATTCATGCCAATTGCATAATCTTCTGTTTGGTTTCCTCGGCCAATAAAAATTTCAGTCAGTGCCAAGGTTGACTCAATGGCTCCAGTTTGCCCACCTTAGTTCTGCTAACTACATAACAGCTGTTGAAACTGAATGTATTTTTTTCTCTGACTTTCCTCAGCTTGTTCTAGCCTCTCTGTTGAGCCCACCTTTTCTCTGGAAGAGATAGCAGGAAATCTGGGACCAGATTTTTGCCAGCTGCATGCCCCATTAAGCTGCTAAGAAAACTGGCATAATTTCCATTCAGACTTGGGAGCTTCCTGTAGGACTGGCATGAGGAGGGCACGTGTATAACAAGTGAGTCTTACTGCTGAAGATGGTGGGTGATGAAAACTAATTTATTAGATTTCCTGCATCCACGTGCCTGTTACCTTTGCTAAAATGATATAAAAACACAGGAAAATTGTCTTTGTTTAAATTTTATCCCATTGGGAAATCGACTGACATGTATTCAGCTCCTCCATGGCATAGTCTGGTTAAAATTAGACACTTACTGCCTAGAACTGCAAGCACAATATCATAGCCTAGCCTACGTATGCTCCACTGGCTCATCAGCTGTGTTATTTGTTTGCAATGTCACTAAGTTTAAAATCATATCCACACACTGCAGAAGATCCAACATTACAAAAATTCACCACTAGTCGATTGGTATCTTAAAAGAGAATTAATTGTTTAAGGCTTCAGTCATTCACCAGGATTGTTTTGATCAAGTGGCCACTTGGGAATTTCCGTCCTGTATCGCTGATGGAAATGTGACCCAATGGAATTGGCATAACTGACAGTCACCTGCCACAGACTCTGAAACCTTACCAGGTTTGGGCTAGGATTCATCTATGCAGAATACACCAGATCATACAGTCATAGAATCATAGAGATGTACAGCACAGAAACAGACCCTTCTGTCCAATTCCTCCATACCGACCAGATATTCCAACTCAATCTAATCCCGCCTGCCAGCACGTGGCCCATATCCCTCCAAACCCATCCAGATGCCTTTTAAATGTTGTAATTGTACTAGCTTCCACCACTTCCTCTGGCAGCTCATTCCATACATGAACCTTGTTACCCGTGGGAGATATGGGCATTGACTTCCTGTGGATACTGCTCCAAGGCACTTCACTATCTGCCATGAAGGACTATACAATCAGACTGGATGAGTCAATGGGAAACAATGGGGTCTGGAATCTTGTGTGTACCCAGATCCGTGGATGGCGAATCAGTGAATAACGAAGGAGGAGTTATTCCTAACATAATTCCCACTTGCACTTGAAGGGTTAATCAGCTTCACAGTTGGGTTGACGGTGGGTTGAGGAACGCATGGGGGCAGTGGTTGTAATTATTAGAATTGCCTTCTGCTACAGGAAGTGACAGGAAATGAAAACGAAGTAACCTAATTTCTTGCCTGTATCTGCCATTACTATCAGTAAAGTAGCAGGTAAAAGCCAAGGCAAGTTGTGCCTGTAACATTAATACATCCTTCGCTTGACTAATACCAACTGATATGATGTGCACTTCTGCTTCCATTTTCATTTGTTAACATTTTTCATTTTATTTCTACGTTACGTACAATTGTCCTTGGAGTTAAGTACTAATCCTGATAATTGATATACAGGTAATGAATGTTTTGATTTAAGTTGCTGCTTGAAAATTATTAGGATTCCAAACCAGTCATCGGTCTAAAATTGTGTATCTGGAAACAACTTCCAGCTCCTTTACATTTGTTGCAATCCATCTTGTCATTAAGGTCTTCATAATCACAAAAAGGATTTCCATTTATATTGTGCCTTTTGTCAGGGCAGGAAGTCTCAAAGTGCTTCACAACCTATGACCGTTCTTCCAACTCAGACAGTACAGTTGCCAATTAATGTTCAGCAAGCTTCCCAAGCAACAATGTTTTAATGATCAAAGAGAATCTGGTCTTTAATGTTGTTGAGTGAGGGATGCATTTTGGCCAGGAAAATGTCCCTTACTCTTCAAATCAATGCCATGGAGTCTCTTGCATCCACTCAAGAGTGCAGATGTTTCTTCAGTTTAATATCTCAGGTATGTAATAGACAATGGAGGGTCTTCCTGGTGGCAAGGACCTTGAGCATGGAGGTGCCAAGGTGCTGGTGGTTGCTGCTGGTACCACAACCATCTGAATCCTCTGGATTCTGGGCTATTACCCAAATGTGAAAATACAGTAAAAAGTTGGTAATATTTGAAAAGAGTCACAAGTCAGAGCAGTATGTGCCATTTGCAAGTTTTACTGGTTCTGAGGGTTAGTGATGGAAGGAGATGAGTGTTTTGAGTCAAAAGCTTTGGCAGTAAGGGCATCGTATGTTAAGGGTGGAATGACCTTCCATAGGACACCTCTTCCTGATGACTCGATTAGGCACTGATTGCTTTTAGGTGGATTACTTCACTCCCCAAACCTTCCATGCATGGAATTCCTTCTTGTGCCCTCATATGGTGAGCCCCCTTCTGCTAAGGTTAATACACGTGATAGTAAGATGAGTATGCACCAATTTCCCACTTAAGAACCTCAGTTGGGGTTGGATGGGAAGAATGGTTATGGGTCTTCTTGCCACTGGCTGAAGTAGGGTGAAGGCTGGAAGGTTGCACAGTTTCAACTGAAAACATACTCCATCTTCAACATGATATCCTGCCCCTGGTGTGGGACTTGACCCTCCAAGAATACTAGGCGACAGTGAGGACTGCAGATGCTGGAGATCAGAGTCAAGATTAGAGTGGTGCTGGAAAAGCACAGCAGGTCAGGCAGCATCCGAGGAGCAGGAAAAGCGGGGAAGGACGTTTACCCAAAACGTCAACATTCCTACTAGAATACTACTGGCTGAGCCACAAGCTGACTAAACAAATGAATAAATGGAACAATTATTTATTTTACATAATTTATATTTTGTATGATTAAAGATGGAAACATTATTTAGATAGGCTTAACAATGAATACTTATTCACAATTTGAAGATTTGAAGAGCTGGTGACCTCCTGGGAATGTCACCGAATGGATAATTCAGAGGGACATGGATTGAAATCCAACAATGGTGGATGGTAGAATTTGAGTTCAGTTTGAATTTGCTGCAGATTGGGCTCAATGTCTGAGTCAGCACCTGTCACAAAAAGTATTGAAACAGTCACTTAACAAAGTCACCAAGAAACCACCCAAAGACCTGAGGAAGACTCAGAAACAGAACGATTTGACCTATGTGTCCGGGTGCTGATCCATGTATATGCTTCCACCTCAGTTCTGTCCGAGGCCATGAATGTCATGAACCCCTTTGTCATCGACATCTTTGAGTGCATCAAGGCTTCTCCCGGATTCAATACAACAAGACTCAGACCATCTCGGCCAGAGCACTGTTTGCTTTATGCTGCCAGATCTGGACAAACATGCTGTCTATGAAGGTATGAAAGCAGTCATCAAATTCACCAGCTCTGCTTAGGTCAAGCGAGATAAAAAAAATTAAATCAAGATTTGGAAGCTAGCCTCAAGGATGATGAACCAATCTTCAATTATTGTAGAATCCCGTCTGGTTCATTAAAGCACTTTAGGGAAGGGAACTGCCATCCTTACCTGGAGAGGTCTACATGTGACTCCAAGATCTACAGCAATGTGGTTGACTCTTAACTTCCCCTTGAAACGGCCTAGAAAACAACACAGGTCAAAGGCAACTAAGGATGGGCAACAAATGCTGCTCTTGCGAGTGATGCATGGCTGAAGAAAGAATAAAAGGAAACAAAATGGTTCTGATCAAAATGAAAAATAAATTAAACAATGCAGCTACTAAATTGTGTTGAAGGAGAGAATACAGAGGAACTTTTAAATATCCGTATGGTCCTGCACAAATCCATAATTTCTAGGCTTTGTCTTCAGTTGAAGGCTGCTATTAAATTGTAAAAATTATCCTTAAACTTAGCACTAAGCAGGTCTGATTGTGCCATGGATAGTTATTATAAAATTAGGAACACGTAAACAATTCTGTAACGCTCCATCCCGATTCTCCCTCTTTATGCTGATTTAATGGTTAGTTATCATGCATAGACAGGAATAATTTCACTATAATTTTTCAACCTCACTGTCTCTCTTTAGTTTCACTGACATTTTCTCAAAATATACTCTAACCCTATAATCTATTTAAACATATAACATTTAGTTAAGGTCATTTTTTAAAAAAAATCCTTACGATGTATTTCAAACATTATAGTGTTGAACTCAAAATTCTTTGTATTCGCATAGACATGGCCATTTGCACAAACTTAGCAGCTATTATTGAAATTTTGGTTGAATAAGGTCTCAATTTTCCTAAATTCGTATGTGGCATTGCAGGTCGTTCTGTTATAACGCATGTTTCGTCAAGGCAAATTCGCTGTAACCCGATTGATGAATTGTGGATGGAGTTTCGAAAGTATGGACTTTTAAAATGTGTGTTGGCTGTAATGTGATTGCAGCGCCAACATTTTAAGCACTGTTTCGAAAGCGTGATTTTTCTATAACATGGAATTGCAGCAGAATGCAACTTTGTGTTGTTGAAGAACCGACAATATGAGAAAGATGATTTAGAGCTTGTCAGCTGCAACACAAGTTGAACTTGTCAAAATTAAATTCTTGTTACTAAAACCTGCTTTTTGGTTCAAAAGAGCAAAATTAATCCTTTTAATGAAATAGTTTGAAAAAAAAGCTGGTAAAAGATGAGAGGAATATTTTGGCAGAGCAACTTCTTAAGATTTGAAAGGCAAGTTCAGTTATTATTTTTGAAAGGTAATCAGATACGTGGAAGGAAAGGGAAAGGTATTCCAATTCTCGAGAGAAAAAGAGAATGGAGATTCATTGCATTGGTAACTGTATCAAAGAACCAAGACAGACATGATGGTAAAATATTTCCCTGAACAACATGGGCAATGATGAGTCAGATGGGAGAAAATAGATTCTCAATATTCAAAGAAACTTGCAGGGGATGGTGTTCCCAAACATCTGTTGCCCTTGTCCTTTTAGATGGAAGTGGTCTAGGTCTGGAAGGTGCTGTCTAAGTAACCTTGGTGAACTTCTGCAGTGCACCTTGTAAATTGTATATTCTATGACCATTAAGCACTGCTGGTCATGGGAGTGAATGCTTGCAGATGTGTTGCCAGTCAAGTAGGCTACTTTGTCCTGGATGGTGTCAAGCTCCTTGATTGTTGATGGAGCTGCACCCATCCAGGCAAGGGGTCGGGGTGGTGGTGGGATGTTTGGTAATCAATTGCATTCCTGACTTGTGCTTTTTTGGTGTATTGAATGTCAAGAGATGATGGTTAGAATCTCTCTTGTTAGAGATAGTCATTGCTTGGCATTTGTGTGGTGTAAATGTTACTTGCCAATTTGAGCCCAAGCCTGGATATTCCAGATCTTGTTGCCTTTGACCATGGACTGCTTCATTATCTGAGGAGTCATGAATGGTGCTGAACATTGTGCACTCATCAACGAACACCCCCATTTCTGACGCTATGATGAGGGGAACGTCATTGATGAAGCAGGTGTAGATGATCAGACCTGGGACACTACTGTGAAGAACACCTGCAGAGATTTCCTGGAACTGAGATGACTCGTCTCCAACACTTACAACCATTTTTCTTTATGCTAGGAATAATTCTAACTGGTGGATAGTTTTCTCCTGATTGTCATTGGCTCTGGTATTGCTGGAGCTTCTTAATGCCACATTTGGACTGGAGTTGCATGGGAATATGCAGAAGAATGTGGCCACAGAACTGATGGGTTGCCTGGGAGTGAAAGGGTTCAGAAAAGATTTACAAGGATGTTGCCAGGGTTGGAGGATTTGAGCTATAGGGAGAGGCTGAATAGGCTGGGGCTCTTTTCCCTGGAGCGTCAGAGGCTGAGGGGTGACTTCATAGAGGTTTACAAAATTATGAGGGGCATGGATAGGATAAATAGACAAAGTCTATTCCCTGGGATCGGGGAGTCCAGAACTAGAGGGCATAGGTTTAGGGTGAGAGGGGAAAGATATAAAAGAGACCTAAGGGCAACTTTTTCACGCAGAGGGTGGTACGTGTATGGAATGAGCTGCCAGAGGATGTGGTGGAGGCTGGTACAATTGCAACATTTAAGAGGCATTTTGATGGGTATTTGAATAGGAAGGGTTTGGAGGGATATGGGCTGGGTGCTGGCAGGTGGGACTAGAATGGCTTAGGATATCTGGTTGGCGTGGACAGGTTGTACCGAAGTGTCTGTTTCTGTGCTGTACATCTCTATGACTCTCTATGATGCTAAATATGAAGGTTTGAGGAAGCATCACCTAAATTAACAGACTGCTAGGGCAATATGCATTGCCTTTCATCTTAAACCAAATTTAAAATGTGTTATTGGAATGGAAAATCACTGCCACCACTCCCAGAGTGGGTGGAGTGAGTGGTTTTGTCTGTCTGAGGACATGGGTTCTACTTCTGAGTGATGTGAGTCCCTTCAAATGGCAATTGCCATAATCAGGCAGTTACGCAGTACAGTTTAAGGTATGTGTCATCATTGAGTTTGGCACGTGAAACACATGCATTGATCAACTGTGTGGGATACAAATTGATGATTACAAATTGACCATAGACATTTCTGTGAAGCAAATGTGATCATGGATGATCTTAAAAGTGTCACAATTCACAAAAACAATTCAAGATCTCATGGGTTGCAAAATAACGCAGGGCTGATTTACTCTCAACTTGAGCTGTAACTATTTGCCAACATATTCTTAAATGCAACGGTGCCCTTTTTAGGTGATATAGGAGGCTTGTGGGTGGAGGTGAGGACAATGTTTCAGTAATCACATCACATTTATAATCTCCCACTGTACCTGAGCAGCATGGCTGTGCAGTATTCATTGGAATAAAGTCCAATGTTATGTCAAGGGTTCATGTACAGGCATTTCATGGCTCTCTTTGTCAGAGTGCTCCACGTCATACTGTATTGAGGACAATCTAACACCATAATTTCTGTGTGAAGCCAACGCTGAATGTTCACATAATTAAGGACATGTCTGTTTCTCATATTCCACACAGAGATTTATTGGAACCATGACTAATTGATCCAGTCACAACAGGGGTTCTCGACACAAGGGCCAGGGTGCAATGCAGGCACAGAAGAATTGAGGAGTACTTGAAGTTCCAATGAGACCAGAAAGAGCAGCAGCATCTAGCAGATGTCAAACAGCCTTTACATGAAGAAATCATAGCTAAAGGTCCCTTAATGATCTGTAGGAGTCATTGAAAGTTCAGAGTATCGTTTTCTTAATGCCATTTTTTTCCAGATGAATGAGGCACAATGTTACTGCAGACTGAGGATATTCTGGGACACAATGACAGAACTGTCTCAATGGCTGAAGCTGGACCTGCAGGCTGAAGGGGTTGCTGGCCATCCTAACCTGGTGGACATCAAAGTGATAGCTGCACTAAATCTTCTTGCAAATGTCAAGGATCTAACCAGGGACTAATGTGAGATCTCTCAATCCTCAACCCACAAATGTATCAAGTTTTTAGTGGTGCACTTTTCTCTCGATCAGCCCACCTCATCCTGTTTCCTTGTGACAAGGTCAGTGCTGCACCTTGGGCTGGAGAGTTTGCCAACATAGCTGGAATCCCCCAAGGTCCAGGTGTTATTGATTGTATGCACACAGAGCACCATATTGTAATGTGGCAGACTTCATCAATAGAAGAGGAGTTCAATCAATGAAAATGCAAGTTATCTGTCATCAGATTAGATTACTTACAGTGTGGAAACAGGCCCTTCGGCCCAACAAGTCCACACTGCCCCGCCGAAGCGCAACCCACCCATACCCCTGCATCTACCCCTTACCTACACTACAGGCAATTTAGGATGGCCAATTCACCTGACCTGCACATCTTTGGACTGTGGGAGGAAACCGGAGCACCCGGAGGAAACCCACGCAGACACGGGGAGAACGTGGAAACTCCACACAGTCAGTCGCCTGAGTCGGGAATTGAACCCAGGTCTCTGGCGCTGTGAGGCAGCAGTGCTAACCACTGTGCCACCGTGCCACCCACCAGCTGCAACACATTTTAGAGGTTTACACAAATATCCTGGAAGCTACCATGACACCTATTTTCTGGAAAACTCTCAAATTACTGCTTCATTTCAAGGGCTACGTGTTTTTCAAAGATGATTACTGGAGGCTCCAAGGACTACCCTCTGCGACCAAGTTTAATTGAGGTTAATGGATACAGTGCAGGCAATTCTTCAACTGGGACCAACATGGAGCAGATGGAAAGTTTCCTGAAGGTGAGGTTCTAATGTTTGGATTGATCTGGCAGGGAGGGGGTGGCCCTGCAGTACACTACAGATACAGGATACCAGAGTATAATCTGAGCATGCTGTGCTATGTATAACTGGAGCAAAAAAACTGTAGATATGATGAATACGGAAGAGCTGGGAAAGTAGCTGCATTCTGAGCAAGATGATGTTGAGCAGGAGGAACACCAACTTCAGCATGCTAAAGTGGTGCAACATTGGATGTAACAAGCCAGACAGAACATAGAGTGACACCTTCCAATAAATGTGAGATCATCATTCATTGACTGTAGTTTTGTTGTTCCCATGACAAGCAGCCCCTGTTTGGTCTCAGAAGCAACTGCAGCCTTTTCATTTATTTTGTTCTTAACCTTTATTGAACAAAGGAAAAATGAATATAATCAACAGTTTTAAGGCTTTTTAACATGTGCTGCTCTCACAATGAACAATGTTAAACTGTAGTGCTTTACTGAATGATAGAGAAAGAGTAGCACTTTGGTAGTCAGGGTTTTAACATGGTATCGCACTAAGGATAGGCATCCTCTGCAGCTTCATTCTTGTACCTATGACATATTAGTTAATATGACATTTGATCAGCCAAATGATAATGTAAAGAGACCATACATTTACAAACATGATCCTTGCTATGAGCTGTTACCTCAAATTTTGTTGTTGCTACCTTCCACTACGGGTACTGTGAGAGGCTACTCCTGGCTGGCATTGTTTGGCCTGTTGAACATGCTGAGCTTTAGATATTGTGCCAGTGTCACAAATTGTGAATGGTGCCAGCTAGCACGTACGCCTGCCTTTGGGGAGTGCACGATGGTGTGACCGTGATGCCATGATACATGTGTAACGAGGTGAGCTGAAGAGAATTGGGTGAAATAGCTTGCTAGAGCTCTCTGACAGAAACACTGCATGAAACTCCCCCAAACTGACGCTCAGCTGTATGGGCAAATTCAGCCTGAAGAACCAAATTTCTTCTTCGCAAGCTTTGGGATTTTTTTCGTGAGATAAAGCACAACCATGTTGCAAATGAGGAGCTTGTCAGTAGGATACAGAAAAAGTTGAAATATACCATCAGCTGATGGTGACCATTGATAATAACTGGTGAATTAATTGGCTGCAGTTTACCACAAACAGAAAATAATAAATCTCAGGATAACTGATGTAGTCTTATTTAGTTACCACCCTAAGTATGGCATGTTCCCTCTCTTCCAGAGCATTGTATTTGAAAACTAAGCCTAAGCATTGTGCAATGTGTATATTAATTAAAAACAGGCTAACCTACACAACCACCTCCATGACACCAACAACTTGGATTGACATGAAAACTTTTGGCATCATAAAACTTCCATTAGGTTCCTTACTTCTTTGCTTTCAAATGAAATGTGATGTGTCACATAAAGAGATATCATGACAGGTCTTGAAGCTGAAGGGAGGTGGTGAGGAACTTCCTGAAGGACGGGCAAGAATTCAGAAGACACAGAAGAGGCAATTTAGATTTTTTTCCCTCATTGAATGAAGAACTTCACAATGCTTCCATGCAAGGAATCAGCTGTCACTGAACAGGATATTGTTTTCTTCAAAGGTCAAATACAGATCTAGAAGAATATCTGCCCTCACTCATACATTGAGTGAACAATGTTAACTTCCTAACATTTAACATCGCTAATGACATTTTTGGTTGCCCCTTGCATCTGTTCTGCTCAGTTGTACGTGAGGCATAAAGTGGTTGCTATGCTTACAAACCATCACTTACTTACCCATTGCAACATGATATCTCCCAGAGCTGTGCAGAAGAGAAAATGAAATAACATGTTCATGCACAGGCGTCAGATAATTTTGAACGAAAGACAGGAAGTTTAGACAGATTTGAGGAAAAGCTATTCCACCCAGAGGGTGATGTAGGTCTGGAATGCTCTCCTGGGAGGGTAGTTGAGGACAGAAACCTCAGAACCTTGAAAAACTACTTGGATGAGCATGTGAAGTGTCATGACATTCAAGGCTCCGGGCTTGGTGTGGGAAAGTGGAACAAGTATATTTTTGACACTACAGACTCAATGGGCTGAAATATCTTTTTCTGTACTTTATGATTCTATGATTCTATATTGTATTTACACATAATTTCACATCTGGTGTTGCACCAGCATCAAAACTGAGAAAAAGTTGGGCTGTTGTCAATTAAGTTTTGAGTAAGTTTTGATGCTTTCTTAAACGGGTTGCCCATGTTGCATTTCTGCACATTATGTTGCTGAGTACTTTGTTAAAGTAGATGTTGACCAGAAATATCATTAGCTTAATTTACCAGCTTGATGTGATCTGAAATAAACTTTTTTTTCCATAATAGGAATTTTTAAAAACCCTTTTCTATAAAGGTCCCTTTGAAGTTGCTGGAACATCTGTTGCTAGGTAGATACCGCTTCTTAATTAAATCATGCAGCCTTATAATAATTACACATTAAAGTCACAACATGTAGTTTACAAACATCTGCAACACAGAAACTGAAGCAATAGTAAATGGCCACTGTGTATTTTTTTTACAGCCCAATTTAACAAGGTGTATTGTACCTGAGTTGCGATTTTGTCTGCCTTTGAACTAGCATTGAAGGTTTGTATGCTTTTAGTCTAATAAGAAATTTTCCAAAAATATAACCCTACTGTACAGGGCTGGCAATCAGCATGTTGCAAATATTATCATAAAAAGGCCATCTGTGATACATAAGGCCTGGTTTCAACACCAAAGAATGCAGCCAGTGGGAAACAAAGAAAAAAGTGAGGGAGACAAGCTGTAGCTAGTCTGTGGGGCAGCCATAACCCAGTTTGAAGTGAACAAATACAATTAGTACTGTACATGAAAAAGACTTCAGACGTAACTCAGCGTTAGATAGCACTGCTTTATCAGTAACACAAGAATTAGTTTAAAAGCTTAAAGATAAGTTGACAATTATTCCTATTGAAACAAAAACAGAAGTTGCTGGAGAAATGCAGCAGGTCTGTCAGATTCTGTTTTGAAGAAGACTCACAGGACTCAAAACGTTAACTCTGCTTTCTGTCCACAGATGCTGCCAAACTGCTGCATTTCTCCAGCAATTTCTGCTTTCATTTCAGATCTCCAGCATCTGCAGCTATGTATTACTCCCCGTTCTGTCCCCTACAAACTTGGGAGATGGTCACATTTGCCGAGAGATGCTGGCAATCAGATAACATAGAACATAGAATATTACAGTGCAGTACAGGTCCTTTGGCCCTTGATGTTGCACTGACCTGTCATACCAATCTGAAGCCCATCTAACCTACACTATTCCATATGCTTGTCCAATGACGACTTAAATGTACTTAAAGTTGGCAAATCTACGACAGTTGCAGGTAAAGCATTCCATACCCTTACTACTCTCTGAGTAAAGAAACTACCTCTGACATCTGTCCTGTATCTATCACCCCTCAATTTAAAGCTATGCCCCTTGTGCTGGCCGTCATCATACTTGGAAAAAGGCTCTCCCTGTCCACCATATTTAACCCTCTGATTATCTTATATGTCTCTATTAAGTCACCTCTCAACCTTCTTCTCTCTAACGAAAACAGCTTCAAGTCCCTCAGCCTTTCCTTGTAAGACCTTCCCTCTATACCAGGCAACATCCTAGTAAATCTCCTCTGCACCCTTTCCAAAGCTTCCACAAATTCTTATAATATGGTGACCAGAACTGTACACAATACTCCAAGTGCAGCTGCACCAGAGTTTTGTACAGCTGTAGCATAACCTCATGGTTCTGGAACTCGATCCCTCTATTAATAAAAGCTAAAATGCTGTATGCCTTCTTAACAACCCTATCAACCTGGGTGGCAACTTTCAAGGATTTGTGTACCTGGACACCGAGATCTCTCTGCTCATCTATACTACCAAGAATCTTACCATTAGCCTAGTACTTTGCATTCTGGTTACTCCGACCAAAGTGAATCACCTCACACTTGTCCGCATTAAACCCATTTGCCACCTCTCAGCCCAGCTCTGCAGCTTATCTATGTCTCTCTGTAACCTACAACATCCTTCGTCACTATCCACAACTCCATCAACCTTAGTGTCGTCTGCAAATTTACTAACCCACCCTTCTACACCCTCATCCAAGTTGTTTATAAAAATTACGAACAGCAGTGGACCCAACATCGACTCTTGCAGTACACCACTGGTAACTGGACTCCAGGATGAACATTTCCCATCAACCACCACCCTCTGTCTTCTTTCAGCAAGCTAATTACTCATCCAAACTGCTATATCTTCCACAATCCCGTTCTCCCACATTTTGTACAATAGCCTACTATGGGGAACCTTATCAAACGCCTTGCTGAAATCCATATACATCACATCAACCACTTCAATGAGGCACTGAACTGCCAAGGCAAGACTTGCTTCCATCATATTTAAACTGGCAGACTAGCATTAATCAGGACCGGCATAGATTCTGAATAATTCATGGATGTGGCCATTGTTTGTGTGGAAATAGACAAAAGTTTATAATGTCATTGGAACTCATGTTGAAAGGGGCTATTCTATTCCAGAAAACCAATTGGTGAAGGAGAGAACTGGAGCCAATCTTTTCAGACTTCTCTATCTATTTACCATAGATGTCAATGTTTGAACTGATGTTCAAAGCCTCAAAAATAGACATCAAGTCATTGCTACATATAAAGGTGGATCACTGACATGTTTGTGGCTGGTCATCATCATTGTCATGTGTGGGCATGTCAAAAACTCCTGTACACCATGGCAACACAGCCTTATATCACCTTCTTAATTCCTTGTGTCCACTCATAAGGTATCAATAAATAAACTATCCACTTATGGAGGCAAAATTTGAGGTTGGCTACGAATATGAATATGGCTGAAAATGGAGAACTGACGTCTACACCAACAAGATGTCTGTGTCCAAAAAACTGGAGTTGCCTTCGGTGCAATTTACAAGAGTTACGCTCTACACCAGATACAGCCCAACTGAACAATTACAGTTTTAATTTGCACCTATTTGTAGAAGCTCAAGTAAATCCCCAGTTAATGCCCACCATCTCTTTACATGCAATCAAACTGAATGAATATATAGATATCACAGACTCTTCCTATTTCTCTTGAGTCATGAATAAGGCATCTTTCAATTCTGGTAGACCTGCTGCAGAATAGCCTTGTAGATCAATAGCCCCCTAGGTTCAGCAACTACACCCAGGCTAATACAACTTGAATATTGTGCACTCTCTGACAGAGACTCACCCTGCCCTCCCTGCTGCCCCATCTCAATTTCCTGCTCCTGCCATACGTGTTATGTGGGACAGAATGTGAAAATCCAACTACCTGTTTACAGGCCCCAAAAAGGTATGTACATGAGTTAGTGGGATGTGTGTAAGTGCTGTAAGCTGCAGGGCCATGGGCTGTGTGCAGGAAGATGGATTTATAAAGAGCATCCAGGTGTCTTTGGGTCAGCATGAACAAAATGAAATGAATGGCATTTTCTGTGCTGTAACATTTCTATAGTATGGTCCTTGATATACCTAAGTTAATGACGGAGTTTCCTTAGTCATTTAATTAGTCTTCCTCTTCCTTTTACATCAGTTCCCAGGTGACACAATCAGGACCTATGGGAGATGCAAGGCATGAATTAGAACTGACAAGTTGCAAGGTTTCATCATTAACATTATGCACAGAGTCAAGTTTCAGTATTTGTTGACACTTGTCAATATGAATGAGTGTTGTGTGCCATTTAGCTGTGTGATATTTGATGCTGTCACCTGTTGATTGTCACCTATTGGCCAATCTCTCCATGACTAAGGCATTTTGAGACTCCGCTGATGCGCAGAAACTTGTCCTTCTCAGTGGTAAGGTTTATTGTAATGGGTACACCATTCCGAGTTCTGTACCTCTTCTTGGTGTTCTTCAAATTCTTGTCTTGCAAGAAGAGAAGGAAAGTTTTGAAATGTTCAGGGGATGGAAGGACATAAATATGTGAAGAGTGACTGGGAGGGAAGGATGTAAGATGGCAATAAGGTTAGCTCAAGTGTTAGTTTAGATACGGAGACGAGAAGCTGTCTCAATAGTTGAATAGATGGAGCTGAGAAGTATGTTACTCTTGGGAGTGCTTTGCAAAAAAAGCTTGGCAAAATCAAATGTTGGCGTAAGAATAATGATAGCTTTGTGTTTTCCCTGCTCTGATGAGGTCCTTGGAATCCTTGTGGCATTGACTTCATAAACAGTGCACTACCCACTTGCTACTCTCCTTGAGAGCCACTTCCAGTCAGCATTGCTTCACTTACAAGGCAGGCTCCTTCCTCCTGGCAGCTGGAAACAAGATTTCCCTGCAGGTATTTATAGCCGTCACAACTTATTAGATAACTGGACTGGCAGTCATCCCTCACCGCTTCACTGGAGTTGCTACCTCCCTCTCTTGCTATTACAGATTGGATCCACTTTGTTCCTTGCCAAGACCCCTTTAAAAACTGGAACTTTAAGAGTCACATATTGGTCATAGTCACACCAATCCACTTCAATGGTTTCCAATATCTGGAAGAGAGATGCTAATGACTGCCTCAGTTAGAGCCAGAGAAAAATCTACTCTTTCAACTTGTGGGTTTACAATGCATTGTTGGCTTCCTGTGCTTTGAAAGGTCCAAATACTAACATTCAGCCTGTATAAGCTTTTATATATTAATAGGAATGTTATATTTAGGAAAGAACTGAAGCAGCGTGCGCAGTGTGCACTGCATTCTCCAACATTATCAAACCTTTGTACTTGTCTAGCAGTTTTGTCAAACTTTCATATAATTATAGCTACAGATAATTATTAAATTACTCTTTTAATTATTCTCATAAATCCTATTCTCATAACCTATCTTTAAAATAAAAACTTTTTATTACTTGATGATCCATGTTGTATATTAAATTGCATGTTGTGTCACCTCTATTTCTGGCTTCAATTTGCAAAGTTTTCGGTTTGTGCATAGTGTTTATTTTAGTGCTCACATCCATTGTATATAGAGAGGTGTTATGTTGATGGATAATGAGGTAGATTTTGGCTTGTTGCCATTGGGAAACATACGTCATCATGTTTAAGCAGCTCTTCTTACTTCTTTTATTGTCAATGCCTTCAAAATGGCCTCAGTCGTATTATTACTGTTCTGTTAATCCAGAAATCCAGACAATATTCTAAGGACCTGGTTTGAATCATACCTTTGCAAATGGTGGTATTTGAATTCAATAAAAAAATTCTGGAATTAAGAGTCCCTATGATGACCATGAATCAACTGTCAGGAAGAATCCAACTGTTCACTATTGCCCTTTAGGGAAGGAAAATGCCACCTACATGTGACTGCAGACTCACGGCAATGTGGTTCACTCTTAACTGTCATCTGAACAATTAGGGGTGAGCAATAAATGCTGGCCTAACCAGTGATGACCTCATCCCATGAATGAAAAAGAATCTCCATGCAAGTATATAAAATATTCATGTGCAGTTGGGAGAAATTCATTCCACATAATAACCAAGCTCAATAACATTCTGATGATTTCTGAGTTTAGATTAATTACTGTGTCTGCTTGTGGAATGATTTCACAGAATCCCTGACAATGTGGAAACAGGCCCTTCGGCCAAACAAGAGAAAGTGAGGACTGCAGATGCTGGAGATCAAAGTCGAAAGTGTAGTGCTGGAAAAGCACAGCTGGTCAGGCAGCATCCAAATTGACGTTTCAGGCATAAGCCCTTCATCAAGAACACCAATTCTCCTGCTCCTCGTTTCTAGCACCACACTCTCGACTTTGGCCCAACAAGTCCACATGGGCCCTCTGAAGAGTAATCCACCCAGACCCATTTCCCTACATTTACTCCTGACTATTGCACCTAACCTACACATCCTGAGCACTATGGGCAATTTAACACAGCCAATTCACCTGCACATCTGCACATCTTTGGACTGTGGGAGGAAGCCGATGCAGACACAGGGAGAATGTGCAAGCTCCACACAGACAGTCACCCAAGGCTGGTTTCAAACCCAGGTCCTTAGCACTGTGAGGCAGCAGTGCTAACCACTGAGCCACCATTCCACCTCAAATAATTTTGCTTTTAAATCAAGTAATAAGTAGAAATTAGTTCAAATATGGAGTTTGAATAATAGTAATCAATACATGAGAAAGGTTTCAAGATTTAAATTTATATTCAACTCCATAATTTCTACTTGCATGTTCATCTTTTTGGATTCCCTTGAAATACTGTAGCATTGTTGAGGCTGACTCGAAGCACTGTACAGTGGTAACTTTCAAGCTGTCATCGTCCCTGTAGCAGCCAAAATGCAAGTGATACAATAAACAGCCGAAAGCAAAACCGTGGCTGCTGTCAAACGAGAACAAGTGTAATCCTGGTTGGAATGTCTGGATCTGTCACACATTAAGGTGACTGGTCAGCTTAATCATGCTCGAATTGTTAGCCCTGTTCTCAGGCATTCTCTCTGCATTAAATCGGAGTAGAGTATAAACACCTTGGTATCACAGGGGCAGATTCATCAGCGAATCATGTTAAACATAACAAGCTACCACATTTTGCAGTATCTAGGAAAGGCTCCTCACTTAAAAGAATCTAGTAATATAAAGACAAACCAAAGGATAAAAAGCGTTCACTCATTGTGTGGCAAAGTTGTCCTCCTTACTGAGGTAGTTGTTGATTTTCTGATAGCTTTATCAGGTTGTTTATTCTGTTGTATACTGCAATGGTTCTGAATGGGTCAATATTCATATTGTACCGGCTCCGTCCATTCTCCTGATGTCACACAGTCTGTGGGTGGAGGTAAGGAGATCTATTGCAGCATTTGAAAGGGGGAACTTTCCATACCAGCTCCCTAAGGTCCAGTAATTATGTCAGACCAAATGAATTTTTATGTATTCTATCAATCAGTAAATTCCCTGTTTCTAAGAATAGATGATAAAAGTGAATGCACTATTTCAAAGTTGGTGAATGACTCAAAACTAAGGGCAAATGGTGAGGATCTGACAAGGTGTCTATGGAGGGATATAGACAAGTGACTTTGGAGGCAAAAACTTGGCAGATGGAATATGATGTGGGAAAATGTGAGGTTATGCACTTTGGCAGGAATAATAGAAGATTAGAATATTATTTTAATGGGAAAGAAAACTGCAGAAAGCTGCAACTCGGAGGGTTTCAGGGGTCTTTGTGCATAAATCAGAGAAAGTTAGCATATAAATTCATTGGGTAATAGAGAAGGTAAATGGAATGTTGGCCTTTATCTCATAGGAAATCGAATATAAAAATAGGGAATGAAAATCGAAAGAACTGTAATTCAGAAACAAAAACAGAAAATGCTAGAGAAGCTCAGCCGTCCTGGCAGCATCTGTAAAAAGAAATCAGAGTTAATGATTCCGGTCTGGTGACACTTCCTCAGAACAGTTCTGAGGTAAGGTCCCTAGACCTGAAACATTCACTTTGATTTCTCTTCACAGATGCTGTCAGGTCTGCTGAGCTTTTCCAGCAATTTCTGCTTTTGTTGTTGATAAAAACATTTAGCATCATAGCATCATGTGTCTGAAATCCATGCACTGTACACTCACGTGGGGTGCAAGTGTTAGTCACAGGCAGCTTGCCCACTAATTTGGTTTTTTTCCTCATGGACATTTGAGGCCAACTTGCAGCCTTGACTTCCAAAACCGCAAGTCAATGCTGTATATGGTGTCAGCAAGCAGGTTGCTGTGCGTCGACCCTCAGCGTGGATGCATGCACGCACAGCCACGTAGCTTACAGGGAACATTGGTCACAAGTAATGTTTATATTGTCATTAGTCCTTGCAGATTGGAACTAGATGCCTTTGTGAAACTGATTTAATCACAAATAAAAGGGGCAGCTAGGGGACCAATCGACAGGGTTAATGCAGGATATCTTGGGTACACAAGAGTACAGAACCAACTCCAACGATTGACTGGCTGAATTTCCGAGATGGTGCTGGCACTGGGGATGCCGATATATCCCACAATACCATGGCAGTGAGAAGAAACATAGACCACAGTGAGTAGAAATCAGGCTAATATTGGTTGAGAGCGGTGACATAAGGGTGTGATGTGCAGTTAATGAGACGAGTTTGGGAGGGTCATGCAAAGAAACATCTTAATCCTCAGGGAGGGAAACCCTCTGACGAAAAGAACACTTTGTCAAAATATAAGAAAATCCAGTATCTGGCCCTCCAACTCCATTGCTTTCTGTGGCAGAGAGTTCCAAAGTCACACAACGCTCTGAGAGATAGAAAAATCTCTATAACAGAAATCGCTCATTTTAAAACTCATCCACAAGAGGAACAATCCATTCTAAGTTGTTAACACATTTCAGGATCAGTCCCCATTCACTTTTCCAAACTCCAGTGGGAACAAAGTTAAAAATCACACAACACCAGGTTATAGGCCAACAGGTTTAATTGGAAGCACACTAGCTTTTGGAGCGACGCTCCTTCATTAGGTGATTGTGAAGGACCTTCGCTCCGAAAGCTAGTGTGCTTCCAATTAAACCTGTTGGACTATAACCTGGTGTTGTGTGATTTTTAACTTTGTACACCCCAGTCCAACACCGGCATCTCCGAACCAATTGGAACAAGCCTTGCCTGACCTAAGCCAACCTGCTCGTTTAAAGTATCAGTTCAATAAATGTCATCTGAACTGCTTCCAATGAATTTAGACCTTCCTTAAAAAAAGAGACCAAAACTGAACACAGAAGTTTAGTCTTATCAATGCCCTGTATTACTAAAGAATAAAACTTTTACTTTTATGTTCAATTCCTCTCATAATGAAGGATTCCATTCGCCTTCTGGATGTGCCTGCATTGTAACCTTTCATGACTCATGCTGTACTTATCCATCTACACTTTGGAATTCTGCAATTTTCCATTCAAGTAATATTCTGTTGTTTAATGCTTCTTGCTAATGTGAACAACTTCATATTTTCCCACATTCAGTTCATTTGCCATCTTTTCAGACAACTTATTTATATTTGTCTGCAAAATCTTTCTGTCTACTTCACAACATATTTTCCTATCTGCTTTTGTGCAATTTTCAAATGCCTTTGCTGCTCTTATCACTGAGAAGATGACAATTTAACTTGGCTTTGCCCTCATTTAGATTTTAGTTCGAGAGTCTTCTCCAGGAGCCAGTCTCTAATCATGTCTTTTCTTCCTTTTAGATTCTAGGAGCAGATTTTCTGCAATTTTTGCTTTTCACTCAGATTTCCAGTAGTTTCAGTTTATCTCTTTTATAATGCAATCACATTAGACTCACAGAAAACCTTTTTGTGCATTTGAGAAAATAAGGAGAGTAGACTGTCTTTACTTTGATAGTGTCATATCTTGTAAGGAAAGCAATCCTGTTGGCCATAAACTAAACAGTTATTTTTATTTTCTCACCATGCTGTATGGAAATCTAGATGACTGCATACTGCACGTAAGTTTGAGCTGTGTATTTTAACAAACTATGTGTATACAACAGAGACATGGTGTGAGACGCTACATCTGGCCCAAAATTCAAGTTTCTTGATGAACTTAATGTCTAGGGAGAGTCTTCCTTCCATTTCTTGATTCAGTTCTATGACCGGGACATGATACATTTTAAAGATTTTTCTCATCTCAGTGCATTTAATTCAAATTGCCAGCGTGTGCATTCCTCCACTATTATATCAATAGCAGCTTCAGACTGGGAGGGCAGTATTATCTGAATAGGAGGTGGAGCACAACTTGCAAATACTGCAAAGCAGCTGTAATAACTGACTTTGGTAGATGGCTCACAACATGAAATGTTACTAATGCCCAATGACGTTGGGGTCCTACTGCCTTGTCCTCACCTATCCCATTCCTAATGGAAATGGTTGATCCCTCCTACACTAACAAACCTGATTGGTCAATCATTAGCAATTGCCTGCTTTTTTCTCTCTTAAGTAGATTATTTGCAGAGCTTGTCCATAAGCAGCTTAATGACTGACTAAACAGCAAAAGAACAACACATAGTCAAGTTCATTTTTTTCTCTTTAACACATCAATTGAACTTGTCTGAGTTTACGGTGGATAGTAGGTTGACTGGTGGAATCTTTTCAGAGTAACTTCCAAGGCTAACAGCAACTCCGTGATAATACCAGAATAACATTACCTTTTCATATTGTACAGTAAAAAATTAACCATAATTATTGTTCAACAGTTAGATGGAAATGCAGACAGTTTGTAAGTGGATAGATGGAGGTTATTGTATGAAGTGGATATATGTTGAAAAGTGTGGTGCTGGAAAAACACAGCAGGCCAGGCAGCATCCAAGGAGCAGGAGAATCGAAGTTTCGGGCATAAGCCCTTCTTCAGAAGGGCTTCCTGAAGAAGGGCTTATGCCCGAAACGTCGATTCTCCTGCTCCTTGGATGCTGCTTGGCCTGCTGTGTTTTTCCAGCACCACACTTTTCAACTCTGGTACTCCAGCATCTGCAGTCCTCACTTTCTCCTGAAATGGATATACATCTGCTGCAGGTGACAATGAACATTTTAAGCATTACAGCAGCATTTTTTTTCTGGAAATTTTAAAATAACTGAATGTGTAGCAGTATCTGCCATTGAGTGTGATATTAAGAATAGGTAGCTCTATTTAAATGTGGATATACACACACTGCTTTGGATATTTTGACAAAGGGAGATCCCTTAAAATAACTGAAGAAGTTTAATTGAAGCAACAACAGTTACCACTCCAGATCTATTAAATTATAAAAATATACAGAGTAGGAAATATATAGCTGTGGTTCTGATTCCGACCAGACAGACCATGTTTAGACTCCTTGGCTCCTGCCTGGCTGGAACTGGAAGAAGGCATGCCAGAGCCTTATATTTCTTAATGTCCTGCCTGAACCTTGGAGGGCGATTGCCAGAGCTCACAGAGAAACAAGAAGAGGAAAGCAGGAAGCCCTGTGGAATTTTTCCACGCGGCAAAGAGAACAGGAGAGAGTTTTCACCCATTAAACATTTAAAATAACATCAAAGAGATTTGCAAAATATTCAGGCTTAACACAATACTTCAGGCCACGTTGAGTGGGAATGTTGTCGATGTTAGTAAGTTGTCAAAGTCAGAACAGGGAATCACCAAGTTGAATTGACCTCTTAGCCCACATTCTTTGTGCCATTATTACCTACAACAAATTAGTCCCATGCCTGCTCTTTCCTCACAGTCTGTGGTCTTGTTCCCTTTTGAAAGTTACTATTGAATCTGCTCCCACTAATCTCTTACCGGTGCACTGACAGTCAGAGAGCTGTACAGCACATAAACAGACTCTTGGGTCCAATTCATCCATACTGACCAGATACCCTATGTAAATCTAGCCCCATTTTCCAACATTTGGCTCATATCCCTCCAAACCCTTCCTATTCATATACCCATCCAGATGTCTTTTAAGTGTTGTAATCATACCCACCTCCACCACTTCGTCTGGCAGTTCATTCGATACGCACACTACTCTCTGCATGAAAATGTTGCCCCTTAGATCCATTTTAAATATTTCCCCTCTCACCATAAACCAATGTCCTTTAGTTTTGGACTTCCCCTGTTCTGAGGAAAAGACCTCAGCTATTTATCCTATTTATGCCCCTCATGATTTTATAAACTTCTATAACCTCACCCCTCATCATCTGATGCTCCAGGGAAAATAGCCCCAGCCTGTTAGAGCTCCCCCTATCGCTAAAACCCTCCAACCCTGGCAATATCCTTGTAAATCTTTTCTGAACCCTTTTCAAGTTTCACAACATACTTCCTGTAGCAGGGAAACCAGAATTGAATACAGTATTCCAATAATGGCCTAACTAATGTCCTCTATAGCCGTAACATGACCTCCCAACACCTATATTCAATTCACTGACCAAAAAAGGCAAGTGTACCAAAGGCCTTCTTCTCTATCCTGTCCGGCTGTGACGCCAATTTCAAGAAACTATGAACCTGCACTCCAAGGTCTCTTTGTTCAACAACACTCCGCAGGACCTTTCCATTAAGTGTATAAGTCCTGCCCTGATTTGCCTTTCCAAAATGCAGCACCTTGCATTTATCTAAATTAAACTTCATCTGGAACTCCTCACCCCATTGGCCCATCTGATCAAGGTCCCATTGCATTCTGAGGTAACCTTCTTCACTGTCCATTATGCCTCCAATTTTGGTGTTATCTTTTTTAATTAGATTACTTACAGAGTGGAAACAGGCTCTTCAGCCCAACTAGTCCAAACCGACCCGCCGAAGCATAACCCACCCATTCCCCTACATTTACCCCTTTACCTAACACTACGGGCAATTTAGCAAGGCCAATTCACCTGACCTGCACATCTTTGGACTGTGGGAGGAAACCGGAGCACCCGGAGGAAACCCACGCAGACACGGGGAGAATGTGCAAACTCCACACAGTCAGTCGCCTTAGTCGGGAAATGATCCCGGGTCTCTGGCGCTGTGAGGCAGCAGTGTTAACCACTGTGCCAACGTGCTGCCCATAAACTTGTATAACCTCACTCCTCATCTTCCAATGCTCCAGGGAAAATAGCCCCAGCTATTTAATTATTGTATCTTGCTGAGTAAAGCATTGTCACCTCATCTCTTCAGATTTTTTTAATCAATTATTTTAAAGCTGTGTCCAAGACTGTTGAGAGATCCAAAGTTTGAAATCTCTTGTGGCTAACAATAGGTTGCCCATTGCATCTATTTTCTGCAGCAATTGGTTGTCGGTTTGAACAGGCTGCTGACTTAAGCATCTGCCTCATTCTCTTCCAGGGTGATATTGAGAATGGATCTTGCAAGCCAATGTTAAGAAGTGTGCAGTACATGCATGCATGCCTAAAACCCTAAAACCCTAACAGCTGTATGTGCATAAGGTCACAACAGCCTTTTTTCAGGAATGGCTTTCCAAATTTGGAAGCATCCTGACTCTTCCAGACTAATATTCACCCAAAACCCAAAACACCTCACTCTGGCATTCAACTGCAAGTATGGTATTATCTCAATTTCAACATTGATATTGACACATGTAGGAGTCCTAGTACCATTTTGGATTGAGATGCTTGGGATTCTGGCAATTAAACTGCCTTGATCAATATGGTGGCATGTATAGCTTAGATGTATAATGAGCAAAAATGAGTGTCTTGGTACTGTTTATTTCTGTTCACTTTTAACAATTACACCACCGATTTTTAGCCTGTACATTTGAAAGTTGCATTAACTGGTGTTGGTTGGGTTCTGTTATGCTTGCATTCTGGCAGGCTCCTGGAAGTTTGGCTTCAACTTTGGCTGGAAAAGGAATAATTGCAAAAATGTACATTTTAATCAGAGTATTAAGTTCACCAACTATGATTTCTGATCTCAACTTGCTAAAAAAAATGGCTATTACGTATTATTTTGATCTGGATGCTTGACCAGTCTGTGGACAGGGACATGACTTACCCTAATGACACATGAAGAGGAGGCAAATAAAGTGATAGAAACTGCGTATGGGCAATAAGTAGTGGTTCTAAAAAATGGATTAGGAATCCACACAGGCTTGATGGGTCAAAAGACCTGTTCCTGTGCTGTATTGAATTGTACTGTATTGTATAATGTTTTTGAAACAGTACTCAAGATTATGGAAATTTTACACTCAATGTAACTTATGCTTAAAACTCCTTGATCTCTTACAGTGTTTTGACCAATTTCTGACAAATAGCAGAACGTCTAGGTCAATGTTTCAATTCTGGTTTTCCAGCAATGAAACCGTTGCTGATTGTATTAAAGTCATTCTTCTCTATAGCAAACAGAAGGCCAAGACTTAAGCATAGTCTTTTGTACACACAGTTGGTCACTTAACATAACCCCTTGGGTTAAAGCTTGTTTTGCCCAGTATAGGAATGAGTCCTCCACATCCGGATTATCATTGTTGCCTTTCTGTTTGTTCTGTTTGAGTCCTCAGACTCAGTCTTTGCTGGTAGCAGTATTCCAACAGAATAGAGACAGTTCCTTTGAGTTTGCCCCAGGTTTGCAGGGGTGGCCAGAGCAAACGAGTGATTTCTTTTTACTGCTCAGGTAGCCAGCAATCCTCAAAGAGAAAGGTGACCACTCAACCTATTAATCCCAAGACTCACTTATCATTTCAATTAAGGCCTTTTCATAGTTTGTTAGACTGAAGCAACAAGTTACAGATTATCACTGAGGAGAATTCTGATTGGATCTGGCCTTCTCCTTTCACAAATGTTAGAAGTTTAGTTGAGGCGGTTGAGATCTTATGCTGAGAGTGTGGTTCTGGAAAAGCACACCAATTCAGGCAGTACCCGAGGAGCAGGAAAATCGACATTTCAGGCATAAGCCCTTTATCAAGAATTATGCCCGAAAGGTCAATTCTCCTGCTCCTTGGATGCTGCCCAACCTGCTGTGCTTTTCAAACATCACAGTCTCGACAGTGATCTCCAGCCTCTGCATTCTTCATTTTCTCCTGAGAGCTTATGCTGCAGAACAATAAGGATATACAGGATCCCCAAGATCACCTGGATTTCTTCCCACTGCTGAACATTCAGAGTATAACATTTCAAAATATCAAAAGGATGGGTATTAAAATATGTCATTTGCTGCCAATGGGATTGTTGAACTTAAGTTCAGACAATCAATGTTCAGAAGATTACAACTGGGGTGTTCCCGCAGTCTACTTTGACACCAAAACCCTTGTGGTTTCTTATTTTTAACGCAAAACAGAGAAACATTTTTAGACAGATTACATTTTTTTGCTGTAGTTTTCTTAATTGTGCAAATTTGAAATGAGCCCTATTTTATTTTATACACTATTGGCTACATTGTTCACATATTCTCCCATGATGAAAAGTAAATCTTAACAAAATTAGCATCTAGGGGTGCAGAATGGAGACAAACAGCATTCTAAGCACATCATGGCTACATCCTGACAAGTATGTATACATAATATCTGCAGCATTAGATTCAGAGGAATAACTTTTTTCTTTACGCATGTAACAGAATTATAGGGTGGATAATCTTGGCGTGACATCTGTGAGTCTGTTAATTCTCTGTAACAAATAACACCAGCCGCCTGGATTTTAACTTGGAAATCAATTATATACAGTGAAGTGGAGACGCTGATCTGAAGCCGGGAACCTAATTTCCTGAGTATGATGCAGAACCTAAATACAGTACAGCAGGATTAAAATAAAAAAAAACCTTCTCTGAGTGATTCCCACCCACAGGTAACCAGTTGAGAGCTTGTTTCACAGGACCAAAGCCATGGTGAGATTTTAAGATGATCAACAGCATCCTTTTCTCAAAGAGTTGATGGGGAATGAGCACATGGTGATTGGGTCTGGCGGTGGTCAGTGTTTGAACAGCAATCAGACAAATGACATGGCAACATTTGGTGGGGCATGTTGGTCACTGGCAAATTGTTGGACATGGGAGAAACATTTATGCTTCCCCTGACCCACCCGCGTTCGACCTTGCTCATAGACAGTTCTGTACAGGAACTTATGTAAAATCTTTAAATATTTGGCTCACTTAACCTGTGAAATTTCCAGAGGCATGGGCAATTTAAATGCCTATGCTTCAAAATAGAATAACTGTTGAAATCAAGGCAGAGAGTCTGATTACAATATCTCATTAAATATTAAAATCTCCGACCTGCTATGTCCAAGTGGATTGTTTGCCTGTTCCCCCTCCCAGCACAAGAAAGAGTTGGCTGGAAGAGGGTCTTGATTGCTGTTCTAGGTTTTCATAGGGTTAGTCCAGCTTGGAAACCCTTTAAAATGGCAGTAGGACTGGATTCCAAGATTCTCATCTCCATTCCCATTTCCAGCAATTTTAGCCAGGCTGTGAAACCAGTTCCATTGTGGTGGTAGATGTTTTTATTCTTTTCCCCAAAACTTTGAATGGGGTCAGGTCCCTCCTATAAGTAGCCATGTTTAACGTTCTGTTAGAGAAGCCTGAGCCATAGAGGAAACCAAGTATCAGGTATGGAATGCAAAAAGAAAAACAATTGTCCGCTGGAATTCTTCCATTGACAGGCTTTAAAATTGACAAGGGGAGAAGCAGATTGGCATGAGGTAATGATGCTCATTTGCAGAGCCAGTGTGTGCACAATGAACTGAATAGTCTCATTCTATGCCATAACAACGTTGTGATTCTGTAAAATACAAAATAAAAACTGCTATTTTAGTTTACATTGTTCGTTGCTCTTTTGTAAGTTAGGTGGATTTTTGATGAGATGATTAGTTATAGAGCTCTGACCTGAACAGGTAAGTTAGCCAATACTTTCATAAGCATTGCAAAAATGTTGAGATGTTTTGCAGATCTTTCGCTACACCAGAAGTGCTCCAAAACATGTGAAAATATTAATTGCAATGTTTACTGTAGTGATCTAAGTGATTTAAATACCCAGACTACTTCTAAATTGAAAACAAACATCAAGGAGCTTTCCTAAATATACTACCTACCTCTTCCATGATAATCCAGCACTTCCCATGTGAAATTACTCAAACTCATCTAATGTTGTGAGTTAGCAATCAGCTCAGTATATACAGATTGATATTGAAAGATCATTCAAATGCCATACCTCACTGGGTTTTTTTAAACACTTGACTAAGGAACTAAGAAACATTCTGAACCAAAGTGGACTTGCTCTTAATCATGCTCATTATATATAAAACATTAAAGGGAATTCAACATTTGCAACATTTCAAAGTGGTCCCAGTTTTTTGCATCAAATTACAAGGCTGCTGAAGATAAAGATGGAAAATAGGCCTCTCCACCAGAATGAGCATGAGCTCACTGGTTGCTCTGTTGGCTGGGAGTGAACACATTGTGGTTTTAAGGCCTGACCCTACTCTTGGAGTTTATAATTTAAATTGTGAATTGACCACAGCACTGGGAAAATGTTACTCCATTAAATGTGCTGTTTTGCATCAACAGCCTCTGCTGTCCTCCTTTGTTCTTATATATGTTGATATGGTATTCTTTAAAGAGAAACTGGGGAATGCACACTGTTCTGACTCCAAATAGTCATGACTTTATCTTGTCATTTATCATCTCTACTTTTATGGGATCATGCCATGCATTGATTGTTTGCCAAATTTCCTAACATTTCAAATGTACATCACTGGCTTTAAAGTACTTTAGATGCAGCAAGGGAAATTGGTCAGCTCTGTGCATGTGCCAAGTTTAGTATTTTAATTTCTTCTGCAAATTCACCAGCAGTCCTTAAATCTCTGATATTGGCCTACAGATTACACATTATCTAGTTTTCCTGATAAATGATACATGATAACAAAGTTGAGATATTGACCTCATCTGCTCCATATTTTAGAGGTGGAGTATTTTATACATTACTGTAATATTAAAAATACCTTGATTGTTTGTTAAGTCTCTCAAGGTATTTTTCAATGTATAATTTCAGTTACGTCACACTGTAAACTTTTGCTATAAATTCTGTGACTTACAATTGTGTACTCCACAACTGCCTGATGAAGGAGCAGCACTCAAAAAGCTAGTGCTTCCAACTAAACCTGTTGGACTATAACCTGGTGTTGTGTGATTTTTAGCTTTGTACATCCCAGTCCAACACTGGCATCTCCAAATCAGGATAAAACAGCTTGATTGGTACCACATCCACAAATATTTAGTCCCTCTCCCAACAATGATTGGTAGCAACAGTGGGTAACATGTACAGGACGCATTGCAGAAGTTCACCAAGTCTCATTGGCCAGCATCTCTTCCAAAACCATGATCATTACCACCTGGAAGGACAAGGCAGCAGATACATGGGAACCCCACCATCTGAAGTTCCCCTGCAAGCTACTCATCATCCAGACTTGGAAATACATTGCTATTCCTTCAGTGATACTGAGTCAAAATACTGGAACTCTCTCCCTAATGGAGGGTTTTCCTATACCAAATAGATTGCTGTGACTCCATTAGGCAGCTCAGCACATCTTCTCCAGGGCAATTAGAGCTAGGCAATAAACGTTGACCCAGCCAGTGATGCCCGCACCCCCTAAATGAATAAATATTGAAAATCAAAAAGTTGTGGGTTCAAGGCCTATACCAAGGACTTGAAACCCACAAATCTCAGTTGACAGACCAATGATGAGAGAGTGCTATGTTGTTCAGGGTGCGATCGTACAGGTGTGATATTAACCTGAGGTTCTGTTTGCTTTTAAGGTGGACATAACAGATCCCTTGGCACTATCTCAGAGAAGAGAACAGGAGTTATTCTCGGTGGTCCAGCCAATATTTATTACTCAGTCAGCATCACAAAAAGCTGACCATTCACAAAACTGTTGTTTGTGAGAATGTACTGTGTGTAAATTGGTTGCACTATTGTGCCATAAGACCCCCTGTATTTAGGGTAAGAAATATTAAAGTGAGGCATCAACTTTAAAATTGGCTTCACATTAATGATTCTGTCAGTGAACTCTTGCTCAAGTTTAAAGTCTGACTTACAGCGGTTAATATGAGTTTGGTTTGTGCCCTTAAGGTTGTTGCTCAGGTAGTGCATATGAAATCTGACCCATACACACTATTCCTGAATCCAAGATTATTCTATTGAATGTTTTGGCTCAGGCATGGTTATAGCTCAGGGAAGAAGGTACTGGTTGGGGATCAGCTAATATTATAGATCACAATTAACCTTCATACCTTTGACACCTTCATATACTAGAGAAATAAATAAGATACAACTTTGAAAAATATTTTGGTGAACCTTCCAGGATGTTGCTCATGGCTACAAGAGGAATATCATTGGTTAAGCCACTGTTGGAATATTGCGTGCAATTCTGGTCTCCTTCCTATCGGAAGGATGTTGTGAAACTTGAAAGGGTTCAGAAGAGATTTACAAGGGTGTTGCCAGAGTTGAAGGATTTGAGCTATAGGGTGAGGCTGAATAGGCTAGGGCTGTTTTCCCTGGAGAATTGGAGGCTGAGGGGTGACCTTATAGAGTTTTATAAAGTCATGAGGGGCATGGATAGGGTAAAGAGACAAGGTCTTTTCCCTGTGGTGGGGGAGACCAGAACTAGAGGGCATAGGTTTAGGGTGAGAGGGAAATGATGTCAAAGGGACCTAAGGGGCAACTTTTTCACACAGAGGGTGGAGCATGTGTGGAATGGGATGCCAGAGGAAGTGGTGGAGGCTAGTACAATTGCAACATTTAAAAGGCATCTGGATGGGTATATGAATAGGGAGAGTTTGGAGGGATATGTGCCGGGTGCTTGCAGGTGGGATGACATTGGGTTGGGATATCTGATTGGCGTGGACGGATTGGACCAAAAGGTCTGTTTCCATGCTGTATGATTCTATTGAGGCCCATTTTTCACTCAATTGTCCAAAATTGACTCACTGACACAAAAGATCGGCGAGATCTCTGCACAAATTTCATTCAGCCTCTATCAAGTTTGACAGTTGATGTATCAGACAAGAAGCTGAGCACATAAATCATAGAGGCAAAGACTGAAAAACCCGAGGTTGAATTAGTCATCACTGAGAATTCTTGTTAGTTGTACTTCTAAGCCTTTGAGTATTTCCAACATTTAAACCTACTATTTTTAATGATATGAACATCGTTAGATATGTTCCAAAAGCTTTTAAATGGAACTTTTTCGGTCACTAACCGATGGTCTACTGTGACATGCTTCTGAACTTTGAAAACATAATTTGCTTTTTTTTTAACTTTATAATTGTGTTTGTCAATGTAACACAAAGAAATGCAGAAAAATGTTCTATCCAGGAAGCATCAAATTCAGGACGAGCTTGCCAATTGGATGCAAAATTGACTTCATGGCAGAAGACAGAGATGGTTGTGGAGAGTTGTTTATGGACTGGAGGCCTGTGACAAGTGATGTTCCACAAGGATCAGTACTGGGACCACTTAATTGTAATTTATATAAATGACTTAGATGAGAATACAGAAAGCATTGCTAGTAATATTGTGAATAACACCAAAACTGATTGTATACTGGACAGTTAAGAATGTTATGCAAGATTACAAACCGATTTTAATCAATTGGGTCAATGAGCTGAAGAGTGGCAGATTGAGTTTAATTTGGGTGAATGTGTGGTATTGCATTTTGATAAAACAAGCAAGGGCAGGACTTACAGAATTAAACATAGGATTTTGGGTACATAAATTTTCAAGTTTGCATCACACATACTGGGTGGTTAGGAAGGTGTTTAGCGTGCTTGCCTTCATTGCTCAGACCTTTGAGTATAGGAGTTGGGCCATTATGTTGAGGTTGTACAAGCTGTTGGTGAGATCTCTTCAGGAGTAGTATGTCCAGTTCTGGTCACCTAGTTATAAGAAGGATATTATTAAACTGGAGAGGTTTCAGAAGAGCTTTAACAGGATGTTGCCGGGAATGGAAGGTTTCAGTTATAAGGAGAGGCTGGAGGGCTGGAACATTTTGCACGAGAGCATAGTAGGTTGAGGAGTGACTTTACAGAAGTTTGTAAAATCATGAGAGGTACAGGTAAGGTGAATGACAGGTGTCTTTTCACTATGGTGAGAGACTTCAAGACTAGGGGACATATTTTTAAGGTGAGAGGAGAAAGACTTAAAAAAAAGACACGAGGAGTAATTTTTTTACAGAGAGTGGTTTGTGTGTGAAATGAACTTCCAGAGGAAGTGGAAGTGTGGGTACCACGACAACATTTAAAAGACATTTATATAAGTACGTCAATAAGAAATGTTTGGAGGGGTATGGGCCAAGCGCAGGCAAGTGGAAGAGTTGAGTTTGGCTTATGGTGGATTGGACCGAAGGGTCTGTTTTTGTACTGTATAACTCTTTGATTCTGTAAGCACCGGGAAAAATTTTATACATAAAAAAATTCCCTGAAAGAACTGTGGATCCTGGAAATTGGATACTAAACAGAAATTGCTGGAAAATCTCAGCCGGTCTGGCAGCAACTATGGAGAGAGAAACAGAGTTAATGTTTCAGATCCAGAGACTCTTCTTCAAGATTTTATACACATTAGATGAGCAATATAGGCAATTTCCCCAATATCACTCATGATCGCTCGAAAATCACCCACAAGTCTAACACAAAATATACCACAGCCTGAATGAAAGTTGAAATCATATTTATTGACAAAGCAAAAGTAAGTTTAACACAGTACATTTAAAAAATGCAAGAAAGCTGCTCCCTGTACAGTACCTCTCACAGAGAGCTGTTCTGTCGGCAGCTGACATTGGCGCATGGGCAGTACGGAGACTGGCACTGACTTTACACATGTGCCGAATGGCACAAAGACCAGCGCTGACGTTCCACATTCTGGTCTCCTTCCTATGGGAACGATCTTGTGAAACTTGAAAGTGTTGAGAAAAGATTTACAAGGATGTTGCCAGGGTTGGAGGATTTGAGCTATAGGGAGAGGCTGAACAGGCTAAGGCTGTTTTCCCTGGAGCGTCAGAGGCTGAGGGATGACCTTATAGAGGTTTACAAAATTATGAGGGCCATGGATAGGATAAATAGACAAAGTCTTTACCCTGGGGTCGGGGAGTCCAGAACTAGAGGGCATAGGTTTAGGGTGAGAGGGGAAAGATATAAAAGAGACCTAAGGGGCAACATTTTCATGCAGAGGGTGGTACGTGCTTGGAATGAGCTGCCAGAGAAAGTGGTAGAAGTTGGTACAATTGCAATAGTTAAATGGCATTTGGATAAGTATATAAATAGGAAGGGTTTGGAGGGATATGGGTTGGGTGCTGGCAGGTGGGACTAGATTGGGTTGGGCTATCTAGTCAGCATGGACGGGTTGAACCAAAAGGTCTGTTTCCGTGTTGTATATCTCTATGACTTTATGTTGACAAATGACAATAATTTAATATGACAATGTATTTAGTAATACATTTAGTGTTCCAGTAAAGCCAACATCATCAGAAATTCAAGACAGTCACCTCCTGGCTTGTAAACAGATTCCATTCTGGAATCTGGTCACCAGTCAATTCCTGCACAAGTTGGCATATAATGCTGGACAAGGTACAGTACCTGTTCATAAGTACAGGACGTGTTTCTATACCGGATTTTTAAAATTGCAACCATACATGGGATGGTGCTCATCAATACAAGCCTTTATAAGTCAGGTGTTTCTAAATTGGAGACCCCTTGTATATCTCGTCAAAAGAGAAGAAACCAGTAAACATATAAATACTCCAAAATGAATGCATTGATTACACTGGACACCCACGTTGAACTATCCAAGATGAACTGGACCATCTATCACATTTGCCATTTTACTGCTTCTATTAATTTCTTGGCTGTTCAGTCTCCAGTGTAATTCATTGGCATATCCAAGACATCGATCTCTAGCTCACTGTTTTGACATGAAACATTGATTGCTACCTTTCTTGTTTCTGGGTCTGGATCATTTTGCAGGTGTTAAGTGTGTACCCAATTCAATTCTCAGAGAAATAGAAAACATTTACTAAAAAACTGAACATTAAATATTTTCAGGTGATATCTCTACAACCACAATAAAAAAAACACCACTTAGCCCTATCTGATGATTCACTGATGTTGATCATTCTTTCTTTTTCCTTGATTAATCTACCTCAAGATCAATGGCTGTTTAAATTCTGTCTCGTAAGCCAGTCAGACTCTATCTGTTGTAAGTAAGTCTTTATTTTTCACTCCAGTGTTAACAAATATCGATCAAAAGGTGTCTGCTGTTTTGCTGCCAAATGTTTCTTCTATTCTCTTGGATATCTGCCTAACAAGCTCATCTCAAACTGTTTTCTCTTTGGTTTTATCAGTTCACTATCTCAGTTACTGTGAACTTTCTCATATTCAGTCTTGATCTTGTGCTCTTTTTATTGTAGTTGTCCTTTGAATCCAGTCCTAAGATGTGGTGCAAACTGATTTTCTTCTAAAAATACAACATGATGTTTGTTTCTCACTCTCTGAGTGCAATCTTCCCATTTAAGGAAGGTGGCTGGAAAGATAAAAAATTTGACTGATTGGCTGGTGAGAGCTACTCCTTGCCCCCTCAATGATTAAGCTCTGGGTGAGAAACTCCATGATGACTCTCTCAACTAACACCAATCAAGGCCTTTATGTGGTCAGTTATCAGCTACATAAAGGCCTCACACACTACCAGCCAGATGATCTGCCTTCTTGGAAATGTGGCTGTATTCCCAACAGAGACACCAGGATAACTTGTCTACTGAATTGTGTGGGACCTCCATTTGCCCCAGATCCTGACGCTGGATCTCTCCAGAGAGGTTCTTCAGATCCCTGAGGCTGCTGATCTCTGATTGGTTGGCAGCCTCAGGTGGGACATGACTTCAGTAACAAAGCCTCTGATTTGTCAAGCTGTTCACTGAGTCATGACTTCAAAATCTAATTAGTGTTCGATCCTGATTGGAGTATTAAGTTCCAGCCTTTGTTATTTTAGTTGCTCTTCTTCCATCAATTCAACATGTATTTTATTGCATTCTCTGGCTGTCATATCTTCACAAGTCTCCTCAGCCTGTATAGCATCACTTCAGATAACAACCAAAGAGTAAACCAGCAACAAGTAAAATCTCTTGTAATCTCCAAATGTATGTTGGTAAATAAAATATGAACTAGTCTCCTGATGAGACAATGAAGCTTCATGTGCTTTGTTTTAATTAATAATTTGTGAATTGCCTTGCATTCTCAGAAACTAAATGTTACTAACCTGATTGGTTGTATGATTGTTTTTCCATTACGTTAATTACTAATTAATTATTTGTTTATTATTTGTTAATTATGGGGAAAAACACAGGGATAGGCTCATTTTTCATCTGTAAAAAAATTTACAGCTCCGTAAGTTCAATTCTTTCTTTTTCAGATCTGCAAACCATCATTCGAAGATTATGAATGCAACACGGGAAAATAGACTAGGTTGGGGAATCGTCCAGTTTATTTGGGGTTTGGGGGAAGTGTGCAAAGGCTGTTCGATTCTTTCAGGGATGAAGGGTGTTGGGGAGAAGGTGTTAGTGCTGGTGGCTTAGGCTGGTTTGAGAGGGGAAGTCAGATTGTCAGGTCTATCAGGATTATGTTTGGTGGAATTGGGCTGGGTCCTTTGGGAGGAGTGGGTCATCTCTGATTACGGGATTGTTGTAGGGGTCTGGTGGCTGTAAGGGGTCAAGGATAGTGTGTCAATGGTGAGTTGGGAATCAGTTTAATAATTATAAAGGTGCTTGAGTAAGTCATAGAGTCAGAGAATCATAGAGATGCACAGCACAGAAACAGTCCCTTCGATCCAACTAGTCCATGTCGACCAGATATCCCAGCCTAATCTAGTCCCATTTGCCAACACTTGGCCCATATCCCTCCAAACCCTTCCTGTTCACCCACCCATCCAGATGCCTTTTAAATGTTGCAAATGTACTAGCCTCCACCACTTCCTCCATACACATACCACCCTCTGCGTGAAAACGTTTCCCCTTAGGTCTCTTTTATATCTTTCCCTCTCACCCTAAACCTATGCCCTCTAGTTCTGGACTCACCCACTCCAGGGAAAAGACTTTGTCTATTTACCTGATCCATGTCCCTCATGATTTTATAAATCTCCATAAGGTCACCACTCAGCCTCCAACGCTCCAGGGAAAAAGCCCTTGCCTATTCAACCTCTCCCTATAGCTCAAATTCTCCAACCCTGGCAACATCCTTGTAAATCTTTTCTCAACATTTTTAAGTTTCACAACATCTTTCCGATAGGAAGGAGACCAGAATTGCACACAATATTCCAACAGTGGCCTAAGCAATGTCCTGTACAGCTGCAGCATGATCTCCCAACTCCTGTACTCAATACTCTGACCAATAAAGGAAAGCATACCAAACGCCTTCTTCACTATCCTATCTACCTGCGACCCCATTTTCAAGGAGCTATGAACCAGCACTCCAAGGTCTCTTTGTTCAGCAACACTCCCTCGGACCTTACCATTAAATGTATAAGTCCTGCTGAGGTTTGCTTTCCCAAAATGCAACACTTCACATTTATCAAACTTAAACTCCATTCTTCACTCCTCAGTCCATTGGCCCATCTGATCAAGATCCAGTTGTATTCTGAGGTAACCTTCTTCACTGTCCGCTACACCTCCAATTTTCGTGTCATCTGCAAACTTACTAATTATACCTCATCTGTGCACATCCAAATAATTTACATAAATGACAAAAAGTAGTGGATCCAGCACCGATCCTTGTGGCACTTCACTGGTCACAGGCCTCCAGTCTGAAAAACAACCCTCCACCGCTACCCTGTGTCTTCTACCTTTGAGCCAGTTCTGTATCCAAATGGCTAGTTCTCCCTGTATTTCATGAGATCTAACCTTGCTAACCAGTCTCCCAAGGGGAACCTTGTAGAATGCCTTCCTGAAGTTCATATAGATCATGTCCACCCTCTGCTCTCATAAATCCTCTTTGTTACTTCTTCAAAAAACTCAACTGAGTTTGTGAGATATGATTTCCCATGCACAAACCATTGTTGACTATCCTTAATCTGTCCTTGCTTTTCCAAATACTTGTAAACCCTGTCCCTAAGGATTCCCTCCAACAACTTGCCTACCACTGATGTCAGACTCACTGGTCTTTAGCTCCCTGGCTTGTCCTTACCATCTTTCTTAAATAGTGGTACCACATTAGCCAACCTCCAGTCTTCTGGCACCTCACCTGTGACTATCAATTACACAAATATTTCAGCAAGGGGCCCAGCAATTGCTTCGCTAGCTTCCCACAGAGTTCTAGGGTACACTTGATCAGGTCCTGAGGATTTATCCACCTTATTGCATTTTAGGATATCCAGCAATTCCTCCTCTGTAATATGGACATTTTTCAAGATGTCATCATTTAGTTTCCTCCATTCTATATCTTCCATGTCCTTCCCCTCAGTAAACACTGATGCAAAATATTCGTTTAGTACCTCCTGCAGTTCCACACAAAGGCTGTCTTACTGATCTTTGAGGGGCCCTATTCTCTCCCTAGTTACCCTTTTCTCCTTAATGTATTTGTAAAAACCCTTTGGATTCTCCTTAGCTCTATTTGCCAAAGCTATCTCATGTCCCCTTCATGCCCTCCTGATTTCCCTATTAAGTATACTCCTTTTGCCTTTACACTCTTCTCAGGTTTCACTCGATCTACCCTGTCCATGCCTGACATATGCTTCCTTCTTTTTCTTAACCAAACTCTCAATTTCTCTAATCATCCAGCATTCCCTATACCTACCAGCCTTTCCTTTCACACAAACAGGAATATACTGTCTCTGGACTCTCGTTATCTCATTTCTGAAGGCTTCCCATTTTCTAGCTGTCCCTTTACATGCAAACATCTGCCCCCAGTCAGCTTTTGAAAGTTCTTGCCTAATACCATCAAAATTGGCCTTTCTCCAATTTAGAACTTTAACTTTTAGATCTGGTTTATCCTTTTCCGTCAATATCTTAAAACTAATAGAATTATAGTCACTGGCCCCAAAGTGCTCCCCCACTGACACCTCAGTCACCTGCCCTGCCTTATTTCCCAAGAGTAGGTCAGGTTTTGCACTTTCTCTCGTAGTTACATCCACATACTGACTCAGAAAATTTTCTTGTACACACTTAACAAATTCCTGGATGTAGGTTTGCTCGCTGAGCTGGAAGGTTCATTTCCAGATGTTCCATCACCCTACTAGGTAACATCTTCAGTGGGCCTCAGTTGAAGCACTGTTGATAATTTCTGCTTTCTATTTATATGTTTGGCTTTCTTTGGGTTGGTGATGTCATTTCCTGTTGTGATGTCACTTCCTGTTCTTTTCTCAGGGGTTGGTAGATAGGGTTTAACTTGATGTGTTTGTTGATAGAGTTCTGGTTGGAATGCCATGCTTCTAGGAATTCTCGTGCATGACTTTGTTTGGTTTGTCCTAGGATGGATGTGTTGTCCCAGTTGAAGTGGTGTCCTTCCTCATCCATATGTAAGGATAATAGTGAGAGAGGGTCATGTCTTTTTGTGTCTAGTTGGTGTTCATGTATCCTGGTGGCTAGTTTTCTGCCTGTTTGTCCAATGTAGTGTTTGTTACAGATCTTGCGCTGTATTTTCTAAATGACATTAGTTTTGCTTGTTGTCTGTATAGGGTCTTTCAAGTTCATTAGCTGCTGTTTTAGGGTATTGGTGGGTTTGTGGGCTACCATGATGCCAAGAGGTCTGGGTAGTAGCAAATTCCTCTCCATCTAAACCCTTAATACCATGGCAGTCACAGTCTACATTTGGAAAGTTAAAATCTCCAACCCTAACCACCCTATTATTCTTACAGGTAACTGAAATCTCCTTGCAGATTTGTTTCTCAATTTCCTGCTGACTATTGGGGGTCTATAATATAATCCCAATAATGTGATCATCCCTTTGTTATTTTTCAGTTCCACCCAAATAGTTTCCCTAGATGTATTCCCAGGAATATCCTCCCTCAGTACAGCTGTAACGCTATCCTTTACCAAAAAGCTATTCCCCCTCCTCTCTTCTCCTCTCTTGCCTCCCTTTCTATACTTCCTGTAGCATTTGTATCCAGGAACATTAAGCTGCCAGCCCAGAACATCCCTGAGCCACACTTCTGTAATTGCTGTGATATCCCATCCCATGTTCCTAACAATGCCCTGAGTTCACCTGCCTTCCCTTTTAGGCCTCTTGCATTGAAATAAATGCAGTTTTATTTGTCCGAACTTCCTCGTTCTATGCTTTGTTCCTGCCTTTCCTGTTTGACTCGCTTCTTCTCTCAACTGTACCAGTCTCAGACTGATCCCTTTCCTCACTACCTCCCTGGGTCCCTCTCCCCTCCCCCACCCCCCTCACCTTTCTCATTTAAATCCTCCCGAGCAGCTTCAACAAATCTCCCTGCCAATACATTAGTCCCCTTCCAATTCAGGTGCAGTCCATCCTTCTTCTACAGGTCATTTCTATCCTAGAAGAGATTCCAATGATCTAAAAATGTGAATCCTTCTCCCATACACTAGCTCCTCAGCCATGCAATCATCTGCTCCATCCTCCTACTCCTAGCCTAGAGTCGTTAATCCCTTAACTTTTCCTGAGTAGCAATTAAGTTTAAATGAATCAGAACCTTCTGAATTCTTCAATTTTAATGGACTTTTTTTGGGGTTCCAGGCAAAGCGAAAATTGCCCATCAGAAACTTCAACTTTCTGTCTAATTCCCAGAGAGTCAGAGATTCTATATGGTTCCATGATGCAACTCCAGGCTGCACATTTCCAATGACTTTTTTGGAGTTGGAATATCTGGGCCATAGTTTAATCAATTCTAATAATTCTATATAGTTACATTTCTGAACATTTATACTTCAAGTCTTTTCACGAGAAGTGAAAATGTTTGATGATGAAACGTGCACATGAAAACTGTCCCTTTTAATAACATTTTGTAAACTAATTGAAAATATTTACTTTTGTTTCTTTTACATGCAATTAGTTAGTTGTGAGACCACCTGAAATTGCCTGGGTGCTAATTTACATCCTGGATTTCAAAACTGTTTTTTATGAATGCATCTCACACTTTCCTTGTTCCCACTGAAGGGCAGAAAACAAAATAATGAGTGTACAAAAAAAAATCTTTTCAGTTTCCAACAATTCCAATTCTTTCCAATTTCATAGTTTCCTTCATCCAGTTGTGGTGTGTTTATATATACGGTAAGAGTTTTGAGCTGACATAAGAGGGTGTGCACTTTATAAGAGGAAGGTTAGAGATTAGATAATGATCAGAATTTAACCAAACAGAAACAGAGTACATAGCATAAACATATTGTTTGTAAAGGCAATGCAATGAACAAAATGAGGATATGTTTGAAAATGATACTTCATTCTATGGAAAATCATTTTAATTCAAGGCAATATGAAGGCTGTTTACACTTGCAAATAATTTGTTTGATGTTTACAATGTTTTTTCTGACAATCTGCATAATCATATTTAACAAAGTGAACAAGTTGTTCAAAGCATTGAATGAGGTTTTGAATTCTAATAAGTACTTCTCAATACTTGTCTCATCAAATTTTGTCTCAATTGAGTTGTCTTTTTGCACAATGCCCCCATTATGTGCTTCAAGTGAGAGAGAGAGAGAGAGAGAGAGAGAGAATTAGACACACAATGAGGTGACAATGTAAAGTCACCTACACGACATTCTGCCATAACACTGTTCCATTAATACAAATTCACTGTAGCGCAATTGACAAATTAGGGACACTAAAGAATGAACTTTTAAAGTGTGTGTTGGCTGTAACGTAATTACATGGCAAACACTTTAAGTGCTGCTTCTGAAGTGCGATGTTTCTGTAACACAGGGTTACACAAGAACGCAACCATCACGTTATAGAAGAACTACCTGTATTTGTAAAGCATTTGAAAAGGTTACAAGGTCAATACATAATAAAGGATGAGTCAAAACGTGCAGTGCTGGAAAAGCACGGCTGGTCAGACAGCATCCAAGGAACAGGAAAGTTGATGTTTCGAGCATGAGCTCTTCATCAGGAATGTTGGAGGGGGGTGGGTGCAGGGGGCCCAAGGGGGCTGAGAGATAAATAGGAGGGGGTGGAGCTGTGGGAAAGTAGCTAGTAATGCAATCGGTGGATGAAGGTGGGGGTGTGATGACAATAGGTCGGATTGGAGGGTGAAGTGGATAGGAGGGAAGGAAAATGGGCAGGTATTCAGTTCAAGAGGGCAGTGCCAAGTTGGAGGGTTGGATCTGGAATAAGTGGGTGGAGGGGAGATGAGGAAACTAGCAAAATCGACATTGATTCCATGTTGTTGGAGGGTCCCAAGGCAGAAGATAAGATGTTCTTACTCCAGGCATTGAGTGGCCAGGATTTGGAGCTGGAGGAGGTCCAGGACTTGCAGGTCCTTGGTGGAATGGGAGGCGGAGTTGAAATGATTGGCCACAGGGTGGTGGGGTTGTTTAGTGTATGCATCCCAGAGATATTCTCTGAAACGTTCCGCAAATTGGTGTCCTGCCTCCCCAATGTAAAGGAGACTATATCGAGAGCAATGGACACAGTAGATGAGATTTTGGAAGTGCAGGAAAATCTCTGCCGGATGTGGAAGTATCCTTTGGGGCCTTGGAAGGAAGTGAGGGGGGAGGTGTGGGCGCAGATTTTACACCTCTTGCGGTGGCAAGGGATGGCGCTGGGAGTGGAGGGTGGGTTGATTGGGGGGGTGGATCTCACGAAGAAGTCATGGAGGGAATGGTCTCTGCAGAATGTTGAAGGGGGTGGGGAGGGAAATATATCTCTAGTGGTGGGGTCTGACTGTAGTTGGCGGAAGTGGCAGAGGATGATCCGATGTATCTGGATGTTGGTGGTTTGGAAGGTGAAGGCTGGGGTGGGATTCTGTCCTTGTTGCAGTTAGTGGGGTGGGGTTCAAATGCGGAGGTGCAGGAAATAGAGAAGTGCTGGAGGGCATTGTCGATCACGTTGGGGGTGGGGGGAAACGCGGTTATTGCGGTCCTTGAAGTGGGAGGCTATCTGGGATGTTCTATAGTGAAATTTGTCTTCCTGGAGAGGCAGAGGGAGAGGAATTGGGAGTAAGGAGGCAGGGTGGGAGGAAGTGTAGACCAGGTAACTGTGGGAAATATGATAAAAGCCACCAGATGTGTGGATATTCCTGGGAAACTCACATTACAGGGATTTACTTTATGAAATGAGACACATATCTTTTCTTTGTCTGGATCTGGACTATACACCTTTGCTTAAATTCTCCTCTTTGCCTGGGTTGCATGTTGATTCAATATCACATAATATTGGAACTGTGATAGTAAGCATGTTTGCAGTTAAATGTCAGAAAGCTTATTGCTTTACACACTAATTACAAATATTTCTTTGTAATGTTCGCCATCATCAATTACAAGCAGTTGTGAATACTTGAGGGCACTTTTCATTTGTGAGAACTAGACTGTAATTATTAAGGTCTTTTTCTGTTTCCTGTTCTCAGTCAAAACTTGCAGACTCAAATTTCATACTTTTTTCCTGTTGAATTTTGGTGTAGATTTTCTTCATTTTTCTCGAACAATGGAGAACTTAATCAGCAATATCTTTCCTCATATAAGTGTCTAGAAATGCGTTTTCTGACAGGACCAGTAAACTAGGGGAAGAGTGAAAAGGACAGAAATGCACAGTACTGTTTTTTACCAGACATGCACAACCCCAGTTTTTCATGAAGGAAAATGTGACCCTCGGTCTATGCTCCATAGGAAAGACAAAACGATTACACAGACTTCCAAAATAAGTTGTTTCCTCAAATTATGGATACTTTTGTTACTATTTCAGTGGCAATTTAAGTTAATGATGTTTTTCGTTCCATGTTTAACCTCTTTGGGTTATCAAGGCAATAATATGCAGACTGGTTTTTTTTTTCAGTCCAAGAAAGTGGCCAGACATTCAAATTAAGCATTTGATGCAACCTAGTCTGAGTCTCTCGATTTTCCATCTCAACATAACTGCGTGCCCTAGAAGTGGGAATTAATTTTCTTTCTTTGGAATAGGTTTGTGCTTGCTTTATAAATTTGCTATTGAAATTGTATTTTATTCTTGAAGAAAGAGCTTAAAATCATACTTTAAGGTTGGAATAGGGATAAATACAACAATAACTGTTGGGTTAATAACTGAATAATGAATAAATTAAAAATATATTACATTCATCTATATCAGTAAATTTAGTTAGATACTGTACAGACAGGATTGTCACATTAAGGAGTATTTTCCACCATCTGTAACTTGAGTTTAAACGTTTTACTGCTGAAACCAGATGCGTGCATACCAAAAAGACAGCTTTGACCTGAGCTCTCAGACTACAGTGAAAACAAAAACACCCCAGGGTTTTTAACTAAGAGAAATACGTGGAAAAAGTTACTAAATTCTGACCAACTGCAGATAAAGTACTCATTCGAACAAAGTCAATCTGCACTACTCTCTCCCACATGTCTTCAGATTGTATTAAAACGAAAGAGAAAACTAGTGCAGCCACTACAGCAAAAGAAAATTACAATTCAATGCTTTCATGTTTTTAGCTGTTCTCAAGGAAATTTTGCAACACCAAATTCTCGCTCCATGGCTGTGAATGTGCAGTTTGATTCCAGTGCCAAGGTTGTGAGTAGGACTCACTCCATAGCGATGACTCATAACAATGGAATACTATGGAAAAGAAAACAAAATCTGAAATGTGAATCACTGACACGTCTGCAGTAAAAGCATACAATCTCTCCTAAAAACATGGCAGAAAGCTGCCTTATTCACAGAACTGCAGTAACTACAATGCTAGGATAAGAAAGTTACCATGCATGAATGACTTTTGTTATAGTGATTGTAGAAGTCACCAAATGACTATGTTTTGAAGATGAAATACATTTACTGCAGTGTGAGGAAGATAGTTTTAGGAAGTGGCTTACATATGTAAGTGAAATATTGAATCAAGGCACATAAAACCTGAAGGAATTGTAAGCTAACATAAAGATAAGAGTCAATTATAAGGCTAACTTAACCAAGATAATACAAAATATGATAGGTCATCTGAAGGAAGGTGGAATATGTTTTTGCCACTGGATCTCACATTGTAATATGTTTTTGTAACTTGAATAAAGTAACTGTTTTCAACATTGTTCTGGACCATTTATTGGTGCTTTTATGCTGCTCAATTTGGTTAGACACTTTTCCATTTGTGACAGAACCATTTTCATGAACACAGACTTTGCCTTCGGTTGATTCCTGTTCACTCATTAGGTGTAATTATAAGGAAAAGCTGTGATTAACAGGGAAGTAACTCCATTGCAATTGGGTAGAGCATGCGCTGGTGTGGCAAAGGTAAGAGGACTATGGATTTCCTAAAAAATAAAAAAAAACACCTTTTCAAAACTTGAAGCACCAAAGTGAAGCACCCTAAGAATCTTGTAAAGCCATTGACTAACAGCCAGTGCAATCAGCACACTGTGTTTTGGAAAAGAAAAGCAGGAAAAAAGCATAGCAAGAAAATTAATGACGAGTTAAGTTCTGAATTTATTAATATTTTAATCTATTTGCCGGGGCGGCATGGTGGCTCAGTGGTTAGCACTGCTGCCTCACAGCGCCAGGGACCTGGGTTCAATTCCTGCCTCAGGCAACTGTCTGTGTGGAGTTTGCACATTCTCCTCGTGTCTGCGTGGGTTTCCCCTGGGTTTCCTCCCACAATCCAAAGATGTGCAGGTTAGGTGAATTGACCATGCTAAGTTGCCCGTAGTGTTAGGTGGATTAATCAGGTGAGTGAGTCGGGTGGGTTACTCATCAGACGGTCGGTGTTGGGCCGAAGGGCCTGTTTCCACACTGTAAAACAAAAAGCATATAAATCAATGTAACCATAAAACAGTAAACGTAACACCAAGAAAAACAAAAACTATACAAAAAAATCAATCTTTAAAAACAGTAGGAGCTACAAAAATGATGACAACTATAAACACATCGAGATCCACAGAATATTTCAATTCAAATCCCTAAAGTTCTTCAGTGGATATGTGACTCTCCTTACTTGATTAAATTGTGCTGACCATGTTGTCTTATGCAGCATCTGTTGATGATGTGGTTGGGCTTAACTCACTCATTATAAGCAGTCCATTGTTTCTTTGGGCCTCCTTGCAATGGTAATACATAACTATTTGGTCAACTCAACTCTTTGACCTACTCCGACTCATCTCTTTGATCTCCTCCTGCTTCAGCGTCACCTTGACCTCTACCTGTTTCACTACTACCTCAAGCTCCTCCTTTTCTTCTGGCCTCTCAATCTCTTCTGTCTGATCCTCTGCTACTTTGACAACCAGTTCCTTGCTTTTTTCTCTTGTTCCTTCATCTTCACTGATCTGTTTCGCTTATGCCTCAACCTCCTCATTTCAACCTGGATCTCTGCCACTGCTGCATCATTCTCCTCCAGTCCAGCCCCTATCCTTCACTGTCTTGACATCTTCCTCACATGCTGTAACTCCTCCAATTCTGGGCCTCCTCATTGATAGCTTCCTCATTGTCTGTGACCACCTACTGTTTAACCTTGACCTAATCCTGCTCTCCATCTTCCCAGCCCTTTCCATTGTTTCAACCTTGATCTGCAGCCTCCTATCATATCCCTCCTTAGCTGCTCAATTCCACCTCCTCCAGGCCAGGGTAACTATCTTAAGGTTAAAGTAGAGAATGCTTCATAGAGGAGTGGAGATGAGGGCATGCAGAGACTCTGATCGACATGGACAACTGTGATTCTTGCATTCAAGAAAAAGAGAAGTCCAATTTTCTGCTTAAGGTTTCGATGGCCAGAAGAGAATCTCATTAGTGAGCAGCGAGGGGGCCATTTTCATGCATTAACATCTCATGATTAATCTCTTACGTTTATAGGCAGGTTGCTATTTGCCCATGTTACTGGAGAGAAACTAGATGGTGCCAATTTGAGAGTCAGAGGGGAAACCTGGTGAATTCACCTCAGGAAGGACATACTGGCACTGGAATGTGTCCAGCGGAGATTCACACTGATGATCCCTGGAATGGTTGGTCTAACATATGAGGAACGGCTGAGGATCCTGGGATTGTATTCATTGGAGTTTAGAAGATTAAGGGGAGACTTAATAGAGACCTACAAGATAATACATGGCTTGGAAAGGGTGGACACTAGGAAATTGTTTCCGTTAGGTGAGGAGACTAGGACCCGTGGGCACAGCCTTAAAATTAGAGGGGGTCAATTCAGAACAGAAATACGGAGACATTTCTTCAACCAGAGAGTAGTGGGCCTGTGGAATTCATTGCCGCAGAGTGCAGTGGAGGCCGGGACGCTAAATGTCTTCAAGGCAGAGATTGATAGATTCTTGTTGTCTCGAGGAATTAAGGGCTATGGGGAGAATGCGGGTAAGTGGAGTTGAAATGCCCATCAGCCATGATTGAATGGCGGAGTGGACTCGATGGGCCAAATGGCCTTACTTCCACTCCTATGTCTTATGGTCTTATGGAATTGCCAGCTTCTGTTCCACATATCCATCTTGACCAGCAATAGCCTACTCTCAAGACACGCTCCATAGGCAGTTACCACCTCCACCCTCTGTCCATGGAGGTGGGATCAGCAAAGCAATGGCCTCACTATTACATCATGGTACAGCACAGATTACATTACAATAAAGTTCAGTACTTCACTTGAAAGCTTCATCTTAGGGCATTTAGTTTGCTTTCTTAGCGTTTGATGACTTTATGTTTCTTTGGATGCTCAACGTCTCTGATTTGTGGTTTAGTGCAAGCAGGAAACCAAGCAGCCTGCTACATTTGCCAGCCATAAACTGTCAAAGGGGTGTAATTATGTTGCTCTATCACTGTGCTACGTCAATGTCACATCTACTGTATGTGACTCCAGTCTACACTGGAAACATGTTATATGTGTCTCAGGCAATTAATCATGTCTGATATTTAGTGGCGAGTTATCCTTAGTCCAGTCAAGAAAGACTATGGTCAGTCCTCAGTGAAGAAAGGTAGTGTTCTAAGTGCTGAAAATGTGTTGCTGGAAAAGCGCAGCAGGTCAGGCAGCATCCAAGGAACAGGAGAATCGACGTTTCGGGCATCAGCCCTTCTTCAGGAAGGGCTTCAGTGTTCTATGTGAGTGAGTGGGAAACACAGAGGGCAGGGAGGGTTAATAGTTTAGAGGGTTGGGGTGATGACACCATTAAGTGTGCAACGTTGAGAGGAGCAGAGAATGGGTCTTGGTGGGAGATAGGTGAAATGGCAGAATTAAGATGAGTGTGAGGTAGCAGGTGGTGGCACTTGTTATTGCAGACTGCAGAAGGTCATTAATCTTCAGGTGGTGCTGCTGAATGTTCCTCTGGACTATTGACAATACATTGACCCAGGAAGTTTCTTCAGACCAAGCTGGCAATGCTTGAAATTATGCACAGCATTTAAACCAACGCTGTTGATATCATTCTACACACACAACCAGCCATCCAGCCAACTGAGCTAAATCGACCACAAGTTGGTTAGCCATACATTGCCCAGTGGGTGCAGCAATATCTGCAAGTTACCATGTGTCAATCCAATGCTAAAGAATAATAATGAAATAAATAAAATACTAATTCCATGGTTTAAGAACACAAAGTAATCTTTTTATTCATTTTATTGGTTTTGTAATGCACATTATTTGAAATGTATTATATCCCCAATTAACTCTCAAGAGCCAATATACGTTTCAACACTTGCACATTACAAGTGAAAAGCAAGGTGTACATGTTTGCAGGATCACTGATGTAAACAATACGCTGCCTATTAAATAATCTACACAACACATAATGTATACATTGAGACCAAGAAAAACATCCAAGGCAAAATACAGCTGATGTCAACTGACATGTGGCACTTTGTCAAGTTTTGTTCTGGCTTCTCTTTGTTTAGGTCCTGAGCACTGAAAGGAAATCAAATGGTGCTAATTTCAAATCCTTGGAGAGTGCTGTGATGTTTCATTCAATGGTAACTAGTGACAAGTTGCTAAAAACGTGGAATGCCAATTTATATCTACTTAATTGCACTTCAATGCAATTGATATCAACTGATTTTAGTGTAAACTAGATCAAATAAGATAGTTGTGAGATAGTCTGAATGATTTTTTTTTCAAAGCATTTAAAAATAAATTGTCAGAAATGTCAAAGGATGTAAAAACATTTCTGATAGGATTACATTTACATTTTACCAGCTTGAAACTGTATTCTCTTGTTAAATTTGTTTAATTTAATTTAGTTAAGCTCTTCTCCTACTCAGCTTCATGGAAAAGTTAGTCAATATGGAGTCAATGGGCTGAAAGGCCTCTTCTATACTCTATGATTCTCTATGGCACGAGGTATCTTCACTTCACAGAGGAGGCTGTCGTAGAGTCTGCTGCAATTGCAAGCTGAGTCTTGTACCAGCATATGATCAGCAATGTCTTTGCCTATCAAGGTCATTCTGGCCCTCATCTATTATACAGTAGTTTCCTGCCCAGGGCAGGGATGAGGGACCTCAGTTATGAGGATAGATTGAAGGAGCAGAGGCTGTTCTGCTCAGAGAGAGAACAAGGATACAAGGAGATCTGACAGAAGTTTCCAAAATCATGAGGCAATGACATCTCTTTGTTCGCTGTGTCAAGAAGGTTATCATTACTTACTGCCAATTTCCTGTGGGTTTTCTCATTCTCATTTTATTTATAGACAAATAACCACCCAAAGCCCTCTTGAATGTCTTAATTGAAATTGTGGTAAAAACAATGACTGCAGATGCTGGAAACCAGATTCTGGATTAGTGGTGCTGGAAGAGCACAGCAGTTCAGGCAGCATCCAAGGAGCTTCGAAATCGACGTTTTGGGCAAAAGCCCTTCATCAGGAATAAAGGCAGTGAGCCTGAAGCGTGGAGAGATAAGCTAGAGGAGGGTGGGGGTGGGGAGAGAGTAGCATAGAGTACAATGGGTGAGTGGGGGAGGGGATGAAGGTGATAGGTCAGGGAGGAGAGGGTGGATTGGATAGGTGGAAAAGGAGATAGGCAGGTAGGACAAGTCCGGACAAGTCATGGGGACAGTGCTGAGCTGGAAGTTTAGAACTAGGGTGAGGTGGGGGAAGGGGAAATGAGGAAACTGTTGAAGTCCACATTGATGCCCTGGGGTTGAAGTGTTCCAAGGCAGAAGATGAGGCGTCTGGTGGTGAGGGAGCAGCGGTGAAGGAGGCCCAGGACCTCCATGTCCTTGGCAGAGTAGGAGGGGGAGTTGAAATGTTGGGCCACGGGGCGGTGTGGTTGATTGGTGCGGGTGTCTCGGAGATGTTCCCTAAAGCGCTCTGCTAGGAGGTGCCCAGTCTCCCCAATGTAGAGGAGACCGCATCGGGAGCAACGGATACAATAAATGATATTAGTGGATGTGCAAGTAAAACTTTGATGGATGTGGAAGGCTCCTTTAGGGCCTTGGGTAGAGGTGAGGCAGGAGGTGTGGGTGCAGGTTTTACAGTTCCTGCGGTGGCAAGGGAAGGTGCCAGGATGGGAGGATGGGTTGTAGGGAGGCGTGGACCTGACCAGGTAGTCACGGAGGGAACGGTCTTTGCGGAAGGCGGAAAGGGGTGGGGAGGGAAATATATTTGTTTGGAGGTGGCAGAAATGTCGGCGGATGATTTGGTTTATGCGAAGGTTGGTAGGGTGGAAGGTGAGCACCAGGGGCGTTCTGTCCTTGTTACGGTTGGAGAGGTGGGGTCTGAGGGCGGAGGTGCGGGATGTAGACGAAATGCGTTGGAGGGCATCTTTGACCAAGTGGGAAGGGAAATTGCGATCTCTAAAGAAGGAGGCCATCTGGTGTGTTCTGTGGTGGAACTGGTCCTCCTGGGAGCAGATCCGGCGGAGGTGGAGAAATTGGGAATATGGGATGGCATTTTTGCAAGAGGTAGGGTGGGAAGAGGTGTAATCCAGGTAGCTGTGGCAGTCGGTGGGTTTGTAAAAAATGTCAGTGTCAAGTCGGTCGTCATTAATGGAGATGGAGAGGTCCAGGAAGGGGAGGGAGGTGTCAGAGATGGTCCAGGTAAATTTAAGGTCAGGGTGGAATGTGTTGGTGAAGTGTATGAATTTCTCAACCTCCTCGTGGGAGCACGAAGTGGCGCCAATGCAGTCATCAATTGAAATTAATTGAAATTGTTCTCACCACATTTCCAGTCTCTGCATTCCAAACCCTTAATACTATTTGAGTAAAAATGGTTTTTCCTCACTTTACCCATACTTTTTATTGCAAATAATTTTACATCTATGCCCTCTTTTCCTAAAATCACAGAGTTATCGACATAGAGTCATGCAACATGGAAACAGACCAGTCCAAGCCGATCGTAACCCCAAAATAAACATCCCACCTGCCTGCTCCCGACACATATGCTCCTTTTATGAGTTTCTTCACATCTACTTTATCCAGCTTGCTCATGATTTTGGAAACTTCTATCAGCTTTTCTCTGAGCCTTCTTTTCTCCAAGGAGAACAGTCCCAATTTGTCTGTCCAAAGCGTTGACATCGTTTCTGTGAGGTGAAACCAGAAGAGTACTCAACACGCCACCAGAGGTCTAACAAGTGTCCTATAATAGTTCGACATCACCATTAGACTATGCCTGACCTCTGGGCCAGGTTGTTATTTACTGAAAGGCTGTTGGACAATGAGTGAGGTCCCCAGCAGTCATGCCCCATAAGTTCAGTAAGGAACGTGTAAACAGCTGCTGAGCTGGAATACAATGAGATCCAGGCTGTCATCAGAAACATCAGCAAATAGCTGGCATGTGCTACTGCTGCCTGGACCTTTTGCGAGACATTTTGTAATACAGCCCCAGGTGGGTCTGTGCTCATCTTCTCCTCCCTAATCAAAAGTGAGGATTGCAAATGCTGGAGATTAGAGTCGAGAGTGTGGTGCTGGAAAAGCACAGCAGGTCAGGCAGCATCTGAGGAGCAGGAAAATCGACGTTTCGGGCAAAAGCCCTTCATCAGGTATGCCCGAAATGATTACTCAGACGTGCTGTTGGAGCAGGAAGAGGCATTGCATGAAAATGGCCAGAGCAGGAATGACATTAACACAATTGTCTTAGCTGCCTGAGTTCTCGGAGAGCAGCTCATTGAAGAACACTTTGCATGTAACATCCCTCCCATCCTGAATACACAGTGAAAATCCTGGAACTCACTGCACTGTGAATGTTTGTTATCTCAGGACGCAGCAGTTTACCACCATCTTCTCCAGGACAATTAGGGATGGACAATAAATGATGGCCCTATTGGTAATGGGCTTCATCCCAAGACCTAATAATAACTATAGTCCTGAAATCCTTGTCACCGTTTTAAATATTAGCACCATCACCTTGCCTTGCTTTAGCTTCACCCTTTGGATCTTCCTTTCACTTAGCACACCACATTCAAAACAGAAACCAAATTGAACATAACACATAACCAGGATCACCATAGTCTATTCGATGACTTGTCAGTAAAGGAGTCAATTAAGTTTGTTTGACTAAATCTTACTCTACTGAATCAATATTAACAATTATATTCGATTTATTGCTGTATAAATTTGCTCTCGATTTGACTATTTAAATAGAATGGAAATGGAAGAAATGATCTGTAGTTGTCTGAGTAAATTTTATGCCAATTATTAAAAGCAGAACAGCGCCTAAGTTGGTTTCCATTCTAATCATAACTCCCCAGCATTTACTAGCTATAAAGTAATGATTCTCATGCATTTATTTCCTTCCTCATTTCTTTCAGTACTCTGGGCACCATAAAATTTAACCCTGAGGGTTCATTTATCCTCGCAGTTTGTGTAAATCTTTGAACAAGAACTTGTTCCTTTAAAATGTCAAGTTCCTAATGAGGGTAGACAGTTCCAGAGATTTGGATTTTGAGATAGCCTTCTAGTTTAACATAAAAATTGCTGCGGCGCAAGTGTACTCTTTCAATGCCTTTTAAAGAACAGTGAATGAAAAACATTGGAGTGCATTAAGGAAGTAATTCAAACACATTTAACAAGAAGGAAATGCTTCCATTCAAATAGTGCATTTTGCAACCACAGGAAGTCTCAAAACACTCTACAAGCAATGAAGTATTCATGTAGTATGGTCACCGTTGTAATGAAACCAATACACGCTCAGCAAATATCCACAGCAGCAATGTGAATAACATTCATGTAATCTGTTTTATTATGTTGATTCAAGGATAAATATTGATCAGAACACTGGGGACCACACACCTGGACATTTTTGTCATCATGCTACAGGATCTTCCATGTGCACCTGAGGTGACAGATGAAGCTTTGGTTTAACACTTCCTTTGAAAGCTGACACCTCTGGCAGTGTGGGGCTCTGTCTGTACTGAACTGGAGCGTCATTCTTGATTACTGTGCTCAGGACCTGGAGTGAACCTTGTGTCTACATCCATGGGAACACAATCATTTGATTTGCTTGTGAAAGTAACATCCTTATTAAAAATAAAATGACTTAATTTTAACTGAATAAAGCATGCTTTGGGATTGTTATGGTAAAGGTGAGTGGGCTAGAGATAGGCCGATGGTCCTGTTTCTCTTTGGAAATGTTGAGATTGTTTTTTAACTGGTCCTCTTCATTTTGGATTGTTGTGCTTGAGCCTTAGACTGGAAGTTGAACCTGAATGCTAGTGACTAACACAATAATTGGATTTGCTTGTGAAAGTAACATCCCTATTAAAAGTAGAATGACTTAATTTTAACTGAATAACTAGTGGTCTAGCCATCTTGCATAAGCTAAATGGACACTGAAGTCTTGAATATGGTGGAAGGAAGGTGCACCATCGTTATGAGTTGGAAGTACTCAGCATCTTGCTGCAGGCAGACAAAATCTGCCTTCAGTGAACTTTATCAACTGTCTCTCTTCCCCAGTCTACTTCCTGCAATCAAGCTACCATAATGCTTTGGTTCCCCACACCATCTTTGAACCTTTGACAATCACAGTCTCCCCACTCAATTAAGCCTGTTTCCCTTTAACAATCTCATGATACAATGGGCTGAACTTTAAATGCTCTTTGCCAGAGAGCTGGAAATGTCATTAGGTCTCCACACTCACAGGTTTCACTGAACTCAGACTTGAGGCCCTATGTTAGAGACCCAGACAGGTGTAGGGATTCTTTCTAGATTTCCTATAAGCTTAGGGTGACAAAACCAAATGCAATAAATATTGCGTAATACTTTGGATGTCAACTCTGTTCATCCTTAAAGTTAATACAGTAGAAAGCCTGAAATGATAAGCAAATTTATGATAGTTGCTCAATATTATTTCATACATTTTTAATACATTAAAAAACAGATTAGCTAAAATTGCTTTTAAGCAATAGTACGAAGAAAAAAATGTTGGCAGAAACAGAGTCTGCTGTGAGACTCAGAAGTCCTGTTTCTTTCTGTCACATCCTAAATCCTGATTATTCTGGTGATGTTTCATGATAATAGATTCCACACATGTTGATTAAAGCATCCATCCCACAACATATTTCCTCTATTTGATTACCACACAAATGTGAGTCTCCCTACAGCACATGGACTGCAGCAGTTCAAGAAGGCAGCTCACCACCACCTTCTCAAGGACAACAAGGGATGGGCAATAAATGCTGGCCAGATAGCAACACCCATGTCCCATGAGTGAATAAAAGAAATGGACGATACTGTGTGATCCTTGGAATCTCTGCCCCAGACAATAGGAGGTTGCATCGAGTCTATCAGATGGAGACTGATGATCAGTGAGGGATACAGCATTGTGGTTTATGAGGATCCTCTTCAGAAGAACAGCACTTAAGTGTTCTGCAGACCTGCTGTGTCAGCCAAACCAATTCAGACAGGACTTGTCAACTGTGATCAATCAAACTGAGTTGCATGAAGTCATCTTTTGCTGACTGTCACTGTTTGACACTAGTGAACCTGGCATCCCGTGTGTAATCTCAATTGAATGGTTTGATTTTTCTCTGTGGTTCATGCTGTTTAATAAAATTTAAGGTTATAAACTGAAGGAAGATATCACAGCATCCAATGCCCCTAATTCAATCATGACAGAGTTTTATATTAATATGGGTGCTATGGCAAGGATAGCTATTGAGCAGACAGGGTTGGATCATCACAGAGGGTGGTGTGGTGGTACAGTGGTTAACGCTGCTGCTTCCCAATGCTAGGGATCTGGGTTTGGTTCCAATTTTCGGTCACTGTCTGTGTGGAGTTTCCATGTTCTCCTCATGGCAGATGGAGTTTAATTCAGATAAATGTGAGGTGCTGCACTTTGGGAAAGCAAACCTTAGCAGGACTTATACACTTAATGGTAAGGTCCTAGGGAGTGTTGCTGAACAAAGAGACCTTGGAGTGCAGGTTCATAGCTCCTTGAAAGTGGAGTTGCAGGTTGATAGGATAGTGAAGAAGGTGTTTGGTATGCTTTCCTTTATTGGTCAGAGTATTGAGTACAGGAGTTGGGAGATCATGTTGCGGCTGTACAGGACATTGGTTAGGCCACTGGTGGAATATTGCGTGCAATTCTGGTCTCCTTCCTATCGGAAAGATGTTGTGAAACTTGAAAGCGTTCAGAAAAGATTTACAAGGATGTTGCCAGGGTTGGAGGACCTGAGCTACAGGGAGAGGCTGAACAGGCTGGGGCTGTTTTCCCTGGAGCGTCGGAGGCTGAGAGGTGACCTTATAGAGGTTTACAAAATTATGAGGGGCATGGATAGGATAAATAGCCAAAGTATTTTTCCTGGGGTCAAGGAGTCCAGAACTAGAAGGCATAGGTTTAGGGTGAGAGGGGAAAGATATAAAAGAGACCTAAGGGGCAACTTTTTCACACAGAGGGTGGTATGTGTACGGAATAAGCTGCCAGAGGATGTGGTGGAGGCTGGTACAATTGCAACATTTAAGAGGTATTTCGATGGGTATATGAATAGGAAGGGTTTGGAGGGATATGGGTCGGGTGCTGGCAGGTAGGACTAGATTGGGTTGGGATATCTGGTCGGCATGGACAGGTTGGACCAAAGAGTCTGTTTCCATGCTGCACATCTCTATGACTCTATGACTCTATGTCGGCATTGGTTTCTTCCCATAGTTCAAGAATGAGTGGAGTGGCCATGCTAAAGTCCCTTGGGAATGTATAGGCTAGATAGATTAACCATGTAAATCTGGGGTTAGGATGGGTCTGGTTGATGATGGGCTGAATAGCCTCTATTTGCTCTGTAGGAGTTCAATGATCATGTGCACTATGGCCAGCTAACCTCTATACCTTCAGTCTTGTAGTTACAACTGCAATGACACTTGCTCACACAGCTGATGATAAAAACTGAACATTTCCTGACAAATGTGGCAATGCCTTTGCAATTAGGTTTACCCATTCCACCCATATGCCGTCGTACGTTCTTATGTTACTTTTCCCTCCCACAACATTGAGGTTCCGTCCTGAGTCCTGCAGCTGCACTAGACAGAGGCTGCCCTATAGTGGAGCCTGTTGGCCTTGGACGTTTGGTTGGGCTTTTAAGGTCTAAGGCCCAGACACACAAAATGTGTTCTGCCCAGATACAGGGTCATTCTCTTCATTTCAGGGCTGGAGATTGCAGGCAGATTTGTTCCGAAGCACCTCTGGAAAGTCCCAAGAGGAGATCTCCGAGGTGCCTGTGTGTGGTTCCTCTGCTGGCTGAGTGCCTACAGGCTCCATCCGATCTTAGTGTGAGGTAGTGGCATAGACTGATATCTGGATCCCTTATCTTCTGTTTTCTTGCTGTTGGAGCTAAGTGTCAATGGTTGGTTGCAGTGATGAAGGGTGAGTCTCTGCATATATTCAGTAGACACTGGTCCTGGCTTTTCATGCCAGCGCCAATATATCCCTGAAGGCAGCAGAAACTCACAAGCCAGAGACAGCATGGTACAAATATTGTTGGTGGACTCCTCCAGCCTTTGAGTCAATTTGCTCAGTGCCTCAGACAAACCTGCTCCAGTGTCTGTTGTGCATTTGGTTGACATTATTGATGACTGACACTGTGGATTCCTTCAATGTCTGGCGCTGAGCAGGTGCCCACTCTCCAGCATCCTCTGAGAGCTAGCAAACTGGGCTATTCCTTCCTTGGCCAATTGCATGGCAGGGAGGTGCTGACCGGAAAGCACCAACTGAAGTCCACTAGCTGAGCTGGTGGGGAGTGCCGGAGAGTGCTTTGTCTCTACTTCCTCAGGAGGCTCTGTGACTTCATCATCAGAGGTGGAGGAGGAAATGATATCCTGAAGGATCTGCTGTTTTCATTACACCAAATGTATGGGCATCACTAGTGTCTGGAGAAGAGAAGAAAGAGTTACAAATAGGGGTCGAAGATTTGGGGGCACATTAAAAACTTTTACAGTGGTGGTAATGGCAGAGCAGTGCAACATTTGACAGTGAATCTGTGGTGTGATGTGGCAGCCATGCCATCACCATGTGTGCAATCCTTGTCATCTGCTAAGACCAGGAATTTCTCCTCAAATGTGGTGAGGAGCCATAAGTCATAGAGTTATACAACATGGGAACAGACCCTTCAATCTAATGTTCCCAAACTAAACAAGTCCCATCTGCCTGTGTTTGGCCCATATCCCTCCAAACCTTATTTATCCATGTATTTGTCCAAATGTCTTTTAATTGTTGTAACTGTGCTTGCGTCTACCACTTCCTCTGACATTCATTCCACACATAAACCACTCTTTGCACAGAAAAGGTGCCCCTCATATCCTTTTAAAATCTTTCTCCTCTCTAAGGAGGCAGCACGGTGGCTTAGTGGTTAGCACTGCTGCCTCACAGCTCCAGAGTCTCAGATTCTATTCCAGCCTTGGGCGACTGTCTGTGTGGAGTTTGCACATTCTCCCTGTGTCTGTGTAGGTTTCCTCCGGGCGCTCTGGTTTTCTCCCGCAGTCGAAAGATGTGCAGGTCAGGTGAATTGGCTATGCTGAATTGCCCATAGTGTTAGGTGCATTAGTCAGAGGGAAATGGGTCTGGGTGGGTTACTCTTCGGAGGGTTGGTGTGGAGTGGTTGGGCGGAAGGGCCTGTTACCACACTGTAGGGAATCTAATCTAAGATATGCTTCCTAGTTTTGAACTCCCTCACCCTTGATTTTTACCTTATCCACTCTCCTCATGATTTTATAAACCTCGATAACTTCACCCCTCAACCTCCTATCCTCCACAGAACAAATCCCAGCCTATCCTGCTTATTTTTATAACTCCAATCCTCTATTCATGGCAATATCCTGGTGAATCTTCTCTGAACCCTTTCTGATTTAATAATATCCTTCCCAGAACATGGTGACCAAAACTGCATACAACACCCCAGGAGAGGCCTCACCAACATCCTGTACAACCCAACTGCATGTCCCAACTCCTGTACACAGAAGTCTGAGCAATGAAGGCAAGCATGCTAAATGCCTCCTTAATCTCTTGCTCTACCCAGGACACAAATTTCAAAGAGCTATGTACCTGATCCTCTAACTCTCTGTTCTATACCACAACCTAGGGCTTTGCCACATTAATTGTTTATGTCCTGCCCTTGTTTATTTTACCAAAATGCAATACCTTGCAGTTATCTAAATTAAACTCCAAGTGCTACTCTTTAGCTCGTTGACCCAATTGATCAAGATTTCTTTGCCATTTTAGATAACCTTCTTCACTATCCATTATACCACAAATTTTGGTGTCATCTGCAAACTTACTAACCATGCCTCCTATATTCTCATGCAAATCGATCTGAGGCAGCCCACCACCCATCTTGGCTCTCTCTGCCCTGTTATGGGATAGTTTACCCTGAAGTGGGAGAAAGGAGTGTATGAGTGAGATGGGAATGGCTTGCATAGCTGTTGGTGCTGGTGCAAATGGGGCGATATGTGGTGGGATGTCCAGAGTGAGTAAGTAGGTATCACAGAGGGCATGCAGGGTTAGTCCAACCGGATATAGGGTGTGGGGTGGGGGAATGAGTGGAAGCAAGTGAGGGAAAATGCTGAACATGAGCATTGGTGGGAGGTGGGTGCATTAGCAGTGTTAGGTCATGTGAGATTGCAAAAAGAGGATGGTTACATTATCCTCATGGAGTATGGGAGATCATTAACTTTCCTGTGGTAGCATTGGCCATTCCTCTAGGCTGTGGAACTGACCTGGGCAGCAACCGCTGATCAGACTGGCAAGGCCTAGTACCTACCATTGGTGGGTACCTCTGCTATTGTTGTGCACAAGTTAGGGTGATGATGGTACCATTGATTTGCATTACATACATAAAGAGGTGAGCAGCAGGAAAATGTGTGAAAAAACCTGTTAGGACTATGGATAGAAACCCTCAATGAAACTCCATGGAAATTCTTGGAAAAGATCAGCCAAACGTTTTTTGGGCATTCACTTTGCATAAACATAACAAAGCTCTTATTTGTTTGTGAACACAGAATTATACTGACAACTTGAGCAGCCAAGAATGTGTCCCTCCTGCTCACTACCATTGAGTGTAGCATGTATGGTGTCCATGTATCTGAAGTTCTTCCATTTTCTGTCATGGCAACCAACCTTTTATTAAAGGTTTTTGGGAACTTCAGAGTCTCTCATCTTTTGTTCAGTTGCACAACCCTGCAGATAGGTTAGGATTGGAAATTTGAATGTTCCCATTTGTTTGCATTTCATGGACTCAATGCAAAAGAGAGAAAAGAAAAATCCTAAAATATGGCACAACACTTGAACTTAGAAGAGCATGGTCTATTTGATTAGCATGCAAGTCCAGTTTCTGTACCAATCACATTTGCGGAGAAAGGGAGGGCTGCAGATGCTGGAGATCAGAGTAAAAAAGTGTGGTGCTGGAAAAGCACAGCCAGTCAGGCAGCATCCAAGGAGCAGGAGCGTTTTGGGAATAAGCTCCTCAACAGGAATGTGGGGCAGGGGGGAATGCCCAAGGGGTCTGAGAGATAAATGGGAGGGTTTGGAGCTGGGGGGAAGGTAGCTGGGAATGTAATAGTTGGAAGAAGGAGGTATTGGGGGGGTGATGGCAATAGGTCAGAGTGGGAAGGGAGATAGACAGGAGGTCAGTGTCAAGTTGGAGGGTTGGATCTGGGATAAGGTGTGGAGACAGGGGCAGGTGGGGAAACTGGTGAAACCAGCATTGAGTCCGTGTGGTTGGAAGGTCCAAAGACGGAAGATGAGGCGTCCTTTCTCCAGTCATCAGGTGGGTGGTGGAGGAGGCCCAGGACTTGCATGACCTTGGCACAATGGGAGGAGGATTTAAAGTGTTCGGCCACAGGACGATGGGGTTGTTTAGTGCATGTGTCCCAGAGATGTTCTCTGACATGTTCCGCAAGTTGGCATCCTGTCTCCATAATGTAGAGGAGACTGTAGAGAGCAACAGACACAGCAGATGAGGTGTTTGGAGGTGCAGGAAAATCTCTGCCAGCTGTGGGAGGTCTTTGTGACTGATGGCAAACATTAATGTCAATTTGTCTTTGCATCATTAAAACCTTGAGATGGTTAAATTATATAAAATTTCACAAGGTCATTTCAGTTATAATTTTCACAAGGGATAATGAGTGGAGAGTGTGGTGCTGGAAAAGCACAGCCGGTCAGGCAGCACCAGAGCAGCAGGAGAATCACTGTTTCAGACATCAGGAATAAAGAGCCTATGCTCGAAACGTTGATTCGCCTGCTCCTTGGATGCTGTCTGACTGGTTGTGCTTTTCCAGCACCACACCCTTTGACTCTGATCTCCAGCATCTACATTCTTCATTTTCTCCACAAAGGATAATGAGCAAAGATTGCTTTACCACCAAGTCAGGATTTCAACATGATAGGGAAATAGAAGTTATTATAACATTCACGTTATGCACTCATTTAAAGTGGGCATTTCCATAGAATCCCTATAGGGTGGGGGCAGGCCTTTCAGCCCATCAAATCCACAATGACCCTCTGAAAGGCTTCCCACCAACACCCCTGTAACCCTTACATTTCCCATATCTATCCCACCTAATCTGCATGTCTTTAGACTGTGGAATGAAACTCACACAGACACAGAGAGAATGTGCAAGCTCTACACAACCAGTTGTCCAAGGATGGAATTGAACCCAGGTCCCTGACTCCATGTGGCAGCAGAGCTAACCACTGAGCCACCATGACAGCAACGTTGTGTCCAGACAATAAAAATGCAAAGAACTATTTTAATATTGTGCAGTGCATATGAACTAACAGCACATAAAGTGTTAAGTGTAAACAACTATGGACAGTTTAAGAGCCAAATGTATGTGGAATTGTGTCAAATTGTTCTTCCTTGCTATGTGTCATTTTAGATATAGAATCTAAATACAGTCTTCTGCTGTAGTTAAAAATCTGTCTCTTTTCATGGAATTTGGACTAAAGATACGACCCAAAGAGTACTGTTATAAAAAGAAATTCTGTGGGTAAAGTATCAGTATTTCCAGAAATGTTCTATTGGTTTTTTTTCTACTCTTTGTAGACTTCTATTAACTTCATTCTTCATACCACAGAACAGGGTGGGGATGTACTGTGGTAAATTACTCATCTGTCTGGTGTTCCATATTCAAATCAATGTGCATGTAAATGCTTTACTTTTTGTCATTGTGTTACAGGCTTTACCTCTTTTTCAGTCCCATTTAGTTCATGGGGTGAGACAGTCTGGGAAAGATGTCTTGAAGTACACCATATGTATTAATCTTTCTCTCAGTTGGATGGTTGGAAACTTGCAATAAAGTCACTCTAAGTTGCTTCATTTTGAGTCACCAATAAATCTGGCAAGGAGTTTTGTCTTCCAGTCTGGTAGCAAACTTGTTAAATATCCAGAGTGAAACATATTAGTTTCATTTATTGTCATAAACTCAAAGGAAAGGAAGTGGAGATTTGTTTCAGTATAATGTGAGCGACTTACAATTCTGACTATTGTCAGAGGTCACACGACACCAGGTCATAGTCCAACAGGTTTATGTGAAATCACAAGCTTTCAAAGTGCTGCCTCTTCATCAGGGGAAGTGCAGAGAGACACATAGGCTCAGAATTTATAGCAGACAGATGAAAGGATCATACAAGTGGTATGAGTGGAGTGTTGACAGTTGATTAATAAGTGGATGTAGGTTTGCTCACTGAGCTAGAAGATTCATTTTCAAACGTTTCATCACTATACTAGGTAACATCTTCAGTGAGCCTCCGGATGAAGCATTGCTGGTGTTTCCTGCATTCTATTAGAATAGAAAGCAGGAAACACCAGCAGTGCTTCGCCTGGAGACTCACTGAAGATGTTACCTAGTATGGTGACGAAATGTCTGAAAATGAACCTTCCAGCTCAGCGAGTAAACCTACATCCAGAACCTCAACTTGAGCTACAAATCTTCTCAAAACTTGCTTAATAAGGCTCTGCAGGTGATCCAAAGTGTCAGATGGTGTGAGTAGAGTGCCAACAGTTAAATAGCAAGTGAAGGGGATGACCTATAGTTCAATTAATTGAGGCAGAGAGATAATTACAAAATACTTTTATCTCTCTACCTTAATTAATTGGATTCTACGTCATCCCCTTCACTTGTTATTCAACTGTTGACACTCCACTCACACCATTCATATGATCTTTTGATTTGTCTGGTGTAAATTCTGTGCCTCCCTGCACTTTACCTGATGAAGGGTCAGTGCTTCAAAAGCTTATGATTTCAAATAAACCTGTTGGACTCTAACTTGTTGGACTATCACCTGGTGTCATGTGACTTCTGACCTTGTCTACCCCAGTACAACACCAGCACCTCAATTCTGACTCTTGTTATTGGCTCCAGATGGATGGCTGCTGTTTCTATTCATAAGCAGGAATGATCACTTTGTTTACCTTGTCTGTAAATATGACTCTTTGATCCATGACCAGCTCTGTGAATAACAGCATGTTGACATGTGCAGTTCTCATTTCTAACATGGGAACCTATACAGGCTTTGAGAGTCTGGTTGGAAGCCTTCAAGAAAACAAAAATCCACAGTGTTGAAAGATCTAAACCAACAGTTCTAAAGTGCACAGGAAGTTCGGTAGAAACTCCTGACTCATTTTTAAAACTCAGGTTGACACTGAACAGGTAGTAGAATCATAAAACAATGTCAGGATGTCTTCTTTTGAGGGAGAAGTGGGAGAATAGATTTCACCCCATAATCTTGTTGGCTTACAATGCAATATTTGTATTAGTACAAAACTGCTACCTGAAATTCAGAACCTGACTGCTCTAGTTGATGATCTGCAATGTTATTAAGAGGCAGCATGGTGGCTCAGTGGTTAGCACTTTTGTCGCACAATACCAGGGACCCGGGTTTGATTCCTGCTTCGGGCAACGGTCTGTGTGGAGTTTGCACATTCTCCCTGTGTCTGTGCTTCAGTTTCCTCCCACTGTCTAAAGATGTGCAGGTCAGGTGAGTTGACCATGCTAAATTGCCCATAGTGTTCAGGGATGTGTAGGTTAGGTGTATTAGTCAGGAGGAAATGTAGAGTAATAGGGTAGGGGAATGGGTCTGGATGGGATACTCTTCGGAGAGTCAGTGTGGACTTGTTGGGTTGAAGGCCTGTTTCTGCACTGTAGGAATTCTAATAACTTTTAACACTGATCGGTGTTGTTTGTGTGTCACTGATATATCTATTTGATTGCCTTCACCATTTTCACTTCATCGCTAAGATGAGATAATAAAACATGTTCTATTTATATGTATCAGCACCTCTTCTGTTAAACAAATGATTATATGCACAGCTGATCACTGAGAAGACTAAAGATAGTGTCCTGATAGCTCAATTGCAAGTGAAAGTGAAGAATTGGGCGGCTCAGACAAAGAAACTCCAAGCAAAGAACTCCTTTGAAACTCTGTTGTGCACAGACAATTGAAAAGAACATGATTTTAATTGAATTAATAGCATTTGGAACTAAAATTTCCTCCTTTATCAATTGGACAAGGTCGTTCTTTGTTTCCTTAAAGTTTTTTTTGTGGTTATTTTGTAAAACTTGTTCAATTCTGTATACATTTCATATCCAGTCTTCAAGTGAAGGAGATCTATCTTCTTTACCCATTCCCATTGACATTTGACTCTATATCTTTAATCCTCTGCCTTTCTGTTCTCTGCCCTTTGAAAGAAACGATCGGTTGAATATGAATGGACAATAAATTCTGGTCTTGCCAGCACCACTAGAAGGAAAGAGAAAAATGTTTATATGTTTGGTGTAAAACTTTAAGATTATGTTATTTGGAAACATTGGTTTTTCGTGCTGTAATCTACATAATATTGTTAACACTACACTTAGAATAATGCATACAGTTTTTTGTGTCCTTTCTTAAGGAAGGATCTACCTTGATGAAGGTATGGAATTATGATGAAAGTTTGAAACGATTGAGGCTATGCTTATCTGAGATTAGAAAAATGGGAACTGATGGGGTAGTAGTAAGTTTACTGGGCTAGTAATACTGAGAGCTGGGGTAATAAAGCATTGAACCACATGTTCAAAGCTCACCATGATGCCTGATATAATTAAAGAATCTGGAATTAAAAGCTAGTCTAATGGTGACCATGAAACCATTGTTGTTTGTCATATGAAAACATTTGGTTCATTAATGTCATAAAAGACAGAGATCAGCCATCCCCAGTGTTACAATTGACACCAGAGCCACAATCATGTGGTTGACTCTTAACTGGTGCCTCAAATGGTCTGGCAAGCCTTTGAGTCCAGTGACAATGAGGGAAGGTCAATGGATGTTGACTTAACAAATGAAGCCACATGCCATAAAAAAAGACTTGAAGTAAAATTCCAGTGATTCAAAGATTTCAAGTATTTTGTAAGAGATTTCTCACCCAAGATTTTTTTTTTGGTACTACCAGGATTTTAATATCAAAAGAATTAAAGAGGTACAGAAATTCTTTAAAAATGACTTCCTGTACAGCTCTGGCAAATTGTTTTGAGAGGTTTAAATTGTTTACTGCTGAACTTCATTAAGACTTCAGAGTTATGTTCATCTTTTGGGAAACATGCAATGGATTCTTTTCAGACATGTGCAAATATGTTTTATTCCATATTTATGGAATATTTCCAATCAGGTACAGTACTTGAATGTTTAGCTTATTCAAAAAATAGAAATTTGCAGCATTTTAAATGAAATACCACTTATTTCCAATTTTTTTGGCCTTCCTCTATAAGGTGATGTTATTTGAGTTTCTGATGTTTATGAAAAGTTTTGACTTGCTGGTGTTTTGAATGTGTGGCGCACTCTTATTTCAGTAAGAGTACAGCTTCATGCAGTTGGGGTAAAGATCGTGGAACGTTATGGTGGAGGAGTCAGAGTTGACTAATGTTAATTGCTGAGTATCAACAGTACTATCTGTGCAGTCTTCTGGTCTTTCATCACCATTGTTTCAGAGACAAGGTAACCAGCTCTTTGTGGGAAGTCTATTGGACTCATTGCTGACCTGCAGCTACTTACCCAGGTAACTGGTAACACTGCAGCAATTTACCAAGCTTCATTATTAATTTGTGTGGCCTCTATTGCTGCCTGCAGTCTCTATAACTTTTGTTTGACAGGACCAGGACTTATCTGTACAGAAGCAAAGGGAACACAAAACCCACTTCCATGGACCTGTTGTCAAAGTCATGACTGTTGTCTATATTATTGCTTTCATGTTATATTGGTTCCATCCATTCGACTCATGTCATACATAGAATCACAGAATGATTATGATGCAGAAAGAGACTCTTTCTGTCTATACTGGCACACTGTGCATTTTAATTTAGTGCCAATCTCCTCCCTTTTCTCTATCATTCTATAAATGGTTTCTATTTAAATAAGGAATTATATTCTAGTTTTCAGATGGAGCAAATAAATCTATACCAGCTCCCTAAGGTCCTAGTAATTACTCCTGACCATATTAGTCTTGCATTTATTGCTATCATCTAATATATCTTTGTTCTGTGAAAACAGTACTTCTTCTGCAAATACTCCATAATGGTGTATCTTCTATACAGATCCAAGACAAAGCAACAATAAAGGAGGATCAGTGACAGCAAATTACATTCAACAATGTTCCCCATGACCATGTTCTGGTAAGGATGGCAAATGTAACAAGTTGCTTGCAATGGTCATTTGGAAAAATTCAAGAAGTATAACTGAAATTTACAAACAAAGGATTATATGAATTAGGAACAGGAGTAAGGCATTTAGCCTGTAGAGCCAGTTCTTCATCTCAATAACATCATGACTGATCTGATTGTGTCCTCAACTCCACTTTCCTGCCTACTCCTAGTGCCCTTTGACTCGCTTGTTAGTCAAGAACCTACCTACTTCAACTTTGAAAATAGTCAATGATCCTGATTTTACCACTCTTTGGGGAAGAGGATTCTAAAGACCTCACAACCCATGAAGAGAAAACACTTCTCTTCATCTCTCTTTTAAATAGGAGATCTCATATTTTTAAATTGTAGCCTCTAGATCTGAGCTGTTTCACAAGGGAACATCCTTTTATCAGCCACCAGTCAGGTCCGCTCAGGATTTTACATAATTCAGTAAAATCACATCTTATTATTCTGAACTCTAGAAGATACAGGCCCAAACTGTCTAACCTTACCTTATAACATAAACTCTCTCACCTCAGGAGTTAGTCGAGTGAGGGTTGTTTGCACCGATTCCAATGTAATTATTAAACAAAGTGACCAAAACTGTACAGACTACTCTACTTGTGTCAACAATGCCCTAGGCAATTGTAGTAAAACATCTCAAAATTTGTATTCCATCCCTCTTATAATAATTGACAATAGAATATTTGCCTTCCTAATCACGTTGTACCTACATACTAACCTCTTGTCATTTATGTACCAGGCCACAAAGATTCTTCTGTACATCAGAGTTCTGCAAACTTTCTCAATTTTAAGTAATATGCTAGTCTTCTATTCTTCCTTCCTAGTTGGACAAGGTCATACTTCCCCACACTGTATTCCATCTGCCATGTTTTATTTTGTCCATTCACTTTACATACCAATTCCCTTTCAGGTTCCTGATTGCCTCTTCACAAATTCATACCTATCTTTGTATCATCAAACAATTTAGCAACCACTAAGAAATGAAGAAGCAAATGTAAATTCAGGGAGAATGGTGGAAGGCTGGTAAATCATTTCATTTGGTTCACCTCATAACCTGATGTACAAAAAACCCAGACTGAGAAAGGTAAGCTCATAATATCACCAGTGATAGATACTTCCAGAGAATATAAATCTACACGTATGGTAGAATCCCTATCTCTGAGTGAGAAGGTCCAAGTTCAAGATAGACCTGCCCCAGACATGTGTCATAACATGCCTGAACAGTTTGATTTAAATAACTATAAATCTATAAGTTGTCAGATAACGATGCTGAAGAATCAGCCTTCAGCTATGTCAAGAGAAAGGTACCAGGGTTGATGCAATGAAACAGCAATGAATGAATGCACAGCACATTTTGAGGAAGATATACAAGAGCTGGGGAGTGCCCACATGAATTCACAGAGAGAAGGAGATGTTCCACGTATGGTTCAAATTGCAAAGCACACATGGATAACCCAGTCATTGGAAAGTGGTTCGAAGAGAACCTTCCCGTCTGCTGCCAATTGAACCCCTTAAGTGGTAATAAATGGTCAATGAGGAGCCTCATTCTGTGGCCGCTCGTGTTTAAAATGAGAGTTGGAGATCTCACAGTTTGGAAAGACCGATAAGCAAACCTTGATAGGGTTGCTGCTGAATGCTAGGAAGGGGGCCCTCATTCCAAAGCACTCATTGCCCCATTGACTGTCCTGGCATCTGGAATGGCAGCATAGAAACCACTCCGATGCCCTTGCTGTCAATTCCCAACCATCCACAAGACCCCCATCCCACCATGACATCCCTCAGAAATCTTGGGCATTTCAAGACTCCCATCCCACCATCACTTCCCTCAGTGATATTGGGCATTGACAAGTGCACTTTCAGCAGCTGCCACCACTCTTCCAAAGGTGCTGATGAACAATCGTGTCAAGATTAGAGTGGTGCTGGAAAAGCACAGCAGGTCAGGCAGCATCCGAGGAGCAGGAAAATCGATGTTTCAGGCAAAAGCCCTTCATCAGGAATAGATGATGAACAGGATGGATCAGCTGATGAATAATATACAGCTGCTGGCCCCTGATTGGCCGAGTCCTCTTGGGGGACAGGATTTCTCCTCCTTTAGTATTCCATACCAGGGAAGGCCTGTCACTGCCTCACTCATGCCTGATTGTCAATTGATTCAGGCCTTCACAAAAAAAAGGCCATGTTGGCCCTTTTACCACATCTTCATTCAATTGGTGAAGCTATAGTAACCTTAGTGACATTCCCACCATAAGATGCAGAATCATGACAGAGAGCTTAAGGAGAAGTGTTGCCAGGCCAAAGTCCAATTTCAATGGCTTTTTTAGCTCAGAAGATGAGACTCGACATGTTATCATCGATGTGATATAGAAACAAAGAAAGTTGGTGATTGAAACAATTGTATTAATAAATAGAGGCATCACTGAACTTTCTTTAAAGAAAAAGAAATGTCAGATTGCTATATTATTCCAGTATGATTTACGGACCATATGTAATGCATATGCATGCATAATTAACTAGTGTGCCACATGACTTGATACTGCACTACACTCTGTTAAAAATCACACAACACCATGTTATAGCCCAACAGGTTTATTGGAAGCACTAGCTTTCAGAGCGCTGCTCCTTTATCAAGTGGTCGTGGATGAAGGAGAGGTGTTCCAAAAGCTAATGCTTCCAACTAAACCTGTTGGACCAAAACCTGGTGTTGGGTTATTTTTAACTTTGTCCACCTCAGTCCAACATCGGCATCTCCAAAACAGCACTACATTCTGGGTAGTGAACTTATGAAGACAAACCAATCTGCAACACATTTTTTGATTTGAGAGAAATGGTATATGTAATTAACAGCTTTCAGCTAATAGTTAGACTACATCATTAATGATGTATAGTGTGTTCAAAAACATGGGACTAAGATCTGATGGAAGAAAGTTCAAATGAAGGCTAATCTCAGCTTGTTTCAGTATCCAATGAACATAGTTGTGAAATGAGCATCAGATTGCACGAGTGTGGTGTCCATTTCTTGCCTGTTTAAGGCTCCCAAAAGCTGTGCATAAAGTTAGAAGATAGTGACAATGGTGCTGTGTGGTGTGAAAGCTAGCCATTTACAAGTGATCCTAGATGATGCTCCTAAAGGCAGGGAAATAATAAGCCTTTGGCCTGGTGGAGCACACTTGAGGGAAGTGTTCACAACAGTGCAACATGAAGAGGGGAGGTCTTGCGGTGCCATGGTAATGTTCCTCGTTATGGATCATAAGCCTCAGAGTTGTGATGGCCTCTGAAATTGGATGAGAACATGGTCACAGAGGTTGATGATGAGTCTGTAGATCCTTCCACTATGACACAAATGCACACACACACACTCAAAATCAAACATATACACACACCCAAACTCTCACTCAAACACACATGCATACTCACAGTCTCACATACATTCTCATGCACACTCACACATTCACACTGGCACAAATACACACATAAATACGTATTCACACACACACATACAGGCACATGTATCACATACTTTGGATGATATCACTTTAATCAGCTATATTTCAGAATTGTCTTGGCACTTGCGCTATTTCAAAGTACCATAGCCTGCATTTTAAAAGGGCTCAAAATGGTTAACTGTCATGTAGATAATATCTTCATACAACAAATGAACACTTTGCAAGGTACCCAATGGAAGGCTCTGTACATGAGAATTCTCCCACTTCCCCTCAGGGATCTGGGCTGGAGGATGTTGCAAGCAGCAGTCCATTACAACTGCAGATTGCGGTGGTTCGCAGACTCCCAGCCCAGCCATTTATTTTGTGGCACTGTGGAGCCCATGGACCATGTACATATGGGTTGTGGGCATTCGCACTCCATTGAAAAACGTCTCTTCTGTTTTTGCTGCATGCTCCCGATCTTTGGGCACAGGGTATGGAGGACTGCAGGGCAGATCTGATGAGTTCCTTGTGGTTCTGCTCCTGAGCCTGGCCACGCTGGTAATAAACAGTTCCGGGAAGTCGGTCATGGAAGTCTGCCTACCTGTCTTCCATGGTTATGTTCAAGTTTACATGTCCTTGGAGAGGGAACATGAAATGTCCACCAATGTGCTCAATGCTTTTAGGGACAGGTGGGCCTCATAGGGGATGGAGTGCTTTATTTCCTCCTACAACTCTAGTCTCCTTTCTCTCCGTAACACCCCCGCCGTTTGACTTAAGTATCGCCCTTACCAGGGTTTGCTTGTTAATGTTTCACTAGATACATAGGTGCTTTCCTGGTGGTGGAAAATATAGAATAAATGCACAAAGAGAGAAAGAAAATAAACTAAGCAGCAACAGAAATAAGGGCATAATTTCACTGACTAATCTGTCTCTCTGTAATTATTTTCCAGTAAATGAAACATTTCTGTTTCAAAACTTTAGACCGATGAGATCTTTACTAAACCACTGACTAGCCATCAAAATAATATTTCAGCCATCTTTATAATCTGAATTATTTTATGACTCAGATCATGGTAGCCAAGGTTTGCTTTTTTATTACAATTGATGAAGCATTGTTGTATGAATTATCCCACAGTAATGCAACTCCCCTGCAGTTGTTAGCCTAGCTTTTGCCATTGGATATTACAAGAATGTCTATTAATCAGGATAAAAAAAAATGCTATTATGTCCACTTCACACTATGTTTTCAGTTTAAAGGAGTTACAAGCAGAAATAGAAGTGAAATTTTAAAGAGGACACATATGCCAAAAGGTATTTATTTTAAGAGAAACAGAGATCATTTAGAGTCATAGAGTCATAGCGAAGTATAGCATGGAAACAGACCCTTCAGTCCAACTTGTCTATGCCGACCAAATATCCTAACCTTACCTAGTCCCATTTGCCAGCACTTTGCCCATATCTCTTGAAACTCTTCCTATTCATGTCTCCCATCCAGATGCCTATTAAATCTGTAATTGTACCAGCCTCCACCACTTCCTCTGGCAACTCATTCCATACACGCATCACTCTCTGCATGAGAAAATTGTTCCCTTTTATATCTTTTCCCACTCACTCTAAACCTATGCCCTCTTGTTCTGGGCTCCTCCACTCTGGGATTGGGGTGTGAAGGGATGGGGAAAGGTGGTGTCTATTTATCCTATTCATGCCCCTTATGGTTTTATAGACCTCAATAAGGTCACCCCTCAGCCTCCGATGCTCCAGGGAAAACAGCCCCAGCCTATTCAACCTCCCCCTGTAGCTCAAACCCTCCAACACCTTTGTAAAACTTTTCTGAATCCTTTCAGGTTTCACATAGTCCTTCCAATTTTAGTTGATGTTTCATTCCATAAACTTACCAATAAATTCTGCTTTGTTTAAAACCAACTGCAACACTCCTGGAATATCCGCATTACACCTGCTTAAAACAACCAGCAAAGTTAGGGTCTTGCATGTTCTTATTACTCCGATAAAATAATCAAATGTTAATCCATACTTTATCCCCCGATATATCCTAAAACAGCAAGATCTGGGCATTTGTGCAGCATTGTATTGACCATCACATAAGGAAAACTCGGACAAAAGTAAGCTTTCTGAAATTTACATAAAACTTTACATTTTGTCTATAAACAATTTTGTTAATTTTATTTGATTTATTGAACTTAATAGCAATAAATAATTTGGAAAAGAGTTATGTTTTGAAACAATATCTTTGTTGGTACCAAGGTGTACCATTCCTACCTCACAGGGTCTGGGTCTTGTCTCATTTTTTTTTCAGAAAGCCTGAATTATAGATGAGCATCAGGGCGTAGGAAGGATCATAGAATAACAGAATCCCTACAGTGTGGAAACAGGCCATTGGGCCTAATTAGTCTATACCGATCCTCTGAAGATTAACCCACCCAGACCCATTCCCCTACCCTAGATTTACCCCTGACTAATATAGGAGAAAGGGAGGACTACAGATGCTGGAGTCCCAACCCTCGAACTCAGCACCACCTTTCTAACCTGCAATCTTCTTCCTGACCTCTCCGCCCCCACCCCCCACTCTGGCCTATCACCCTCACCTTATCACCCTCACCGTAACCTCCTTCCACCTATCGCATTTCCAACGCCCCTCCCCCAAGTCCGTCCTCCCTACCTTTTATCTTAGCCTGCTTGGCACACTTTCCTCATTCCTGAGGAAGGAGTCATGCCCAAAACGTCGGTTCTCCTGCTTTTTGGATGCTGCCTGATCTGCTGCGCTTTTCCAGCAACACATTTTCAGCCCTGACCAATATACCCAACCTCTGCATCCCTGAACAATATGGGCAATTTAGCTTGACCAAGCGGTGGCATGGTGGCTCAGTGGTTAGCACTGATGCCTCACAGCACCAGGGTCCCAGGTTCGGATCCAGTCTCGGGTGACTGTCTGTGTGAAGTTTGCACGTTCTCTTTGTGTCTGCATGGGTTTCCTCCGGGTGCTCCGGTTTCCTCCCACAGTCCAAAGATGTGCAGGTCAGGTGAATTGGCCATGCTAAGTTGCCCATAGTGTTAGCTGCATTAGTCAGTGGGCAATGGGTCTGTGTGGGTTACTCTTCAGAGGGTGGGTGTGGACTGGTTGGGTAGTTGAAGGGGCTGTTTCCACACTGTATGGAATCTAATCTAATCTAACCACTGAGCCATTGTGCCACCAAGAAGTTTAAAGGGGAAAGGCAAGAGGCAATTGTACAATAGTTCCAACTCCATGCTATGCTGCACCAGATATCACTGGTAGTGGGCCTGACAAAGGGCTAGTAGAGAGAGAGAGAGAGAGAGAGAGACTTGAAAGTTCACTTGCCTTGAACAAATGAAAACTCCCAAGCCAAGTTGATATAGGACACAGTTTATAAAAACCGAATGACAATGCACTAATTATGCTCTGTCCATATTCAGTTCTGTGGCTCAGAACATTCTACTATGATATAATGTCAGATACTTATGGAGAGATCCCTGCAGATGTTAGCTGACCAGCTAAACAACAATTTGTCATGTGTAAGTTAATAACTTCAAAGATGGGAGGCTGGAGACTGATGTCATTCTATACTCTAGCACTTTCCGGGAGAGGTATTTTAATAAAAATGAGGATTGATTGTTTTCTAACTCTTCAGTCCAGTGTCTCTCAGTGAAACTGTAGGATCTCAACCACCATTTTGGCTCTAAAAAACATCAAAGTCCCTGTAAAATTTGAAATAAACTATCAGAGTTGTGACTGTATCCTGTTGTTCTTAATTTGAAGACAGACTTACAGCAAGTAGAATCATAGGAAACTGACATTAAAAAACTTAGGAATGGCAGCCAAAATCATTATTTGGATCATGCACTAAAGTTGATTAACTCAATTGATGACCCCCAAAACCTTTTTTTAAAAATCAAAGATCTTTGTGTGGGTTGTATTTTTAACTGCATAATACATGTTCTATGTTCTACAGATTTTAGGACACTTATTTACTTAACATTATGATTGTCAACACAATACTGCACAAATGTCCAGAAATTGCTGTTTTAGTATACATGGATACGGTATGAATTAACATTTTGATTGTTTTACTGGAGTAATAAGAATCTATATATTCTGTCTGTTTATTTTAAGATCAGTATCTTTTCGGAAATGTGTCTTCTTTAAAATTTCTTTTCTATCTCTGCAACTCATTTAACCCTAAAAGATAATTTGATATGGAACTAAACAACAAGTTTAATAAGTATTTTTTTTTAATGAGTAACTGCAATCCATTTGAATGGGGTAATGTTGGCTTTCCTCAACTTTTTTTGAGCAGACTCATAAAAAGGCATTTATTTACTAAGCAAATGGACAGTGTTTGAGGCTAGGGTCAATGTTAAGCAGAACACTTTCCACTTTTAAAACTAATTGTGAGTGCAGTCATTCGGTTTAGCTAGGCCATGAGACAGGCATGGTGCCAAGTCTCCTCTACTTTGAAGCAGCTAAATCCAGAAAAACAGCTCCTACTGCACTGTTGCCAACTTTGAGATTCTTATCAAGGACAATTTGCAATTTGTAAAGGGAGCGCATGGCCATTTGGAACTGGATCCAAATTGCTGAGACTCATTGCAGATAAAGGCTTACAGTTCGTTAGAAGAGGAGACTTTCATCCACTTCATCTGGGCTGAGTTTAATTCCAGGTTTTCAGTATGACTAGGCAGTGTTCTAATAGTCCCTTAACGCTCATCAATGTTTCAACTTTACAGTATAACTAAGAGAGGAAATGATTAAAAAATATTGCTGCAAGTACTGTACTTGCTTACACTGATTTACAAGCAAAGAATTTATGTTAAGACTTATATAAAACCTGAGCTAGAGCACACATGGAAAATTGGGAGCAGTTTTGGTCTTCATATTATAAAATCAAACAGAGGCATTAGATGTCTCCGATCGTGTTTTTGTTTCTCGCGTTTTTGGGATCTTTAAGGGGGAGGGGGAAGCAGCCCTAAGTCATGGTCCACATCGATACCTATGACATAGGTTGGAAGAGAGGTGGGAATTTAAGGGATTTAAATTCAGGGAGCTAGGATGCAAGCTTAGAGCTAGGACAAACAGATGGGGAAGGAAACTGCAGGGGATGGGGAAGGAAACTGCAGGGGATTGGCACATTAGAAATGTGGAGCTTATTCAATGAAAAGCTCCTGTGTGTCCTAGATAAGTATGTACCTGTCAGGCAGGGAGGAAGCTGTAGAGCACGGGAGCCGTGGTTTACTTCCTCTGGTCAAGAGGAAGAAGAAAGCTTATGTTAGGATGAGATGTGAAGGCTCAGTTAGGGCCTTGAGGGTTACAAGGTAGCCAGGAAAGACCTAAAGAGAGAGCTCAGAAGAGCCAGGAGCCAGGAGGAGACATGGGAATTTGTTGGCGGATAGGATCAGGGTAAACCCTAAGGCTTTCTATAGGTATTTAAGGAATAAAAGAATGACGAGAGTAAGATTAGGACCAATCAAGGATAGTAGTGGGAAGTTGTGTGTGGAGTCAGAGAAGATAGGGAAAGCACTTAATGAATATTTTTCGACAGTATTCACTCCAGAAAACAACAATTTTGTCGAGGAGATTACTGAGATACAGGCTGTTAGACTAGGTGGTGTTGAGGTTCACAAGGAGGAGGTATTAGAAACCCTGCAAAGTGTGAAAATAGATAAGTCCCCTGGGCCAGATGGGATTTATCCTAGGATCCTCTGGGAAGCCAGGGAGGAGATTGTCAACCCTTTGGCATTGACCTTTAAATCATCATTGTCTACAGGAATAGTGCCAGAAGACTGGAGGATAGCAAATGTGGTTCCCCTGTTCAAGAAGGGGAGTAGTGACAACCCTGGTAATTATAGACCAGTGAGCCTTACTTCAGTTGTTGGTAAGGTGTTGGAAAAGGTTATAAGAGATAGGATTTATAATCATCAAGAAAATAATAATTTGATTAGGGATAGTCAGCACAGTTTTGTGAAGGGTAGGTCGTGCCTCACAAACCTTATTGAATTCTTTGAGAAGGTGACAAAACAGGTAGATGAGAGTACCTGTGGTGTATATGGATTTCAGCAAGGCATTCGATAAGGTTCTCCACAGTAGGCTATTGTACAAAATGCGGAGGAATGGGATTGTGGGAGATATAGCAGTTTGGATGAGTAACTGGCTTGCTGAAAGAAGGCAGAGAGTGGTGGTTGATGGGAAATGTTCATCCTGGAGTCCAGTTACTAGTGATGTACTGCAAGGGTCGGTGTTGGGTCCACTGCTGTTCGTCATTTTTATAAAAGACCTGGATAAGGGTGCAGAAGGGTGGATTAGTAAATTTGCAGATGACACTAAGGTCGGTGGAGTTGTAGATAGTGACGAAGGATGTTGTAGGTTACAGAGAGATATAGATAAGCTGCAGAGCTGGGCTGGGAGGTGGCAAATGGAGTTTAATGTGGACAATGTAAGGTGATTCACTTTGGTAGGAGTAACCGGAATGCAAAGTACTGGGCTAATGGTAAGATTCTTGGTAGTGTAGATGAGCAGAGAGATCGCGGTGTCCATGTATAAAGATCCTTGAAAGTTGCCACAGGTTGACAGGTTTGTTAAGAAGGCATACAGTGTTTTAGCTTTTATTAATTGAGGGATTGAGTTCTGAAACCATGAGGTTATGCTGCAGTTGTACAAAACTCTGGTGCAGCCGCACTTGGAGTATTGTGTACAGTTCTGGTCACCACATTATAAGAAGAATGTAGAAGCTTTGGAAAGGGTGCAGAGGAGATTTACTAGGATGTTGCCTGGTATGGAGGGCAGGTCTTATGAGGAAAGGCTGAGGGACTTGAGGCTGTTTTCGTTAGAGAGAAGAAAGTTGAGAGGTGACTTAATAGAGACATATAAGATAATCAGAGGGTTAGATATGGTGGTCTTTTTCCAAGTACGATAATGGCAAGCACGAGGGGGGCATAGCTTTAAATTGAGGGGTGATAGATACAGGACAGATGTCAGAGGTAGTTTCTTTACTCAGAGATTAGTAAGGTTATGGAATGCTTTGCCTGCAACGGTAGTAGATTCGTCAACTTTAAGTACATTTAAGTCTTTATTGGACAAACATATGGACAAGTACATGGAATAGTGTAGGTTAGATGGGCTTCAGATTGGTATGACAGGTCGGCGCGTCATCGAGGGCTGAAGGGCCTGTACTGCGCTGTAATGTTCTATGTTCTATGTAAAAGAACATTCAATCAAAACAGTTTGCTTAGATGCCAGACTGATAGGTTATCAGGGAAGACTGAATGGTTTGAGCCTGTTTTTGATAGAAAAGAGAAGGCAGAAAGAGAACCCGAATGACAAGGCGATGAAAGAGGGTTTGATAGGATAAATGTAGAGAAGAAGGGTGAAATCTTCCCAGTCCTGTGGGGTCAGGCTGAAAGAGAGGAGTGAGAGGAGCATCCAAATATTGCTTATCTTCCTATAGACAGGCTCTCATCAGGAGAAGTGACACAAAATCTTAACTGACTTAGGAAAGTCAGAGGATGGGTGACCAGGGGAGCTTTGGAAGTCAAATCTGGAGATAAGGCTTGGGTGTGTGTTGGCAGCAGATGAGGCAGGGTCAGGGTTGGCAATACTCTGGAGATAGACGTGGGTGATCTTAGACATGGTACCAACATGTGGTGGAAACTCATCTCATGGTCAGATAGAACACCAATGTTGTGAACTGGCTCAGCTTCAGACATTTCTAGTGACTGGATGGAATCGATTGATAGAAAATGGAATATTTGACAGGAATGGAAGACAATGGCTTTGGTCTCCCCAATGTTTAATTAAGGAAACTTCTGTCATTCAGTACTGGATGCTAGACCAACAGTGCCACAAAGGAAGATGATGTAGGAACTGAGAATAATGAAAGTGAGATAGGATTGGGTGTTGTCACTTGCACATGTGAAAACTAACATTGTATTTTAAGATAATCCTACTGAGAGATAGCATGTAGATGAGAAGTAAAGGAATAGATCAAGGTTGGATATTTGAAGTACTCTAGTGATAGTGGTTCATTAGAGGGGAGATAAGCTTTTATAGTACTTAAAACAAAAACAGAAATTGATGGAGAAATTGCTATGTTGAAGAAGGATCACTGGACGCAAATGTTAGACTCTGTTTTCTCTCCAAAGATGCTATCAGACCTGCTAAGCTTCTCCAGCAATTTCAAAATTTGCTTCTGGTTTCCAGCATCTGTGGTTCTTTTTTTCAGTTAAGGTGCTTATCTGGATCTGAGTTGATAGCTAAGAGTGGAAGCTGGTGAAGCTAATGCAAGTCACTGGTTGATTGAAGAACATTATTTGGAAAAGGATGGCACTGTCAACTGTTTTAAATTATTGAAGGCAGGGCAAGAAATGTGCATGGATATAGTTTGAATAAAAACCAAAACAACTGTGGATGCTGTAAATCAGGGACAAAAATAGAAATTGCTGGAAAACTCAGCAAGTCTGGCAGCATTTGTGACAAGCAATCAGAGTTAACATTTTGGGTCAAGTGACCCTTCCTCAGGGCTAAAGGTTACCATGGTCACATAGAAAATGTTTCAGTGATATACCGATAAATTTAATGTGCTCCTCCTCTTTTGAAATAATTGTTTTCTTGATGAAGTATGGTTCCATAGTAATCCTTTTGGAAACCAATATCGATTTCTCTCTCTGATCCATCACCAATTATCTGTGTGCTTTGATGGCATCACTGTGTGAGTGGACTACCTCAGCTAAGCCCACTCCCAACTTTATCCAATACCAACATGCATTCCCAGTTATTATTGGTGATCTGAATGATTAATTAGTCAATGGTAAGCTCAATGAGCCACCAAAGCAGCAAAATTATATTTTGAAACCTAACCAAGAGTCTTTTCTAAGAGTTTCTAAGATAGAAACAAAGATTGTAGATTTTAATTTGCTTAACTATAGACTGCACAGCATGTTTATCTAAATGCCCTGGAGGGATGGTCATTTGGAACATTTCAGGAGGAATATTTGCTAGCACATTGAAGCATTAGGGATTAATACTCATTACACTAATAGCAAGAGTGCATCACCAGAGATCAGTGGAGATGCAATGTGAGGGAAGAAAGTTCTGCTGGAGGTTTGCTGAAGATTTTACATTGAATGGTAAGGTCCTGGAGAATGTTACCAAACAAAAAGACCTTGGGTTGCAGGTTCATAGTCCATGAAAGTGGATTCTCAGGTAGACAAGGTAGTGAACAAAGTGTTTGGCATGCTTACCTTCATTGGTCAATACATTTAAATATAGGGGTTGGGAGAGCATGTTGTGGCTGTACAGGACACTGATGACGCCACTTTTGGAATACTGCAATAAATTCTGGTCTCCTTGCTGTCGGAAAGATGTTGCAAAACTTTGAATAGTTCAAAGTTAAAAATCACACAATGCTAGGTTATAGTCCAACAGGTTTATTTGGAAGCTCTAGCTTTTGGAGCATTGCTCCTTTATCAGGTAGTTGTGGAGGTTAAGATCAGGATCACAGAATTTATAGCCAAAGGAGTCCAGTGTCATGGAGATTTGATCCAGTCAACAATCTTAGATTAAAACTTTCATCTTTTATAATGGGATGTGATGGTTTCTGTTCTTTGATATGTATATTCCCGAACTACTTTTAAATTAGATTCTCAAGATAGTTCAGCTTTTTAAAAACCTGATGTTTAACTTTGTCCACCTCAGTCCAACACTGGCACCTCCAAGTCATTGAAAGAGTTCAGAACAGATCTACAAGGATATTGCCAGGGTTGGAGGGTATGAGCTATAGAGGGAGGCTAAATATGCTGGGGATATTATCTGTGGAGTGTCAAAGGCTGAAGGGTGACGTTATGGAGGTTTATAAAATCATGGGGAACATGGATAGGGTGCAGAGTGAAAATCTTTTCCCTCAGGTTGGGAAGTCCAAAATGAGAGGGCATAGGTTTGAGGGGAGGGTGGAAAAATATCAAAGGGATCTAAGGGGCAACTTTTTCATGCAGAGGGTGGTGTGTGTATGGAATGAGCTGCCAGATGAGGTGGTGGAAACTGGTACAGTTACAACATTTAAGAGGCATCTGAATGGATGTATGAATAGGAAGGGTTGAGAGGATTATGGGCCAAATAATGGCAATTGGGACTAGATTGATTTAGAATATCTGGTCGACGTGGACAAGATGGACAAAGGGGTCTGTTTCCATGCTGTGCATCTCTATGACTATGATAATCACTGTAAAGTCAATGTAAATGCTCATTTGCTTGCACCCCCATGGTTTCCAGACCTCTCCTATCTCAGGCACCAGAGTCCTGTCATACTATTAATACATACAACAGTATAATCCCCTCTTCACAATGATCAATGTTATAAAATATTGTGCAATGGGACAGTTCATTGTCTCTGGCCACAAGGCTGGACATCATTTAGGCATAATCTGGGTTTAAGTACTTAAATGGATGCTTGGGTAAAGATTAAATTGATTGGTTTTATATTCTGAACAGACTAGACAGCCTGATATCAGTGGTGGGCAAGTTGTTGGAGGGAATCCTGAGGGACAGGATGTACATGTATTTGGAAAGGTTAGGACTGATTAGGGATAGTCAACATAGCTTTGTACATGGGAAATCATGTCTCACTGACTTGCTTGAGTTTTTTGAAGAAGTAACAATGCGGTTTTTTTTAAATTCATTAGTGGGACTTGGGCATTCCTGGCTGGCCAGCATTGATAGCCCATCCCTATTTGCCCTTGAGAAGGTGGTGGTGAGCTGCCTTCTTGAATCGCTGCAGACCACTTGCTGTGAGTTAACCCACAATGCTGGTTAGGAGGGAACTCCAGGATTTTGACCTAATGACTGTGAAGGAATGGCGGCATACTTCCAAGTCAGGGTGGTGAGTGACTTGGAGGGGAACTTGCAGGTAGTGGTGTTCCCAAGTACCTGTTGCCCTTGTCCTTCTAGATAGAAGTGGTCGTGGGTCTGGAAAGTGCTGTCTAAGGATCTTTGGTGAATTGCTGCAGTGCATCTTCTGGATAGTACACACTGAGCACCAGTGGTGGAGGAATTGAATGTTTATCGATGTGGTGTCAATCAAGCAGGTTACTTTGTCCTGGAGGGTGTCAAGCTTTTTGAGTGTTGTTGCAGCTGCACCCATCCAGGCAAGTGGGGAGTATTCCATCACTCTCCTGACACGTGCCTTGTTGATGGTGAACAGACTTTGGGAGTGAGTTACTTACCACAGTATCTCTCGTCTCTGACCTGATCTTGTAGACACTGTTTATGTGGTGAGTCCAGTTGACTTTCTGGTCAATGGTAACCCCAAGGATTTTGACAGTAGGAGATTCAGTGATGGTAATACCATTGACAGTCGAGGAGCGGTGGATTGATGAGGATAGAGAGGTGGATGTGATCTATATGGACTTCAGTAACGCATTCAACAAAGTTCTTCATGTTAGACTGCTTAACAAGGTTAGATCTTATGGAATACAGGTTTAACTAGCCATTTGGATACAGAACTGGCTTGAAGGTAATGGTGGAGGGTTGTTTTTCAGACTGGGGGCCTGTGACCAGTAGTATGCCATAAGGATCAGTGCTGAGGTCCACTGCTTTTCGTCATTTATATAAATGATTTGGACATGAACATCGGAGGTATAGTTAGTAGGTTTGCAGATGACACCAAAATTGAAGATGTAGTGGACAGCGAAGAAGGTTACCTCAGATTACAATGGGATGTTGATCAGATGGGCCAATGTGCTGAGGAGTGACAAATGGAGTTTAATTTAGATAAATGTGTGGTGCTGCATTTTGGGAAAACAAATCTTAGAAGGACTTATACGCTTAATGGTAAGGTCCTGTGGAGTGTTGCTGAACAAAGACACCTTGGGGTGCAGGTTCATAGTACTTTGAAAGTGGAGTTGCAGGTAGATACGATAGTGAAGAAGGCTTTTGGTATACCTTCCTTTATTGGTCAGAGCATTGAGTACAGGAGTTGGAAGGTCATGTTGCGGCTGTACAGGACATTAGTTAAGCCATTTTTGGAATATTGTGTGCAAGTCTGGTCTCTCTCCTTTCTGAAGGATATTGTGAAACTAGAAAGGGTTCAGAAAAGATTTATAAGGATGTTGTCAGGTTTGGAGAGTTTGAGCTATAAGGAAAGGCTGAATAGGGTGAGGCTGTTTTCCCTGGAGCATCGGAGACTGAGTGATCACATTATAGAGGTTTCTAAAATCATGAGGGGCATGGAAAGGATAAATAAATAATGTATTTCCCCTAGACTGGGAGGGTATCCCAGAACTAGAGGGTATCGGTTTAAGGCGAGAGGGGAAAGATATAAAGGGGCAACTTCTTCACGCTGAGGGTGGGGTGTGTGTATGGAATGAGCTGCCAGAGGAAGTGGTGAATACTGGTACAATTACAGTATTTAAAAGGCATCTGGATGGATCCATGAATAGGAAGGTTTTAAAGGGAAATGGCTAAATACTGGCATGTGGGACTAGATTAATTTAGGATATCTGGTCGGCATGGATAAGTTGGACCAAAGGGTCTGTTTCTGTGCTGTGCATCTCTATGACTCTATATGAACAAAGAGAAAGAAGCATTGATTTCAGCGTCCTCTCTAAGCCATTTATGAGTATGAAGAGAGTAATCTTGCACCTTTATGATTGCATATAAGGTTGAAGAATATATAAAATTAATTAAGTATATTCATTTTGTGAAAGCAGTTCTTAATTCTTTCTTATTGTGACTGGCTCAATTCTGTCCAAAAAGTGAAAAGGCCTTCTAAAGGGAAGAATCCAGTTTAAATCCAAGATCAATATTTGACACTGAGGAAGTCTGTCAACCAAACTCCAAGGTGGAATCTTTTTGCTCGTTGTAGCAGGATCTGTCTTTTTCTGTCAGACAGAAAAAAGGAATCTCAGTTTCCAAGTGCCGTTAAACAGATAGGCACTTCTGTCAGTCAGTCTAGGGAGGCCTGTTACTCAACATGTAGAATAATTGGAATGTACAGAGGAACCTTGATTATCCGAAGGACACTGGCGGGAAATATTTTACTTGGTTAATCGAATTCCGGGTAATCGAATGTCAGATAACGTAGTTTAGCTGAGCATTAGGACCTTGCGATGTTGCTGGATAATACAATGCGGGATAATTGAGGTTCCTCTGTAGAGGTCCCTCTGGTCCATGCCATCTTCTTAAGATCATCAGCAGTCGCTCTATAATTCAACTGTAAAAGGCAGATCGCAACCAAGTTGCTGAAAACGAAGAGAAAGTACATGTGTGATGCCACAGATCCACCTCTCAGCAGTTCTGTACAAATATACTTAGCCAGCTTCAAAGTTTGAACTTTTTGAAGTATTATTTTGACATAGTTGAACCAACAAAGTTTTTGGACATTGAGCTTAAGTACATTTATTCATAAAACATTTTTGTGAATCAACATATGTGGTTCAACATATGGTTGACAATAAAACAAATAGCTGAAAAATGTGTTGCTGGAAAAGCACAGCAGGTCAGGCAGCATCAAAGGAGCAGGAGAATCGATGTTTCGGGCATAAGCCCTTCTTCAGGAATGAGGAGGGTGTGTCAAGCAGGCTAAGATAAAAGGTAGGGAGGAGGGACTTGGGGGAGAGGCGTTGGGAATGCGATAGGTGGAAGGAGGTGAAGGTGAGGGTGATAGGCCGGAGAGGGGTTGGGGGCGGAGAGGTCGGGAAGAAGATTGCAGGTCAAGAAGGCGGTGCTGAGTGCGAGGGTTGGGACTGAGAAAAGGTGGGGGGAGGGGAAATGAGGAAGCTGGAGAAATCTGCATTCACCCCTTGTGGTTGGAGGGTTCCTAAGCGGAAGATGAGGCGCTCTTTCTCCAGGCGTCGTGTTGTCATGGTCTGGCAATGGAGGAGACCAAGGACCTGCATGTCCTTGGCAGAGTGGGAGGGGGAGTAAAAGCATTCAGCCACGGGGTGGTTGGGTTGGTTGGTGCGGGTGTCCCAGAGGCGTTCTCTGAAACGTTCCGCAAGTAAGCAGCCTGTCTCCCCAATGTATAGGAGGCCACATCGGGTGCAGCGGAAGCAGTAAATGATGTGTGTGGAGGTGCAGGTGAATTTGTGATGGATATGGAAGGATCCCTTGGGGCCTTGGAGGGAAGTGAGGGGGGAAGTGTGGGCGCAAGTTTTGCATTTCTTGCGGTTGCAGGGAAAGGTGCCGGGAGTGGAGGTTGGGTTGGTGGGGGCTGTGGACCTGACGAGGGAGTCGCGGAGGGAGTGGTTTTTCTGGAATGCTGATAGGGGAGGGGAGGGAAATATATCCTTGGTGGTGGGGTCCGTTTGGAGGTGGCAGAAATGACGAAGGATGATATGATGTATCTGGAGGTTGGTGGGGTGGAAGGTGAGGACCAGTGGGGTTCTGTCTTTGTGGCGACTGGAGAGGCGGGGTTCAAGGGCGGAGGAGCGGGAAGTGGAGGAGATGTGGTGGATAGCATTGTCAACCACGTCTGAGGGGAAATTGCACAATTCCCTCCCAGGCCCCAAGGGATCCTTCCATATCCATCACAAATTCATCTGCACCTCCACACACATCATTTACTGCATCCGCTGCACCCGATGTGGCCTCCTCTACATTGGGGAGACAGGCCGCCTACTTGCGGAATGTTTCAGAGAACACCTCTGGGACACCTGCACCAACCAACCCAACCACCCCGTGGCTAAACACTTTTACTCCCCCTCCCACTCTGCCAAGGACATGCAGGTCCTTGGTCTCCTCCATCGCCAGACCATGGCAACACGACGCCTGGAGAAAGAGCGCCTCATCTTCCGCTTAGGAACCCTCCAACCACAAGGGATGAATGCAGATTTCTCCAGCTTCCTCATTTCCCCTCCCCCCACCTTTTCTCAGTCCCAGCCCTTGCACTCAGCACCGCCTTCTTGACCTGCAATCTTCTTCCCGACCTCTCCGCCCCCGACCTCTCTCCAGCCTATCACCCTCACCTTAACCTCCTTCCACCTATCGCATTCCCAATGCCCCTCCCCCAAGTCCCTCCTCCCTACCTTTTATCTTAGCCTGCTTGACACACCCTCCTCATTCCTGAAGAAGGGCTTATGCCCGAAACGTCGATTCTCCTGTTCCTTTGATGCTGCCTGACCTGCTGCGCTTTTCCATCAACACATTTTTCAGCTCTGATCTCCAGCATCTGCAGTCCTCACTTTCTCCTAATAAAACAAATAGGGAAGCCAAAAGAACCTTGAGTTAAATGTGCCTTAACATATATAAATTTTTGCTGCTTAAAGGTTTTGCTTCAGTAATTACTCTCCTCTCTGTGAACTTTACTGGATCTGTTACACTTCCCCTGGGAGTCTGAGGAATTTCATGTGAAAGGAACTGCAGACAGTGTGAGTCATAGTTCATAACTCCTTCAATCTGCATTATTAGATAGGTTTGCTCTGAGAGTCTCAATCTAAATAGCTAAATTGGCTTACTTTTAAAGTTTTAAATATATATTATAAAGCAACTTTTTATAAGTTGACTTGTACTATTTTGGCAAATCATTCATTAATATACCTTTTTGTAAATCCTTCAGTAAAGACAGTCCCTTTGTTCACCCTCAAGCATTGCAGTTATCCAAAAGATAACATAACCTATGGTTCATATCACATTCCACAGCCTGTTGATAGATCTCCTTAAAGTGGATAAGACAACTAGATTGAGAAATTGTTCTTATTAGTGCTTTTTTTTGTGTATGACAAGTGCCTTTATTCTAATCTCTGGCACATGTGCAGTCTTATGCAGTGATTTGTGCTGGCTGTTACTGGTGAAGCTGTTCATGTGCAAACAGTGAACATCTTCCAGATATACATGGAGAAGGCAGCTCATTATGTCAATTGTGTGCAAAACAGATTTGATTCTGGGGGTGCTGTTTTGGAACTTAGTACTCAACAGAAGAAAGTTTGCAGGGAGTAATTCACTTTACCAGAGCCTGGACCTCATCAAAGAACAATGGGCTAAAAGATTTTGGTCCTGTTTTCATGGCACTGGGGTCATAGTATCTAAGGTGATGCAAACAGCACCAAATTTTGTGCTTCCTGTTCACAGCAATGATTGCTACATCCAACCTCGCATTGCTATTGGCCGCATGCCCAGGAGGTGACCCAAGTGCATGCATAGCTGCCATTAGTTACAGCTATGCTGCATTTCTTAAAAGCAGCTTAGAAATAATAATGGGATGTACATTCTGACTGTGGTTGTTGGTTGAACTGTAACCAGGAAAAGAATGCATATCATTGGAGCAACAGGCCAAAGAGTGTGCTCCCACAGTCCCAGACAGGGCACTGGAAGCCTTAGCTCTTGAGGTGGAAAGAAGATGGACAGCCATTTAGCTCAGAGGGTCCAGGAGATCCTTGTGGATAATTTATGAAGAGAATGAGAGCAAATAACCATGGAATTAATTCCAAGGAATCTTGTCCTAAGGACCCGGATATAAATGTTTTCATTCAGTCCTCACTGGAAGAAACTATGTGTTATGATAATTTCACTAGATTAGTATTCCAAAGAACCAAGCTAATGCTTTGGGGACATGGGTTCAAATCTAATAATGGTGCCTATTTGAATTACAAAGTTAGATTAATAAATTCTGGAAATAAAAACTAATCTCAGTGATTGTGACCATGTGATATCATCAATTGTCATACAAACGAATCTGGTTCAGTAGCGCCTTTTAAAAAAGGAAATCTGCTGTTCCTACAGCAAAGTGGTTAACACTTTATCACTCTCCAAAATGTTGTAATACTCCATGCACAGAGTCAATGCAGACCCCGTACATCCAGGATATAGTGATGGAATTATGCAGGATGCTGGCGTGGAATTTGAGGGCTGCAGGAGTGAGAGACGATTGTCTCCCAGTAACTGTGAAGCTGTTCTGTACTTCAAAGTGACTGGCTCCTTTCAGGATATAATGGGTGACCTGTGTTGGATCTCTCGGTCGTGCACCCACAAATGCATCCGAGTTGTGACCAAAGCCATTTGTGCAGGATCAGATTGGTTAATTCTGTTTGGTTACGATGATGTCAGTGTTGCTGCCTAGACAGCAGCAGTCAAGACCATAACTGGCTTCCTGCAAGTCCAGGGTGTAATTAATTGAACGCATGTGGCACTGAGAAGACTATATCACCAATCTGCAGAATTCATCAATAAGAAGGGGTTCTATGCAATTAATGTCCAGGTAATCTGTCATCAATGTTTCCACTTCCTGAAGGTGTGTGCCCATTACCCTGGTGACTGTCATCTTATATCGTGTAGCACACTCATGGGGTCTTTGAGACACCAAGTGCCTGACAAGGCTAGTTACTGGGGGACAAGGATTCCTCACAGTGACTGTGCTTGATGATATCATTGTATAATCCCCAAATGGTACAATGACTCAGTGGTTAGCGCTGCTGCCTCACAGCACCATAGACCCAGGTTTGATTCTATCCTTGGCTGACTGTCTTTATGGGTTTTGCACATTCTCCCTATGTATGCATGTGTTTCCTTTGGGTCCTCTGGTTTTGTCCCACAGTCCAAAGACGATGCAGGTTAGGTTGTGCTAAATGGCTCACTGTATGCAGGGATTTGTAAGCTAGGAGGATTAGCTATGGGAAATATAGGGTTACAGAGATAGGGTATGGGGGTGGAAATAGCTGGGATGCTATTCAGAGGGTAGGAGTGGATTCGAAGGGCTGAATGGGCTGCTTCCATGCTGCAGGTATATATGATTCTATGACTAAAGTGAGGCAAAGATTTAATTTTGCTTATGCTGCAAACAGGGGTATGGCAGAGCAGATAATTGGGCTGCTGAAGATGAGGTTCCAATATTTACCCAGTCAGGGGGTAGGGATTGTCCTTCACAAAGATGCAGACAGAGTGCGCTGCATCATCCAGCTGTACAGTGCTTTACATAATTGTAGTAAGGAATGAAGCGATATGATGGATGCTGCGCAAGCTGGGGAAAGGGAGCAGTCTTCTGAGAAGGAGAACAAGGGCACTGGAGAGGAAGAAACTGACTTTGTTTCTGGCAGAGGTCAGCTGAGTTGGGTGCTCCAAGCCACATGGGACCTGATTGACATCGGATTCCTGTCAATGTGAGCTGGTGCAGCAAACCAGGATGGAATGTAAAATCGTCAATGGTTGTGATGTCAGCATTTGGTTTGCATTGTGAGGGCGAAATGCAGCCCGTTCGTTTTCGCTCGTGTTTGCTTTTGCTGGAAGTAAATGAAAGTCTATCTTTGGAATTATTTGATTGCTTTGTTCTATGTGATGTTCTCCTACTGGACAATGTTGAGATGTGAGTCTGCAGTGGGCATTGTGGACAGAATTGTGGTGACTCAAAGAAGGCATTTACATGGAATGTAGCTACAGACAGATGAAATATGAGGCCTGCTGGGAAAGGTCAAAGGGCCAGACTGAGCTGCGAGAGAGCGAGTGCTTCTGATGGCACATGGAAGCCTCTTAAGGCCTTCTTGCCCAACAGTAACCTGCTACTGGGTTGATCACCTTGCCTCTTGTTTCAGTAGCTGAAATAAACCTGCAATCGAGACAGAGTTGACTACTCAAGAGCCTGAATAGCACCAAAGGCAGAATGACTGCCTGACCTCTCTTCCCATGGTAACATAGGAGACAGGTCTGGGATGGGCAAAAAGGCAATGGGAAGGCCAACTATTAACGTTATGACCCCCAGGTTCAATTCTACCCTCAGGCAACTGTCTGTGCAGGGTTTGCATACTGTCCCTGTGTCTGTGAGTTTCCCTTGGGTGTTCCAGTTTCATCTCACAGTCCAAAGGTGATGCAAGTTAGGTCATGCTAAATTGCCACAGTATCCAGAGATATGTAGGCTAGGGATGAGCCATGGGAAATGCAGGGTTGCAGAGAAGGGTAGGGGCTGGGTCTGGGTGGGATGCTCTCTGGCGGGTCAATGTGGACTTGATGAGCTGAATGGCCTGCTTCCACACTGTAAGGATTCTTTGATTCTATGACTAACAGAACAAAACAATTAGGCAATTCCAAAGATACATTTGCATTTATTGTCACTTGGCAGGGATGTAAATCAACCAACAGAATGCATCAATTGTTATAGAAATGTATAACACAGAAACAGACCCTTTGATCCACCTCATCCATGCCAACTAACTATCCCAAATTAATCTAGCTCCATTTGCCAGCATTTGGTCTATATCCCTCTAAACCTTTCTAAACTTGATGGATGAAGCAGGCACATAGAGAGCTGCAGAAATTTACAATAGTGAGAGCTGTGTCGTGAAAATCTGCCAGTGATGGAGTTCAATCCTGATTTGTATTCATATTTTATCCCACAACCACTCTACATTAAGGCACAGTATAAAACACGATGTGGGAGATGTTCTCATGACTAGTATCTGAGGTACCTCCAAAATGGGTGGTCTTCATATAAAAGTTGAAGAAACAGAAGCATCAGGGTCCATTTGCCATGTAAAGGTTCAATAAAGCCTGCGTAGTACTGCACCTTCACCTCAACCACTGCCTCAACCTTCACCTTTTACGCTTCAGCCTGGAGGCATTCTTCTTCCGCCACTTTGCTCTCATGTCAACGAGGATCTCACAACCTCAGAACCAAAAGCCCTGACCTGTAAGCTCAAATAGATATTGTAATATTCCTCTCAGGTCAGAATGCTATGATTTTGTTTAATGGAAACATTGGAATTTTTTGTCAATAATATGTAGCTAACCTATCAGTGCACAGTCCTTTTAGGTCCTTGAAAATGATGGGTAGTTGTTTAATTGCTAAAACTGATATAAATTAAACCAATGAAAATGGGAAAAAGTCAGTAAGAATGGGAGAAGACTAGCATTGATGTGGCAGCTAATTCTGTCACAATTGGCTGCAGTATATCATGCCCAATTTAGCATGCAGTGAGTTTGCAATGATTTGAGAGAACTTTTGTGCACTGTACAAGCACAGAATGTGATGTGTAAGCTTTAGTTGGTCAGGATGATATATTCATTGGACATAACCCCAGAACTTATGGTTCTTGCATAGACCCTAGAAAGGTAGTTTGACGAAGTCATTCCATACGATGTTCCAGGATAAAGTGTTTTGTCTCATCTTCTGTCATCACTGTGCAATAGATTCAGTGCAGTATCAGACAGTCAGCCTTGCATCACAGTCAGTGTAACATGACTAAGCATGGAATACAGACCATGAGAAAGCCTGATATCTTATAACAATGTATATGGTTACTGTTGTTCATAAACTTCAATAGATCTGTTTGAACAAGAACCCAGTCTTCATGACATGACAGGACTCTGACCATATCATATTGGCAATATAGTTTGACCAAAGAAAACACTTCCCCCTCATGTCGGAACTATAAAATCTACTTTTATTGTTTGAAGACAATGGTAATATTTTCATGTTCAGTCATTGGTATATCTACTGTTGATAAATGTTGTACCATCTCAGTCTAAGCCTTCACGTCCAATGCATTAAACTTCTTGACAATATTCCCTCTCTTGTATTCTCCATTAATTTCAGATATGAAATAGAAACATGAATAGGTTACCATTTGTAATAAATCTGCCCTACATTTATTGAACCCTACTTCAAAAGACAATTTCTTGGAAAGAATTGAAGTTGGATTAGTTCCACTCATTGTTATAAGATCACGTAATCTATAGGTGGAGAAACATTTAGTCTTATCCAATGTCTACACAGGTACACTCATGACAAACCTATCTAACAAAATCAAAATACTGCAAATGCTGTTAATCTGCTGGAGGACGTGCTGGAGATACCCTACAGATTTGGCAGCCACTGAGGAGTGAGAAAAAAAGTTAAAGGTTCACGTCCGATATGAAACATTTTCAGAACTGAAAAAAAGTCATATTCAACTACACGGTTACTCTCTGTGTGAAGTTTTCACATTCTCCCTGTGCATGTGTGGGTTTCCTCCGGGAGCTCCAGTTTCCTCCCACTGTCCAAAGATGTGCAGGATAGATGAATTGGCCATGCTAAATTGTCCATAGTGTTCAGGGTTGTGTAGGTTAGGTGCATTAGTCAGGGGTAAATATCAGCTAATAGGGAGGGGAATGGGTCTGGGTGGGTTACTCTTCTGAGGGCCAGTGTGGATTGTTGGGCCAAAGAGCCTGTTTCCACACTGTGGGGATTCTATGATTCTATAACTTAAAATGTTAACTGTATTTCTCTGTCTACAAGTGCTGTCCAATCTGCTGAGCTTTTTATGACACACCTGGATCCGGATATTAGTAATTATGCCTAACTAGATAATGTTTTAGCTATTGCAATCATGCAATAAACTACCTTACTGCATAAGATAATGTCTTTTCTTGTTCAGACTATCACAGTCTGTCCCCTGCCACTGATTATAGACAACAGGTAATAGACAAAGTATTAGATCTAAACAGAAATTGCTGGAGAAACTCAGTAAGTCTGGCAGCATCTGTAAGGAGAAAGCAGTATGAATGTTCTGAGTTCTGTGAGTTCTGTCACATCCTCCAGTGTTTAGAGGAATGAGAGGCAGTCTTATAGAAACATATGAGATTCTTGATAGAGTAGATGCTGAGAGCCAGTTCTGCCAGCTGACTGTAGTCCCCAGAAAAAGAAACAATAAGTTAGAATTGAAATGGGAAGGAATTGTTCACTCAATGGTCAATGAATCTATGGAATCCTCCACCACAAAGGGTTGTGGATGCTGTTGCTGACTAGACTTAAAGTGAGAGATAGAATTTTCCTGTGTCAGGAAGAATGGGCAGTAAAGTGAAGTTGCATCCTAATTAATTTAAAAAGAAATATATTGAACTTATTTTAACATTGTTTCAAGTTATTCGGAACAAGATACTAAAATAGAGAGCTACTCCCTATTTCTGTACAACAAAATCAAATTGGTAACAACAGAGTTTTTATTTGTAGCTTTAAGGGGTTGAAATATTAACAGGAATACAGCCTGTTTCCAATATCTTACAGTAAGAAGCTTGAAATGTTGCCTGCGAGTGAGACTGAAATACATAGATTGAGGCCCATTTTCAATGTTTAGTGTAAAAAAAAAGCCATTCATTGTAGATTATGGCCCAATGTTCGCATGTTGGAAAAGCAGCAAAAAGGTAACTGTAAACAAAACCATTCCTGATATATTGATTGATGATAATGCTAAAACAAATAAACTTGCAAATTAAGAGATCCACAAAGAAACTCTACTCAGGACCAACAATTGAACAGTTTATTTCAATATAGACAAACGTATGACTCTGTGCCCAGGTCTTTTGGAACAGAACTTGTCAAATTTTTTCAGGTCAGTTTCTGTATCCAAAAGGTCAGAGTCTTGTGAGGATGATACCAAAATTCTGGAGATACATGTATCAGGACAGGATTGCCAAGCTTGGTCATTTTCTCTTGAAACAAGAAGGCAGTGGGTTGATCAAATAAAAAATGTTGATAGAATGAAAGTTTTTATATAGTGGATATAGAAAGAATACAAAAATCACTCTATAGAGGTTGGTATCCTGTCACCAAGTCACCTTTTATTTACATGAGGAGAGCCCTTGACACTGATCCAGCTCCCTCAGAGCCAGCTCTCAGAGTGAACAAGATGTCTGACACTCCTGTTCTTATCTGTCAGCCAGGACTCCATAATTGGACCAGGTTAACAGCCCTGACCAGGGAGCTCATATTCTGTGAGGTGCGTTTGGCTGATCTTGTTGCGATTACTATAAATGTTGAGGTGGAGTCGAACTAGAGGCCAACTCAAGGGATTTCAGACATAACCTCCTCACCAAGAGACTCATGTGAATACGGAACTTGGGGATGGTTGAACTGAATAGCACTGATTAACAGGGGAAGCTGGAAAACATTCAAAAGCAAAAGGAATAAATGGTTACAATTATAGATTTGGATCAGAATAGATGTGAGAACAGAGCAAAAAACATTGGTATGGAATTGTTGTGCCTAAAGACCTGTTTCTCTGCTGTTAACTCTAGAGAAAGAACTGGAAATGGTTTTTTGCAATGGAACCCCAGAGTTTCTTATTGATCAGCATGCTGTGATGCCATTCTTCAGCATGATAGTCCTCAAGTCTATAATCAATCCCATTTGTGTTGCATTTTATCAATAACATATCAGACTAACTCAGCAGTCTCACTGCTCTGAATTTTGTGAAGAACATAATAAATATCCAATCAAATTTGCCTTCTCCTCGAATATTCTGTGATCATACATTTTAACCTGTTTCTAATGAAATCACTTACTGTTAGTTTTTAGAAGTGTGATTATCTGAAACTGTTGCATTATTAAAACACAATTATGAAGAAATTTGGGCATTGCATGTTTTGTCGAGGCTATATTCAATGTACAGAGGTACCTCGATTAGCCGGCATTTGATTAATTGAACTGTGGATCATCTGAACACGAATGCAAGGTCCCAATGCATGGCTATGTATGTTATCTGGCATCAATTATCCGGCATTTGATTAACTGAACAAAATACACCCCACCTGTGTCCTTTGATTAATCGAGGTTCCTCCGTATTATTAACAAGGGCATAAATGCAAGGAATTTTATAACTTATGCAAATGTTTTGTTAAATTTTATTGACAATATGCAAATTTTAAGGCATTTTAGAGGCATGTTAAGGTCCAAAAGGCTTAAGCTATATTGTTACAGTGCAAAATAAAACCCAGTTTAATATAACAAAACTCAACATCAGAAATTTAAACCATCAATATGTATGGTGTGACAATGCTTCTCCTTTAACCAGGATATGTTGTCCTTGGCATTTTTTTCAGAGTGGTCGTAAAAGACACAGACTTCGAAAAGTTTAAGTTGAAGGGTTTTAGGGCCAGTTTGATTATAGCTAACAGATACTGCCTCAGGCAACAAGTTTTCAAGTTATTGAAAAAGCACTTGTGCAATGAAAGGAGAATAGCCAGTTCTCTCAGCTCAGCTTATCTCTGGTTCGGTTTGGTTTTTGGCAGCAGTGCTATGAAGCTTCTGGACCCAAAGAAGCAGGTCCAGGCTCTAAGTTCTCTCCTATCAGACCCTGGGTTTGATTTTACCTTTTGTGCCAAGGAGTGTTTATACAAATATTGGGAGCAGCATCATTAAATTGGGATCATCTGTTGGGTTTTCAGATAGGTTAAGTTATTCGGTAATCTGTTCTCTTTTGTTCATGTTTCATTCAATAATCTTGCAAATAAATTCTGTTTTGTTTAAAATTAAGTGGGTTAACCAGCTGATTCTCTCCTGGAATATCCGCATTTCACCTGCTTAAAACAACTAGCAATGTTTTGAGGGGGCCTGGTGTGGTCCATAACAATGGATAATGACATGCTCATGTATTTACTTCATCTTAGAAGTAATGATGAGTCATGAACTACAGGATTTTAACTTTCAAGGTGTTTTTGATACAGATCAAAACTTTTATTTGAAAATAGATAAGTCTGCCAATTTAGAAGTCCCACTTACTTCAAATCAGGTAGCAATCTACTATCAACAGTAAATGTATCAATAAGGTGAATTCAAGAGTTTCACTGTCATTTGGTGAAGTTCACCTCTGGATGGGTGTCATGAAGAAAATGAAAACACAGTTAACGTGAAAATATGCATTGCATGGGATCTTGTATCTGAATGTTATACTTGGATCAGGATTTCTTTCTTAAAATGACTGAATGGGAAGTGGTTCAGTGCACTGGAATTCTGAGCTCAGATCAGAACTGTGCTTTACCTCAGGTTTATTCAAAGCCAGATATAGCTATTAGGAAATGTGTGGTAATAAAGGTAAACTTTCAAAGCGAGGAAGTAGAATGATTTATTGGATTTACTAACTGGTATTTATAAAACTAAAGTGTACTAAATAACTATTGGAGCATTTCAAATGAGAAAAAATAATGAATCTTGCTACCAATTTGATTGGTCACAATTAGGCAACAATTCACATTCACTCTCTAAATCAAATTCAGAACAATGTGGTTCAGAATACAAGACTTATTCCACTTATGGGATCATCAATGGGTTATTTTAATTAATTTGTTAATATATCATTAGGAGGAACACACCAATGATGATGAAGTTAGTGCTCGTCTGGAAAACAATCTTGACTCATTGGTATATGAGTGCTTGGATAAATCACACTCAAGCATTCAAGATTCTAACTTTTTATTGGTTCCTCTTGGTGCTTTTCTGAAATCCATTGTTTTGAAGAATGAGAATATCCTAACATTCTGACAGTTCATAAAAACACAGAGCATACTGGAGTTTGAGTTGTAATGCAGCAACTGTATGACTTAAACCCAAAGAACTCCCCCATGGTCAGCCTTTGGCTTTAATCCCATGTGATACTCTGCAGCTTTGCTACATCTTATGTCAGAATGGTTTAGGAATGGAATGAAGGATAGCTTATGATCTCGCAAAAAAAAAGCTTCTGTATTTGGTGAGTTTTCCTCCTTCAAAGTATCTGCTGCAGAAATGCATATTTCCCTCGAGTCACTCTAATGAGCTCTGTTCTGTTTTGTCGTAAGGGGGGAAATGAAGGAGAGACTGAAGTTAGGACAGGGAGAAAGTGAGGACTGCAGATGCTGGAGATCAGAGCTGAAAAATGTGTTGCTGGAAAAGTGCAGCAGGTCAGGCAGCATCCAAGGAGCAGGAGAATCGACGTTTCGGGCATGAGCCCTTCTTCAGCCATTCCTGAAGAAGGGCTTATGCCCGAAACGTCGATTCTGCTGCTCCTTGGATGCTGAAGTTAGGACAATCTAGTTAACTGCAGGATTGGATGGAATGCTCACTTTAGATCAGGAGGCATAAGAGCAGAAATTGGCCACCTGACCCATCATGTTTGCTCCACCAGTAAACAAAACCGAGGATGATCTGATTTTCCCCATTTTCCTGCCTTTTCCCCCAACCTTTGATATTATTACTAATTAAAAATTTGTTTCTTTTAGCCGTGAATGTTCTTAATGATCTAACCTCAACCGCCCTCTATAGCAAATAATTCTTCAGATTCATTTGCTTTTAAGAGAAGAAATGTCTCCTCATCTCTGTCTTAAATGTGTGACCCTTTACTCTGAGATTAAACCTTCTGGTGCTGACCTCTCCCTTAAAAGAGAAACAACTTCTCAACCTTTACCTTGTTAAACCCCCAGTGAACTGTAAATGGTTTTATGAGGTCCCCTGTTATTTTTCTCAATTCTAGTGAGTTCAGGCTGAAACCTACTCAATCTTTCCTCATGAAGAAAATCACTCCATCCCTGGAATCAAATGAGTGAACCTCCTCTGGGCTGCCTTTAAAGCCACTATATCTTTTCTGAGATAGGGGGACTAAAACTACTCATACTATTCTAAGTGCGGTTGAACAAGTACCTTCTATATTTCAGCAAGCTTTCCCTCCTTTTATCCTCTGTTTCCTCTGAAATAAAGGCCAATACTCCATTTGCCTTCCCTGTTAATTTCTGAGTTTGAATACTTGAATTTTGTGATATATGGATGAGAACCCACATCCCACGACCGTTCAACTTCCTGTAATCTTTCTCCACTTAAATAGCATTCAACTTGATCCTTCCAACGACAGTGCATAACCTCACATTTACCCACATTATGTTCCATCTGCCAAGTTTTTGCCCACTCACTTTGGCAATATTTCTCTGTAGACGCTTTGTGCCAACTTCACCACTTGATATCCTATATATTTTTGTGTCAGATACAAACTTGGTGGAAGCACCTTCACTTCCCTCTTCCAAGTCATTAATAAATATTGTAAATAACTGTGGCCCCAGCACTGATCCCTGTGGCACTCCACTAGTTACAGGATGCTATCTTGAAAATGCCTCTCCTATCACAACTCCCTAACCTCCATTAGTTAGCCAATCCTCTAACCATGTTAATATACTATCTCCAACACCATGGGATCTTATTTTATTGAACACCTTTTGGAGATACTAAAAATTCTAGTTTCCCTTTATCCATCTTGCTTGTTTCTTTCTCAAATTTTCAGCTTTTTTTTCAGACATGATTTCCCTTTTTTGAAGCTATATTATGTATTCCTAGATGTTCTGCTGTTACATCTTTTCTTAATTTTTAAAAGGATTGGTTTGTGGGATGTGGATCTCACTGGCTGACCAGCCAACGTTAGTTACCCATCCCAGTTGCCCTTGAGGACGTGATGGTGAGCTGCCTTCTTGAACCACCTCAGTCCACCTGTTGTGGGTTGGCCCACAATGCCCTTCGGGAGGGCATTCCAGGAATTTGACCCAGCCACACTGAAGGAATGACAATATATTTCAAAGTCAGGATGGTGAGTGGCTTAGAGGGGTCCTTGAAGGTGGTGGTGTTCCCATGTATCTGTTGCTCTTGTTTTTCTAGATGGAAGTACTGTCTAAGAACCTTTGATGAATTTCTGCAGTGCATCTGTTAGATAGTACACACTTGCTGCTACAGAGTGTCGGTGGTGGAGAGAACGGATCCTTGTGGATGTAATGCTAATCTAGTGGGCTGCTTTGTCCTGGATGGTGTCAAGCATCTTAAGGTTGCTGGGGTTGCACCCATCCAGGCAAGTGGGGAATATTCCATCATACTCCTGACTTATGCCTTGTGGATGATGGACAGGCTTTGGGGAGTCAGGAGGTGAGATATTTGCCATAGTATTCCTTGCCTCTGACCTGCTCTTGTAGCCTCTGTGTATATGTAGTGAGTCCAGTTGAGATTCTGGTCAATGGTAACCCCCAAGGATGTTGATAGTGGGGGATTCAGTGATGGTAACACCATTGAATGTCAAGGGGCAGTGGTTAGATTGTCTCTTATTGGTGATAGTCATAGCCTGTCATTTGTGTGGCGCCAATGTTACTTGCTACTTATCAGCCTAAACCTGGATACTCTCCAGATCTTCTTGCACTTAAACATGGACTGCTTCAGTATCTGAGGAGTCACAAATGATGCTGAATATTGTGCAACCATCAGTGAACATTCCCTGTTCTGGCCTCATGATGGTGGGAAGGTAATTGATGAAGCAGCTGAGGATTGTTGGGCCTTGGACACTACTCTGAGGAACTCCTGCAGAGATGTCCTGGAGCTGAGATGTTTGACCTCCAACAACCACAACCACCTTCCTATGTGTCAGGTATGATTCCAAAGAGAGGAAAGTTTACCTCCAATAGCCACTGATTCTCATTTTGCCAGGGCTTCTTGATGTCACCTGGATCAATTGCAGCCTTGATGTCAAGTACTGTCACTCTCACCTCATCTCTGGAATTGAGCTCTTTTGTCCATGTTAGAACCAAGATTCTAATGAGTTCAGGAGCTGAGTGGCCCAAATGGGTAGCAGTGAGCAGTTTATTGCTGAGCAGGTGCTGTTTGATAGCACTGTTGGTGACAACAGTGGGTGGCATGATGGCACAGTGGTTAGCACTGCTGCCTCACAGTGCCAGAGACCCAGGTTCAATTCCCGCCTCATTGTGTGGAGTTTGCACATTCTCCTTGTGTCTGCGTGGGTTTCCTCCGGGTGCTCCGGTTTCCTCCCACAGTCCAAAAATGTGCAGATTAAGTGAATTGGCCATGCTAAATTGTCTGTAGTGTTAGGTGAAGGGGTAAATGTAAGGGAATGGGTCTGGGTGGGTTGTGCTTCGGCAGCTTGGTGTGGACTTGTTGGGCCGAAGGGCCTGTTTCCACACTGTATGTAAATAAACTTCCATCACTTTACTGATCATCGAGAGTAGACTGTTAGGTTGCAGGTGTTCTCATGTATCTGCTGCCCTTGTTTTAGATAGAAGTCACATGAGCTTGAAAAGTGCTGTCTGAAGATCTTTGGCGAATTTCTATAGTGCAACTTGTAGATAGCACACACTACTGCTACTGAGTGTCAGTGGTGGAGAGAATGGATGCTTGTGGATGCGGTATCAGTTAAACAGGCTGTTTTGCCCCATATAGTGTAAAGCTTCTTGAATTGTTGATTCTGCATTCATCCTAGCAAATGGAGAATCACGAGGTATGTTATTTGCTGTGATATTCCTAGCCTGTGACCTGCTCTTATAGCCATTGCATTTGTATGGGTGAGTCCATTTAAGTTTCTTTATTTCCATTAGTTAGCCCCAGCTAATAATGGTCCATAAGTTCCATTAGTTATCCCCAGTTAATAATGATATTAGGTTCTTTTATAATATTATTCTCCAGTCATTTCAATGATTGCTAAAGGCTAATGAGTGTGGCCAATTCAGTCAGTTTTCCAATGTGTGTGTTGGATTATAATTGTCCCAGCAGAGTTAATGCATTGTAGTTTACTTTTCCAACAGATATATATTGAATGCATTGTCCAATTATCTAAATGTGGTTTCAATATGTTTTCTAAAACAATTGCCAAAGGTGGCATCTTTTCATCCACCTTTAAATGAAATTTCATTGATACTCCTTCAGTGGGTCAACTTGCTGTGATTCTTTGCTCAGATGTAAGGCAATCACCACAGCCACAGAAGTTGGTCCTTACTTAATCATAGAGGAAGGATTTCTACCATACTAATAATGTCTAGGACTAACTCGAGAAGACAGTGATGGAGGTAAGTGCTCCTTTCTCCTGGATATTTCATTTATAAATACTAATTGATGTCTGGCAGACAATTAGAGGATACACTGAGTGAGGTGCTACACAGGAACTCACAGATGAATATAGATTAGTGTCTTTGATGGTGGACACTTGTTTGAGAAGAGAGGCTGCATTTTGTTCTGCTAACCTTTACACCCTCCCTTGCTTTTAATCCAAGAAAACCATACTGTCCATGCAAAACGCTCCTTAATTATCTAGCCAGGAGTCAGTAAAGCTTTCCCAAACAGAGTTAAATCCCAGTATTAGAAGGCAACGGAACACAAATATGGGTCTCTGGAAATGATAGGTTCAACTGTTCCTTTTAATACCACCACATCACAGTGGCTCAGAGGCTAGCACTGCTGCCTTACAGCACCAGGGACCAGATTTCAATTCCAGCTCGGACAACTATATGTGTGGAGTTTGCACGTTCTCCCTGTATCTGCGTAGGTTTCCTCTGGGTGCTCTGGTTTCCTCCCATAATCCAAAGATGTGCAGGTTAGGCGAATTGACCATGCTAAATTGCTCATAGTGTTCAGGGATGTGGAGGTTAGGTGCATTAGTTAGGAGTAAATACAGGGTCGGGGGAAATGGGTCTGGGTGGGTTCCTTTTGGAGGGTCGGTGTAGACTTTTTGGGCCAAAGAGCCTGTCTCCACACTATAGGGATTTTACAGGGCTGCACAGTGGCTCAGTAGTTAGCACTGATGCCTCACTGCACCAGAGTCCCAGGTTTGATTCCAGCCTCGGGTGACTGTCTGTTTGGCGTTTGCACATTCTCCCTGTGTCTGCGTGGGTTTCCTCCGGGTGCTCCGGTTTCCTCCCACAGTCCAAAGATGTGCAGGTCAGGTGAATTGGCCATGCTAAATTGTCCATTGTGTTAGATGCATTAGTCAGAGGGAAATGGGTCTGTGGGGGGGTTACTCTTCGGAGGGTCGGTGTGGACTTATTGGGCAGAAGGGCCTGTTTCCACACTGTAGGGAATCTAATCTAATATACAGCTTGAGCTTTGAATTGTTTGATTCAACAATACAGGGTATTAGTTTGAGGGAACCTACAACTGTACATCAATGTTTCAATTAAAATGTTCAATTATCCCCTTTCTTAACAACACCGTCACCCCCCTCTCCCATTTAATGGCACATGTCAAACATCACAGCTTTAGTTTAAAGGTATTTTCCAGAAGATGAAAATCTGATGGCTCAATTCTCCTCTATTTCAGCTCATATTTAATGTTCCACTCAAGCTGATCTAGGTTTGAATACCTGAAGGAACTAATGAGATATAAGACTTGGTAGACATTAGTTATATTCCTTTTCATGGATAATGGCTTCCATAAGTAAAAGGAAGGTAATGATCTAATGGTATTATCACTGGACTGTTAATCCAGTGACCCAGATAATGTTCTGGGGACCTGAGTTCGAATCCAGCAATGACGGATTGTGGAATTTGAATTCAATAAGTATCTAATGATGATCATGAATCCATTGCAGACTATCAGGAAAAACTCATCTGGAAATTGCCATTCTTAACTGGTCTGGCCTACATGTGATTCCAGACCTGCAGCGATGTGATTGAATCTTAACGACCCATGGGCAGTAATTAATGGCCTCATCCCATGAATAAACAAAAAAAAATCTTTCACAGTCTTTTATGTTGAATATAGTGCTAAATCCAGGCCTATTTGCCTTTCTCGTGTCATTCAGGCTAACATAAAACTTTGCTTTGTCTTCACTCATAGAGAACAACAGGTTTCTTGAAGTACAGAGTCCTGATATATCTCTGACTTAATAAATAAACAGTGAGCTAGTTTGGAGCTGCATCAGTCAAGACAAATCATTCTGCTTTATCCTTGAAATAGGAGTTAACATGAGTTTTTCAGACCTTGTGAAATTGATAATTAAACTTGGATTCCTCCTCTCCTAATAGAGGCCCATTTTCCCCCAGCTGCTGGGGCCTCTCCCTGTAGTATTTCCTCAATATAATTATGCACTCTCAATTACATACTTTTCCACAAAAAAATTGAATTTGAATATGCAAATGTACGATGCGGTATTTTATGGAATAGAAAGGAGTGACCCTTAATTTAGTGATTTAGTCATTGGGAATCTACAAAGCTTAATATTCTGATTTCTTCGATAGATGATGATAAAGTTCTATACACGAACATTCCCTTTTAAAAATGTCCTTTCTAAACCATGACACAGTAAACCATAGGGCAACATAATACTCAGCATTAATCTTCACATGTTTCTTTAATGCAAATTTTTCAGACTGTTGAAGCAGTACCAATGAAGTAGATAAGTACGGGCTGATCAGAGGCAACAGTGATAATGCTGGCAAGTGGAAATTGTTGTGAATCATCCTTAAAGGCTAATACAGGTGATTCAGTTTTTGCACAGATGGTGTGTAATTGGTAGCCTATCCCGTATTATTTAAATTATCTCTCTTGATTACAACCTCCAGTAGAATTACAAGGAACACATCTTTGTGTTACTTCCTTTCCATTTGCAGTTCAGAACCGAAGACATATTTTTAGAAAAATAGTTCAAAACAGAGGTGGTTGGAATTTGTTTGGAATTTCTTCTCCATTGCTGTGATGATATTGAAAAACTTGCTGCAATGGAATGGTTGAGACAAGTGGGCTGATAAGGAAGGATTAGGGAAACGTGACGGAAGAAGTTCCTTTCTTTGATGTGGTGTGGGAGTCGAGAGCATTTGTTGATCTTGAAAACAATTAGGAATCACCCACATTGCTGTAATTCTGGTGTCACATCTCAGTCAGAGCAAGTAAGGGTGGCAGATTTCATTCTCTAAAGAAAAGAATGACCCAGATGGGTTTATACAGTATTTCATTGCAGAGGGAGAGTTTGCCAATTGGATACAAAACCACTTGATGGTAGATGGCGGAGGGTGGTGGATTGTTATTTTTCAGGCTGGAGGTATGTGCATCTCCGGGTTGGTTGGCTCAGTTGGCTGGATGTCTGGTTTGCAATGCAGAATGAGGCCATTTCACTCTATTGTGCCAGCTGAGGTATTATGAAGGTCCTGCCTTTTCAGTCTCTCCCCTCTTCTGAGGTATGGTGACCCTCAGCTTACACCACAAGCAGTCATTTCTCTCTAATGTGAGAGCAGCACTATGGTCCTCTGGGATGATGCTGACTTTACCTTTTATACGTTTCCAGCTTCCTAAATAGCACAGGCTTGTTCGTAGTCATCGGAACAATTACAGCAGGTGCATGAATGTCTTGGAAAGAGTTACTACATTTATTTTCTAGAAAAATATTAAAAATTGAGTTCTCGTAAAATGATTTTCATTTTCATTAGAATTCCTACAACGCGGAAGTAGGCCCTCTAAAGCACATCCCACCCAGACCCACTCCATCCTTGTAACCATGCATTTCCCATTGCTAACCCATGAGGGGTAATTTAGCATGGCCAATCTACCTAACCTGTACATCTTTAGACTGTGGGAGGAAACCAAAGCACCTGGAGGAAACCTATGCAGACACGAGGAGAACGTGCAATTCCACACAGACAGTCGCCCAAAGGCAGAGTCAAACCCATGTTCCTGGCACTGTGAGGCAGCAGTGGTAACCACTGAGCCACCATGCCACTCTTGGGGCTGCCTACAGGGCAATCCTTGAACTTAATGACATTAATGAGCATCTGAAAATTAACTAAAGCTTCCAGTTGTCAAGCTAAGCAGATCAATAAACCTTGAACTTTTCATTAGGAGAAAGTGAGGACTGCAGGTGCTGGAGAAGCACAGCAGTCCAGGCAGTATCCGAGGAGCAGGAGAATCCACATTTCAGGCCGAAGCCATTCATCAGGAATGGGCATTCCTGATGAAGAGCTAATGTCCAAAACGTTGATTCTCCTGCTCCTCAGATACTGCCTGAACAGCTGCGCTTTTCCAGCACCACACTCTCGACTTAAACCTTTTGTCGTCAAATAGATCGTTATGGGTTAGACAAAAGGCAAGTGTCAAATGTTTGAAAACCATGAATCATAAAACCAAAAGTGAAGACTTTGAATGCTGATTTGAATGATAATTAAATAAGTTCACATTTATTGCATCATTTCATTATGTTCAAGAAGGCTTTTGAACAATCAGAAACTATCAGTTATGTTGTACACTTCACCCCCAACCTTGGGTTCAGTTGGGCCAATGCAGGGCAGTCTTAGTTGAGAATTAATTTTCTTCAATTTTTCATTTTCTTAGCAAAAGAGAAGGTTCCCCAGAGAACTTCAGCTACATCAAACTTAATTGGCCATCAACTAATGTATTCAATGCTCCAGTTCATGCTAAAAGCAAAGGTTAAGTTTGTTGGTTAAGAGAAACACTGAAAAACTTGCTGCAATAGAATGGTTGAGACAAGTGGGCTGATAAGGAAGAATTAGGGAAACGTGACAAGGGAAACGTGACAGAAGAAGTTCCTTTCTTTGATGTGGTGTGGGAGTTGAGAGCATTTGTTGATCTTGAAAACCATTAGGAATCACCCACATTGCTGTAGTTCTGGTGTCACATCTCAGTCAGAGCAAGTAAGGATGGCAGATTTCATTCTCTAAAGAAAAGAATGACCCAGATGGGTCATTGCAGTATTTCATTGCAGAGGGAGAGTTTGCCAATTGGATACAAAACTGGCTTGATGGTAGATGGCGGAGGGTGGTGGATTGTCATTTTTCAGGCTGGAGGTCTCTGACAAGCGATATGCTGCAGTGATCGAACAACTATTCGTCAATTATGTAAATGATTTGGATGAGAATTTGGGGAGTATGGTTGGTGGGTTTACGGATAACACCAAGATTGGTGGTATAGTGGACTGCGAAGAAGGTTATCTGGGAATACAGTGAGGTTTTCATCAACTGGGCCAGTGGGCTGAGGAATGGCAGATGGAGTTTGATTTAGATAGATGTGAGAAGTTGCATTTTGGCGGGTCAAACCAGGGTAGGACTTACACAGTTAATAGCAAGGCCATGGGAAGAACAAAGAGACCTAAGGGTGCAAGTTTGTAGCTCCTTGGAACTGGAGTCACAGGTAGACAGGGTGGTGAAGAAGGCTTTCAGCATGCTTGCTTACATCAGTCTGAGCTTTGAGAATAGGAGTTGGGATGTCTTGTTGCGGCTGTACAATACATTGGTGAGACCACATGTGGAGCACTGCATGGAGTTCTGATCACCCTACTATAGAAAGGATACTACTAAACTAATAAGAATGCAGAAAAGATTTATTAGGGTGCTACCTGCACTGGAAGGTTTGAGTTACAAGGAGAGGTTGAATAGGCTTGGTCTTTTTTCCCTGAAGTGTAGGAAACTGAGGGGTGACCTTATAGAGGTCTATAAAATCAAGAGAGGCATAAATAAATAGCCAATATCTTTTCCCATGGTAGGGGAATCTAAAACCAGAGGGCATAGGTTTAAGGTGAGAGGAAAGAGAAATAAAAGGATCCGGGGGCAATTGTTTCACACAGAGGGTAGGGAGTGTCTGTGATAAGCTGCCAGAGGTAGAGGTGGAGGCGAGTATAATTCCATCATTTCAAAAACATTTCAGCAGGTACATGGGATAGGTATGGAGGGATATGGACCAAATGTAGGCAAATGGGACTAGTTTAGTTGTGAAAACTGGATGGCATGGACAAGTTGGACTGAAGGGCCTGTTTCCATGTTGTAGACCTCTATGACTCTATGACTAAGCTCACTTCCAGATTTCTTTTTAAATGATTGAACTTGAACTCCACCAGCTACCATAGTGGGATTTGAATCTAGGCAAGTAGTACCATTAACCACCAGTGACAAAAATATTACATCCTTGTCTACTCCCTTTACCCTGGAACATTACTCTCTAGCTTAAGGATAAGCGTCATCTCGATGAATGTGAGGTTGCCACCTAAATCAATAAAGTCATCCAGCTCACTCATGACCAACTCCACATCATCATGATTTGTCTTGCTAACGTGTTTTACCCATACCTTAGGTGATTTCGCAATGTTTCTCCTGGTCTCTCAAAATCTATTTTCAATTTTGCATTAACAAAACCAACATAGTTTTAGGCACAACTTCAGCACAAAATCCTCTTTCCCATATGGAGGGAATTCAAGATCAATAAGTTTTACCCAGTTTCCTTCAGAATAAACTCTGAATCTCATGATCATTTTATTCCTTGTCCTGTTAACTGCAGCGTCCTTTTAAATATTTATGGATCCTCCACATTCTGTTTGTGTGTTCTCAAAATCTAATTTTACTCTTTCCTGTTACAAACAATGTTCAATGTTTATCTCTACCTTTCACCCATTTCAGATGACCTTCTTTTCCTGAAAAGTTTCCAGCCATCTTTTGACATTTACTTTTCAAATGTTTTAGCGACATTAATGTGTTGTCTGCCAACCTTTGTCCACTAACTCCTCCCTAAACTTTCTTCCTCATATCCAGGTTTACTTGCAGTTCATATTTGCAATTGGTGCCAGAACACTGCATTTCAGAGAGGATCGTGTATGTAACATTGTGTATGAAAACAGCCTCCACGCCAGCTACACATCATGGGAGGTAGTGAGATCCATTTTTAATGCAGCACTGCCCATTCAGAGTAGGACATTTAACTTTTCCAGATTTAACAAAAGTATTATTATTGCCTGAACAGATTATTAGTTTTCCTCACGTTAGATACACCCTAACATTTTAACATTTAAAAAATAGCTCACCCCTCTCTTTCAAAACATAACTTGGAGATTTTCCTGAAGAAATAGACTTCTAGACTGTCCTCTTGGTTTCCAGACTGCAATACATATTAAAGGTGAGGCACATAATTGTATGAAATCATGATTATTTAATGCATAATAAACAGCAATATAACATGTACTGAAGATTGACAATGAGTGAGTGAGTGATGTTTTATGGCATTTATTACCTTCTTTAGAATAGGTCAGCTATACATTAAATTGATAGCAATTTTTGTGTTAAAAGCCGTTTTTAAATGAACCATTTTGCAATCTAAATGATCTGGAAAATTTTACTCAAATTAACCTGAATTTGACAGACAAAAAAAACATGCTGACTAACAGACCTGGAATGCAGCTGTAATACTAAGCTCACATTCACTTAGAGAAAGCATTTGTACTGTTCTGCATCAGGTCTGACACAGGAAGAAAATACAGGATTGAAAGCAGCACCAGTTTCCAGTGATGTAGGGTCAGCCGATCTGGGTTTAACTTGGGACACAGAAAATGGTGTTCAGTGAATGCTAAATGTTTTTATGTGACGCAATATATTGGCATTGAGTTGATGTTTAAATCTTTGAAGTAACGAAGGACAAAAAAAAAGCGGGCACTTTCTTAGCATTTTAATGATCCGCACAGCAACTTTATCAGATTTTTGGTTTGTAGCAGTCGCAATTACGCCATACCTTGTGAAAGGTTGAAGTGACATGAAATTACTTTGTCAAGGTGATGTGTTGACAGGCATCGAGTTGAGGCTGGGAATGGGCTCGACAGTGACAGTGCAAAGCCAAAATCATTTCATTACTGCTCATGACTGGAAGTCCTACATTGCAAAATAAATTCATTCAGTATGTTCTTTTGGATTTTAAGGTATCATTAATTATCAGTGTTGAATCAAATATTTGTTTCATTCATGACACTTTCAGAGGAGGTTACAATTCAGTTGGAACACTCATGTTCAGTAAACAATAAAGGCAATCATATTGCAGTACATCACAAAGCTTACAGCCTTTCCTGACTATTTCAACAATGCAAGTTTGCAAGTTTCATTTGGAAAGGTGGCAACCGTCATTTTTTCTGAACTTGTACTCAAAGCACATGTGCCGTAGCTATTGCCCATGTTGACAGAAAACATTTTAGACTGGATTATTCACACAATTTGCTAGGAAGCATTATTTTAGGAAATTGAATATTTTGTGAAATAATCCAGGGTCTTTCTTGATAGTTCAGGAGCAAAGGAAATGGTTAATCTGGATATTCTGTTAACTTTCATCATTTGTTTTGTTTCAGAATCCCTACAGTGTGGAAACAGGCCATTCGGCCCAACATGTCCACACCAACTCTCTGAAGAGCATCCCACCCCCTTCCCTGTTCCAGTAACCCTGCATTCCCCATGGTTAATCCACCTCGCCTACACATCCCTGGACACCATGGGCAATTTAGCATGGCCAATCCACCAAACCTGCACATCTTTAAACTGTGAGAAGAGACCCAGCCAGACATGGGGAGAATGTACAAATTCCACATCATCGCCTGAGGCTGGAATCAAACTCGGATATATGGTGCTATGAGGCAGCAGCGCTAATCACTGTGCCATCATGTATATTTCATATCATCTTTACTACTATGTTTTATCTGTTGCAAGTCATTTTCTAGTACCAAGCTAATATTATACTTTTGAAGAAGAAAAAGGACTAATAGGATTGTGCTCATGTGTTAGTTCACTTTGAAATCCCAATGGAGAAACCAGGCTATAGTTTGCAATGTGTGACATGCTCACACCAAGATATCTTGAGGGAACAGTGGTCTGGATTTTCTGATAGCCAGAAGTTGTCTCTGAAGCAATAATTGTGCATTGGGATCCTATGGAATCCCTGATGTAACAGATCACGATGGAATTGCCTGGGAAATTGAAGATTGTGCTCGGCATTTCCTTTTTTCCTGAAACTATCTGAAAGTATTTGTTTAAATTGGAGAATTTGGAGGGGTCCTTGGATTTGGACAAAGAGTTATTCAGGAAAGTTTCAACATCTACTTACGAATAACTATTCAACTGACCGCCACAACTTATCACACACATTCTCAACTACATCCGGCCAGGATCCGTTTCACCTTCCAGACCTGGACGTACTGTCTCCTTTCTCCCACTTGCAGCTGAAATCTCCCTACCATCTTCTGAGACTGACCCCATCCCTTCCATTGCAAGAACCAAATCCCCCTCCCCAAGTCACCTCTGGGACCAACGTCAATGCCCAGCCCCTGCCAGTTGTGAAAACCTGCTGCTCCCTCTACACCCCACACTCTCCTGCTCACCCTGATCTATTTTAAACAGTCCATCCCTTATGTGTCCCTACATACCTGAAACTTTACTAACTTGGCACCCTTCCTACATGACACCCAATTCCCTAACTATCTGATGCCCTACTTAACTGGCACCCTACCCTACTCAATTGGCAGTCTATCCATCTGGTATCCTACCCTCACACTTAACCTTTTTTTAGAATCCCAACAGTGTGGAAAAAGGCCTTTCAGCCCAACAAGTCCATACTTACACTTTCACAAGAGCTGTCGATGTGGTTGTCTGAGATGTTGAACCTTTAAGTTTTAGAAAATGGCAACTGATTACTGTGAAGCAAGGAGGTGTGGTTTACCTTATCACAACTGTTCCGTACCAGGAGGGAGCTGTTAGAATGAAAGTACAGAAACTGATGGGAATTTCCTGTCAGAAATGTGGAGTTCTTTCATGATATTAAAGAAAGGGGCAGAGTGGCTGCCTGTACGTGATCGTCACTTTTTGAGAAATCTGACCCACCATGTTGACTGAGATGAGGAGAAATGTCTTCACCCAGGGAATGGTGATCTTGTGGAATTCTCTGTCACAGAAAGTGGTTGAGGCCAAAACATTGTATGTATTCAAGGAGTTTGATATAGTTCTTACAGGTAAAAGGATCAAATGCTTAGGGAGAAAGTAGGAACACAGGACTGAGTTGGATGGTCAGTCATGATCACACTGAACAGCCAACCAGGCTCAAATGGTTGAATGCCTCAGTCCTGCTCCTATAATCTATGATTCTATGCTTACTTACTATTTAATTCTAAATCATCACAAACACTTTTCAAAGTTCAAGCACTGTACAATTCTTAATCCTTGTCCTTCACCATCTTTCTACAATATTTTTTCCATTGTGTGTTTAATGATGCTTGTTTCCATCACTGTTCTCTCCTGCCTTCTGATCACGTTGCAAATGCTGCCCAAGGTTGGAATCACATCAGATACTAAACTAACACTTTGTTGTGAGTTTTGCAATCATGGACTGGTTGTGCGTAGATGTGTACCTTGCTTGTTGTGAATAGTCAAAGGAGTGTGCTGTTTGATATAATCTGTCTGTCTTTGAGATATATGGCCTACAAACTGAGCATCATACTGGCACTGAAACTCATATAGCACATTACTTGTGTGATAGTCAGAATGTTTCTATGCCACATAAAGCTGAGTGTGTGAAAATTATACTGACAATTTAGGATTGTCATTTAGCTTGCAGTATAACAGTCATGGAAATGACATACAGGTACATTCATTTACTTGGTCCTGTTATTTGCAAGCATAAAAATAACCTGTACACACAATTCACCTGTTTCCATACATCAAAGTAGGTGAATGCTTTTCCCACTCATTTTCAAGGGGCAATATTTTAACCTGCCTTGTTTAAAAGGTAAATCTCAGCAGTTAACTGTCAGTAATCATTAGCTGCTACATTCCCTATAATACCTCGATCAGTCAGAAAACATTGTCAAATAATTAATGCTCTCCCCTCATACATTGTAAATATTGTTTTCTGTTTACTTTGATATTTCTTGTAAATTGTCCTGATGACAAGATGAAAACCTTAGAATGTGCTGTGTTCAGCAATTCCTGAAGAAAGGAATTGATTTAATGTTAAAGCCTACTTGACAAATCAAAATTTGCATGTTTTTTTCATTTTGGGGAGTAATTTAAAAGGAGTGCAATCACATGCACTGCAAGGTGAAGCAGGATTAATCGACCAAATGAACTACTCCTGCTCCTATAACATTTTTTGTTTCTTTTCTTTCTTTCTAGAGGTGCTTTTACATAGTACTGAGTATGTCTTTCCAGTATCAAATCACTTGTACTCTTCTTTTGCATTTTCCTCCAACACCCATGTTGCTTATGTTCCTGATTCCAGGAGTTGTTCAACAACAATAAAAATGACAGAAAGATAGGAGAGGGGGAGGGAGCTAAATCAAAATGAGGTTTGAACAGGAAATGAGGCATTCCAACCTCCTCCCCTCCCTCCCCCTGCCGGTGGTGCACATGTCTCCCTGCAAGCATTGAGAGTATGAGTGTATACAGTGTGCTCCCTCTTCAAGGACATCCAGCCACAGACGTGAGGCAGGTGCTGGAGTGAGGCAGGTGGTCGGGAACTACAATCCTTTCCACTGCCTCCTGCCTAGACCTGTTCATAGCAACATTGGACATGCCCAATAGCAGACCTATTGGCAGGTGGGGGGTGGTGGGGTGCTCGTGCCTGCTCCTATTACATTTTTACCTAAATTATTAACTTCAGTATACCAAACAGTTGAAATCTACATGTTCATTGATGTTACTCCACAACCTTGGAACAGGAGGGACTTGAACTCAGGCCCCTGCTCTAGAGGTAGGAACACTACCACTGTGCCAGAAAAGCCCACATGCTCCTATTTACTATTGAAGTAAAATAGGTGATAACGGATTACTGGAGAATGGAAGGTCAATAAAAATAACTTGGATGTACACAATGCCTATGATAAAACATTGCGTGCTCCTCACAGGATTGCCTATAAAGCAAAGTTTTACATACAGTCTTTGAAGCTTCAAATAGAGCAAATGGTCAAAAGTTTAGTCAAAAAAATAGACTTAAGAAGTTTTTCTCTGTTTTGAGTGAAAGTGTTTTTAAATTTCATCTGCCTTCCTCGTTCTTTTTCCTCCTTTTCCATTTCAACCTTTTCTTCCATCTCTCCTTCTGCTTCTCTTTTGTTTTCCCTCATTCTATACCCTTGCCACCTTTTCTTCCATCTCCTCTAATTAATTTGTTCCCCATTTCAAACTGAGACAGAACCTTAGAGGGATCTGAATGAGGTGGATTATCTTGAGAAATGTGGCAAAATTGCATAAAAAGTCCTCGAGGCTTACTTTGATATCGGGAACCACTCACTGCATCTTTTAACTAAGTTCTGGACATTGAAGTGAGATTCTTGCTATGCAGTAGTGAGTTGCCTATTAAGGGGGATTATTGCTTGTTCATGCAAGTGCCGATCTCGCCTCATGAATACAGAGCTTCCTATTGATTACCTGCCATGAGCAAACTAGACAATGAATAGTCTCGACATGGAGCTTGGAGCAGCCTCCATGTTACTCACTATGAAATAGCATCTTGGGGCATAATCCATGGGCACCAGCTGCATGACTGCCCTCATCCATTGACATTGGCATCTGATCATTGCCAACTCCTTAGGATCCTCATGGCACCTCTCCGATCCAGTTACAAGATGCTTAGGAGGTACAGATCTTCATTGTAGGGTGCACTAGCAACTTTCATCGAAAAACTACTGCAAGGACATTGTGTCAGGCTGCATCTCAGGTCTTGCTTTCTCAGCACGTGCACACTCAATGCCTAGCTGCATTTTCAGCGTCCACGCCTCACTATATAGTGCCACGTCTGTGAGGATGGTGTGACGTGCCGATTTTGGACTGACACGACACCAGGTTATAGCCAACAGATTTATTAGAAATCACAAAAGCTTTCAGAGTGCTTCTCATTTGTCAGATTAGGGGATTGACATTTCAAACAGAACTTAGAAGTTATTATTATTGTAGTATTGACCTGTTATTTTGTACTGAGGAGGGATCATCTTGCTGTGTGGCACATTGATGTACAATATGTGCCAGCTGCCTGCATGGGGAATGTATTGCACATTTATTCAACCAAATGGCCACATTACTAAGTAAGTGGGGAGTGGTCCTCAGCCTAGTCAAGGGGGTCGCTGTTGGTCAGGGGAACTTGGTACCATCAATGACAGGTACATTTTACACACAGTCCAGGGGGGTTGGTTTTTGCCTATTCCTGATGAAGGGCTTTTGCCCGAAACATCGATTTCGCTGCTTGTTGGATGCTGCCTGAACTGCTGTGCTCTTCCAGCACCACTAATCCAGTGTTTGGTCATTTACTAGGCCCGGTCACAATCATGGACACTGTCAGACTACGGATTGGAGAGTTGACAATGGTCAGTCCTCTAGGATCATTGCAAGCAGTCAGGGGCATCGCATATCATCAGTCAGGGAGCTGCAAAGACAGCAGTCAAGGGTCTGGTCAGTCATGTCAAGGGGCTGTTTGTTGAAGTCAATGAGAGGCCTGGAGTGAATACAGTCTTGGAGGTGCCTGTACTGAGTGGTGGTCAATGTGGTATGGAGGAATGTATGGTAAAGGGGCTCGTTGGGGTAAGGCAGTCTCATTGGGGTAAAGTAGTCAAGGCTGTGGGCTGGAGAAAGCAGAGGCATGTGCCAATTTGGGGAGAAGGATGGTCACAGAGGGAAAGTCAGGTATAAGAAGGGGAAGTGCTACAGCATTGGATGCATTGTAGGCAATGGGAAGGGGGATTATTGGCAGGGATCACCACTGAGGTCTCCGCAAGAGACAAATAGCAGAGCTTGATGAGCATCAGTAATCATAATGGCAGGGCTCAGGGGCATGGAGGAAACGTGAGGACAAAGTTCAGTGCGCTAGATCCCAACATATTGGGGACAAGTAGAAATGGGCTGTCAAGATAATACAAGGTAGAACAAGACATGAAGGTTCAGGAATGTGGAGTGGTGGGGTTGGGTGGGGGGGAGCGCGGAGGGGTGTCATTCCTGATGACAAGATGGAGTCTGGTGTGCACGATGCCCACCAAGAGCTACGTTCATTGCCATCACTTGATGTACATTAGACACTAACTGAAATCGTAAAATGGCTGGAGTAACCTCCAGACAAGCAGAGTCAGTAAAACCGAAGGAACAGTGTGTGATGGAAATCAGAAACAAAAACAGAAATTGCCAGAAAAGCTCAGCAGGCCTGACAGCATCTGTGAAGAGAAATCAGAATTGAGGTCTCGTTGGAGTGACTCTCCCTCAGAGCCACTTCCACCATGGTTGATGACACCATTGTGCAATCCTCTGACTGAAATGCAGCTCAGATGTAAAGTTGGCCATGGTTTGACCAGGGCTGAGGTAGAGCAGACAATAGGCCTGCTGAAGGTGCAGTCCCATTGCTATGACCAGTCTGGGGGTAGGCCCTCTCTCGTATACTACAGACACATTCTGCCACATCACTGTGGTTTGCTGTGCTCTGCACAATTGGAGTAGACAATAAGGCAGTGTGCTGGAGGCTGAGGAACTGGGAGACGTGAGCAACTCTCTGAGGGAGAGAATGAGGATATTGTGGAGGAGTAAACACTCTGTGCCCATGACTGAGTTCAGCTGCATCAGGTATTGAAAGCCAAATAGAACCTGATCAACACCCTGTTCCAGTCAATGACAACTGGGTGCAGCAGAGCATCATGGACTATCAAATAACTATTGGTGATAATGTCAACATTTGGTTTGCATTGTTGGGATGAACTGCAGCCTCCACTGGTTTTGTTTTTTTGTGTTTTTTTGTTGCCTGTAAATAGAAGCTTATCTTTAGAATGAGCCAATTACTTGCGTGTATCTAATGGTCCCCTCCTGGATAACGATGAGATATGGGTTTGCAACAGGCATTAGATGCAGACAGGTTGATTTAGAGAGGGTGTTTAGATCAGGTGTAGCTAAGGACAGGTAAGTGGTGTGGCTTGGTGATTAAACAGTGACTAGGATGAGAGATTTATGCAACACTAAGCTGTTCTATGTGTGAGGCAGTGTCAGACCTACTGGCTATGTACCAAGAACAGCATTCCTTTGTGACAGCTGTAGCATTACAATGTTGATGAGGGATAATGTCAGATTGCCAACACTTGTTGGGTGCACTGCAGCCTTTTAAAGATGTTGTGGTTTCAGGGGTGTCAGATTTTTGGCAGATATCTAAAAAGTGGCAAGCTCTGCTGGGAATTCTGGATGACAGAATGGCACTAGAAACAGCCTAGAGGGATACCACAGGAGCTGGGCAAGTACTTAATGAGGCAGGTTTGATAAGATGTGGTGAGAGATTTGACATGACTTCGTGGAGAGAAATAGTCGAGACTGTGGTGCTGGAAAAGCACAGCAGGTCAGGTAGCATCCGAGGAGCAGGAGAATCGATGTCTCGGGCATAAGCCCTTCATCAGTAATTCCTTGACAAATCAAATCCCAGGGTGAAACTGGCTTGATAGACCATATGTTACATTTTTATCTTCATTTTTACTGTGGTGCTCAATTACTGAACTTATTCATGAGAAACTGCCAAAATAGTTTGAAAAAAAATTACGTAAAGATTTGTGACACTGAAGGGAAAACAAACACAAGCTATATTAAACTATAAAAGAACAATGGCACCAAACCCATTTCATATGTCTAAAAGAAAAACTCACACCTTTTACCACAGCAATAGCCTTAGAAATCTCAGTGAGGTAGCAACAGTAAAGCTTCCTGCTCAGCTGGCACATCTGAAATAATTTCCTTTCTCTGCAAATTCTGTGCATTCCTTGATTTTATTTTCTTCAAATAATATCTCTTCCTGAGACCTTCAAACAAGCTGCTAACTCAGCTCACTATTACTTCTTAACATGGGTGTCTTAAACACAGGTTTTCAAATGTATTCTTGAGTGACACCCCTATAGCCTTCTGCTTTTGAAGATTTCTACTAAACACCACAGGAGTTAACTCCAACCTTGTCTGCTTTGGAGACTGCTCCTATAGTACCTCTGCTGTTATAGACTTCTTCTCCATTTATATTTGATGTCTCTTTTCTAAGTTGTAAAACCCTGGACAGTGAACACCATAGCAATTAACTCCTGGACTTGCTAATCAGTTAAAATTAGTTAAAATTATGTGACTTCTTGGAAATGGTTTTTTTTAACCCACTTTTCAAATTAACTGCTTGTTTTAAAGTCAGATCGTCACAGAATTGAAAGGTTAAAATCTATTTTCCTTCCACTTTAGAATCCAACTTCCAAATAATAATAATTTATTACAAATATTCATTATAATTTTAAGCCTGTTTCTATAAACCTAGGGTGTTGTATGATTTTAACAGTTTTTTAACTTGCCCTGACAGTTTCAATGATTTACCAATATGTGTCCCGAGGTTTCTCTACTCTTACACTCTTTTAGATTTGTACCCTTTATCTTTTATTATCTTTTGCCACTTTGCCTATAAAATAAATCACTTCATACTTCAAAAGCCAGGTTATGACTTGAAATATAATTAAACTCATATTTCTTTTTTAATCCTGTTAGTTTGGATGCAGGTCCTATTGGTTTGGCCAGCATTTGATCCTTATCGCTGACAGAAAAAAAAAGGACATACAGGAAATTTTCAAAGGCGCTGTTATAAGTATAGTTGGACTTTTATTTTAAACAAAGTTTCTTGGAAGCCATATTATTTAAACTAATTGCCTGGACTTATTCAGTAGAAATCACATGCCTGGGTTTATAGTGATTATATTTTTTTGAGGTTAGTGGAGTGCATCTTTCTGGGAAAAGGAAGCTACAAAGTTCATTCTCTCCCACTATGAACAAACTTTTGAACAGACCAATGTGACAACAAAAACACTGCTCCAGCTGTTCTCTTGAAAAGACTCCAAATTCTCAATGAGCCCTGAATGAACTGGATCTCCAAAGGTCCCAGTAATAACTGCCTCTGTTTAGTAACACCTGCCCGTAGGTGTTCAAAGTTTGTGAGAAGATTTGTAGCTCGGGTGCTCGTTGTTGTGGTTCTGTTCGCCGAGCTGGGAATTTGTGTTGCAGACGTTTCATCTCCTGTCTAGGTGACATCCTCAGGCTTGGGAGCCTCCTGTGAAGCGCTTCTGTGATGTTTCCTCTGGCATTTATAGTGGTTTGAATCTGGTTGTCAACCAGAAGCGGCAGATTCAAACCACTATAAATGCCGGAGGAAACATCACAGAAGCGTTTCACAGGAGGCTCCCAAGCACTGAGGATGTCACCGAGACAGGGGACGAAATGTCTGCAACACAAATTCCCAGCTCGGCGAACAGAACCACAACAACACCTGCCTTTGTACCGGGATGATGACTGGAAGCCATCTTGAACATTCCATGTGTTATTCTTTTGTCCTTCAAGAGCTAATGGTTATACACTAACACTTTTTTTTTCAATCTTATTCTCTGCAGATAAATGTATTTGATTTTTTAGATTAGAGTGTATATGGAGCTGGTAGTGTTTTATTTCAAAGTCTATATATATATAAATACTTTCATATTTCAGCTTGTATATTAACCATCTTTACACTTGCTGAATAAGTCTTGCTTTATAATAAATCTCTAATTTTGTTGCTTATTCAGGAAATTTGGTTGATATATCTTTTGATTCTGTCAAATACAAATAAAATGTGTAATTGGCTATATCCATAATCAGAAAAAGCGTTTAAACCCATGTTGTGGCCCAAGGAGTAGGAGAGCTTTAGACAGTGGAGTCCTCCAAACTTGGTCGTAACATTTCTAGTACAATGAGGTATGACATGAAACATTCTGGAAGAGAGGGTGGTGAAAGGTAACGGAGACTTTGTAAGGCAGTTCTCAAAAGTGCAGAAGAACCAAAGGACACAAGAATTTACATTCATGGACCATTGAAGATAGTTGGACATATTGAAGGAGTGGTTAGCAAAATAGTCATTGAGTCATAGAGTCATACACCACAGAAACAGAACCTTTGGTCCGACTCATACATGCTGATCAAGTATGCCTTTTGAGAAAGGTGGGACCTGTGCATGAAGGATGGGTTGCACCTGAACTGGAGGGGCACAAATGTCCTGGGTGGGAGATTAGTTTGTGTGATTCTGGAGGGTTTAAACTAGTTTGGCAGGGGGTTGGGAATCAGAGCCACATGTCTGAGAGGGGGTCAGTTGCAGATGGGGCAGTGACAGGATGTGTTGAATCTATCAGGAAGGTTTCTCACGTGATAAATCAAAGGGATCGGTTAAAGTGCGTCTGCTTTAATGCAAGGAGTGTCTGAAATAAGAGTGACGAACTTAGAACATGGATCAGTACTTGGGACTACAATGTTGTGGCCATAACAGAGACGTGGGTTTCATAGGGGCAGGAATGGTTGCTCAATGTTCCAGGGTTTAGAATGTTTGAAAAGAACAGGGAGGGTGGAAAAAGAGGAGGGGGTGTAGCATTGCTAATCAGAGAGTGCATCACAGCTGCAGAAACGAAGGTTGTTGAGGAAGGTTTGTCTACTGAGTCAGTATGGGTGGAAGTTAGGAAAAGCAAAGGAACAGCCACAGCATTGGAGTTTTCTACAGACCACCTACAAGTATAGAGAGAGATTGAAGATCTCATAGGCGGCAGATTCTGGAAAAATGCAGAAGTAGCAGCGTTGTTGTTATGGGTGATTTCAACTTTCCCAATATTGACTGGAACCTTCTAAGTTTAGATGATTTGGATGGAGCCGTTTTTGTCAGGTGTGTTCAGGAGGGTTTCCTTACACAGTATGTAGACAGACCGATGAGGGGAGAGGCCATTTTGGATTTGGTGCTTGGCACTGAGCCAGGACAGGTGTCAGATCTTGCAGTGGGAGAGCACTTTGGTGAAAGTGATCACAACTGCCTCACATTTAGCATAGCCTTGGAGAGTGAAAGGAGCAGTTACCGAGGGAAGGTATTTAATTGGGGAAAAGGAAATTATGATGCTATCAGATAGGAGTTGGGAAGTACAGACTGGGAGCAATTGTTTCTCAGAAAGGGCACGGCAGACATGTGAAGACTACTTAAGGAGCAGTTGTTGCGAGTGATGCACAAATTTGTTCCTCTGAGACAGGTAAGAAGGGGTAAGGTTAAGGAACCTTGTATGACGTGAACAGAGGAACTTCTCATCAAAAGGAAGAAGGCAGCTTACATAAGGTGGAGGAAGCAAGAATCTAGCACAGTTTTAGAGGATTACAGGCTTGCTAGAAAGGAGCTCAGAAATGGACTGAGGAGAGCCAGGAGGGGGCACGAAAAAGACTTGGCAAGAAAGATTAGGGAGAACCCAAAGGCATTTTACTCATATGTGAGGAATAAGAGAATGATCAGGGAGAAGGTAGGGCCAGTCAGGGATAGTGGAGGGAACTTGTGCATGGAGTCTGAGCAGATAGGGGAAGCCCTAAATGAGTTTTTGCTTCGGTTTTCACCAAGGAAAGGGAACTTGTGATAAATGAAAACTTTGAGGAGCTGGGATACAGTCTTGACCAGACCAAGGTTGATGAAGTTGATGTGCTGGAAAGTTTGGAAAACATCAAGATTGATAAGTTCCCAAGGCCGGACCAGATTTATCCTAGGCTACTCCGGGAAGCAAGAAAGGAGGTTGCTAAGCCACTGGCGAGGATATTTGCCTCCTCACTCTCCACGGGAGTCGTACCGGAGGATTGGAAGGAGGCGAGTGTTGTTCCTCTTTTCAAGAAGGGGAATAGGGAAATCCCTGGCAATTACAGACCAGTCAGTCTTACGTCCGTAGTCAGCAAAGTTTTGGAAAGAATTCTGAGGGATATGATTTATGACTATTTGGCAAAGCATAGTGTGATTAAAAGAAGTCAGCATGGCTTTGTGAGGGGCAGGTCACACCTCACAAATCTTATTGAGTTCTTTGAGGAGGTGTCAAGACAGGTCGACGAAGGTCAACCACTGGATGTGGTGATTATGGACTTCAGCAAGGCATTTGATAAGGTAGACTCATTCATAAAGTCAGGAAGTATGGGATATAGGGAGATTTGGCTATCTGGATTGAGGACTGGTTGGCTGACAGAAGGCAGAAGTGGTTGTAGATGGAAAGTATTCTGCCTGGAGGTCAGTGTTGAGTGGGGTCCCACAGGGCTTTGTTCTTGGGCCCCTTCTCTTTGTAGTTTTTATAAATGACTTGGATGAGGAGGTTGAGGGGTGGGTTAGTAAATTTGCAGATGATACAAAGGTTGGAGGTGTCATTGATAGTACAGAGGGCTATTGCAGGCTGCAGCATGCCATAGACAGGATGCAGAGCTGGGCTGAGAAATGGCAAATGGAGTTCAACCTGGATAAATGTGAAGTGATACATTTTGGAAGGTCAAACTTGAATGCTGAATATAGGATTAAAGACAGGATTCTTGGCAGTGTGGAGGAACAGAGGGATCTGGGTGTGCAAGTACGCAGATCCCTCAAAGTTGCCACCCAAGTGGATAGGGTTGTTAAGAAAGCATATGGTTTTTGGCTTTCATTAACAGGGGGATCGGGTTTAAGAGCCACAAAGTTTTGCTGCAGCTCTACAAGTCCCTGGTGATACCACACTTGGAATATTGTGTCCAGTTCTGGTCGCCCTACTATAGGAACGATACAGAGAGGGTGCAAAGAAGATTTACCAGGATGCTGCTTGGACTGGAGAGCTTGCCTTATGAAGAATGGCTGAATAAGCTCAGACTTTTCTCTCTGGAGAGAAGGTGCAAGAGAGGACACCTGATCGAGGTGTACAAAATAATGAGTGGAATACATAGAGTCAATAGCCAGAGACTTTTCCCCAGGGCAGGATTGACTGGTACAAGAAGTAATAGTCTGAAGATATTAGGAAAAAGGTATAAAGGAGACATCAGAATTAAGTTCTTTACACAGAAAGTTGTGAATGCATGGAATGTGTTGCCAGCTGTGGTGGTGGAAGCAGAATCATTGGGGACATTTAAGCGACTGCTGGACATGCACATGGATAGTAGTGAGTTGAGGGGTGTGTAGTTTAAGCTACCATATTTTACATTAGGATTAAATCTTGGCACAATACCGTGGGCCAAAGGACCTGTTCTGTGCTGTACTTTTCTATGTTCTATGTATCCTAAGCTAAACTAGTCCTCTCTACTTCTGCATCTACATCTTATGGTCATTTGGGCTTCATTGGTAGATGTATTGGATACAAAAGCAGAGATGTTATGCTCAATCTTTCAATGTAGGCAAATATGTGTCCTGCAGATGCTAGAGATTAGAGTCAAGAATGTGCTGCTGGAAAAGCACAGCGGGTCAGGTTGCAACCAATTCTGATCACCACATTTTAGTGTCAGGATATGAGGGTTTTAGAGCAGAAGGTATTTATAAGAATGATTCCAGAATAAGGGGGTTCAATCGCAAACTTAGGATAGAATAACTGACTCTGTGTCCCTTGAAGGGAAATAGATTGAGAGGAAGGGGAGCAGTTCTGATGAAAGATCACGGAGCTTTTCATCTGCACCAATGCTGATCAGCTGAGTTTGCTGTTGTTATTTCATATTTCCAGCATCCACAGCAGTTTCTTTTTGAGCTGTTTGAGAAGAGATTTGATTGTTTATAAGATTATGACAGGTTTAAGTAAGATAGACATGGATTGTATGGTCCAATCAGCTGAATATACAAAAACTTTTGGCAAAGATTTAAAGTTCAGGGCATGAAGGTACAGGAGGGATTGAATGAGCAGGAACTCACTTCCTGTGAGGGTAGTGGAGGAGGAGAAGATCCATGATTTCTGAAAAAAATTGAATAGGCATTTGAATGAATTGAACTTGCAAGAAGAACCTAACCAGATTTTTCATGCAGGAATCAACATCGACTCAATGAGTTCAATGGTCTATCTCTGTGTCATAACGAGTTGATGATTCTCTGATCTAATTTTTGTAATTCATAGAAGATATCAACTCTTTCCATGTTCTCTTCAATATTTGTTTTCACAGTATGAGGGGAATTGCATTCTCCTTTTCTCACACAACTAGCCTGCCCAGCTTGTGTACACCACAAATTGGTGCAGCTTTCATATTTCTATTCTGTTAGTTTGATTGATGCCATTAGCACATTATTATATCTTGGAATGTTCCTTGAGAGCAAATGTTTTCTTTTCCCCCAGATAATGATTTGAGTTTGGGAGGTAATTGCTATCCAGTGACATTATTGGGGTAACCAGGTTTTAATCGACGTTCCTATATAGCCACACTAGAGGGTTAACTCTAGTCAAAGCTTAAGGATTTCTGCAGTCAGCCATTTTGATTCTGTTCCTTTTATTCTTTCTGTCTGCAAAAGTATAAACCAGTCAATCCAACATGTCGCAGATGGTTGTAATTATTTTGTGAAGTAAACTTTTCCTATTTGTCCAACAGTGTCTGCCAAAAGAATTGCTTCTTGCATTTCTTTCAGGAAATAATGTCAAAGTTAAACATGATTTGAAACAGCTTTAGCTTTTCTTTTTCTCTGTTTTCAAATGCAATACCTTCGATAATTGAAATTATGATTTCAAGCATCGATTACACTGGATATTTCTTCATCTGTGGACAACACAGTGAATAAAAGATCTTAAGGGCAAAGAGAAGCAGGAAGCAAGAGAAGCTCTTGTTTAAATCCAAGAGCTGGACTGTTACAGGATTATTGCGGGTTAAATTGAGTGAAAAAGAAGACAAAAAGAAATGAAGGATGTCTGCATAAGCAACTTTTGGCAATAATACATTTGTGATGATGTGGAATGTGTAGCAGAATGGAAAATCTGGTCCATGATCAAAATCGTGCCCTAAAAAGTGCTATTAATGCTCAAGCAGGGGAAAATTAATACATGATCCAGGCTTTGTACAAAAATATTTAATCTCTGAACTGTAAAAGATAAGAGCTTTCAATGCTAAATATTCTGCCAAGAAGACCTGTAGGTTGAAATAATCAACACTATTTAATGTTGGAATGGAATCATTCATAATACAAGAACTAAAACGTAACTTGACTGAAATTTAGAAGTTTTGTCTAATCTTTCTTCAGGGTATTTTCGGTGCAAGAAACAAGGCTTCATGTATGGAATTTCACCAATTATTTTTTGACCAGTTTCTCTGAGAAGTACATTTTTGCTTCAATTCTAACGTGCAGACTGTGATAGTAGAAAGCCGACATCACTGAGAGACACCTCTGAGGGTTATTTAATATATTTCCCAACAGCAATTTTGCAGCTACACTTCCATCTTACAATTACAAAATAATTAGGAGCAAAACCTTTAGAAATTGTTTATCTTTGTCTGTCAGTTATTGATGTTGATGAGGAGCAATGGCACCAGATTCCTGATTAAACAGTTGCTGTTGAACTTTTTCAAAGCTGTTCAATGCAAATTAATTCCAGCTATTAACTAGACTAACTACTTTTAGTGGTACCAAAGTAGAGGGTAAATATTGAGATAGCAATAAAGTGAGTTTACAAGTCCCATTTCATATATTTTACATTAGTGATCAATCCTCATGATAATAAAAACAATGATTTGGTGGATCTTATGGTGCAGTGGTAGTGCCCCTACCTTGGGCAGAAAGCCCAAGTTCACATTCCACCACACTTCAGTGGTGTATTGGAACATTTTTGAAATTTTGATTGAAAAAATCTAAGAAATTGCTAAAAACTACCTTTCTAACCAGTGAAAGTGTTGAATTTGGTGATGTTTCTGAAGATTCATGCCAAATAAGATATCCTAGGGAATGCGGCAAACAATCTTGAAAGATGACGACAATCAGGAGTGACTAAGATCATTAGAATAGAATTCCTACAGTGTGGAAATGGGCCATTTGGCCCATGGAGTCTACATTGACCCTCTGAAGATCATCACATCCAGGCCCAACCTTTATCCTACATATCCCATCACTAGTCCCTCTAGCCTACACATCCCTGGATACGATAGGCAATTTAACATGGCTAATCCACCTAATCTGCACCTCTTTGGACTGTTGGAAGAAACCATGCATCCAGAGGAAATCCACACAGACACATAGAGAAACTCTAGACAGTCGCCCAGAGGCTAGAATCAAAACGGGGTCCCTGGTGTTGTGAGGCAGCAATACTAACCACTTAGTCAGCATGCTCCCTCGCCCCCCCCCCCCCCCCCACTAAGGTGTACAAGTTTGGCATTTTGAACCAAGAGCCTAGATCCAATCTGGACATTTTTGGACACATTGGTGATATAGCCCCAGTGATCTCCCCCCACCCCTCAAGGTCATTGCCATGTGTTATGTTGTGCAGGTTTTGCCATCCAGACTGACCTAATCCAAGTATGTGGAGGAGAGAAATGGCCACATGGAAACTGAGGCAAGGAATCTGAAAAGTGTTTCTTTGCAGAATCATCTTTCAGACAGCAAGACCAACAAAGTGCTTCTCCATACATTTGTATGAACAATACTCTCTACATCTGCAATGTGTACTAGCCAAACACATTTTACCCAATATTGGCCTCTGCTTTAAATGAGCCAAACACAGATTTCAATCCTTTCATCCATTAATTCCTCATGCATAACTATATGAATGGTCGGGAAACAGTTGAAAAAAATTGAAAAGTATTTTTTCTCCAAATGTCCTATGTGTGTGATTTGCTCCCGAGTTCTTCGTTTTATGAATTTGACAATCTTTAATTTCAAATTGTGCTCCATAGAAATTTGACTGCACAGTGCAGATTTTTTGAGGTAATATGTCAGGCAGTAAGTGCATGGTAATTATTAGGTACAACCTGCCATATTGATGTAGCCAAACCAAAATCAACCTTCACACTTATACATGGACTTCTAGACCATTTTCCTGTTCAAAGAAGGAGTATAAAGCTTATTTCAAGCCTCTTCTGCAATATTGGGTAATCAGGTATATATGTCAGTTGACAAGAAGTCTTCAAAGTTTGCAACCAACAAACATTTAACTGAATGTGATCAGAAGAATAAGAACTCACTTAATCCTTGGAAGGTGCAAATCCAAGGGAGTTGCAAGGAACAAAGGCTTCTCTGAGTACACAAAGGCTAATCATTAAATGTGTAGATTAAGGCACAAGATTAACAAGGGTCATAAAACCAGCAAGACAGAAATAGAATTTATTTCTAAAGGGACAGAATTAAAAATTAGCAAAGCTATGCTAGCCCTGCATCAAGCCTTGGTTAGACCACTCTTGGAATGCACTGGGCAGTTCTGAATGCCGTACGATGCAAAGGATACAGAGACACAGGAGATTTACTCCTCGGGCAGCCATCTGAATGGTCAGCAGTTCTATAGTGGGCGGCACGGTGGCTCAGTGGCTAGCACTGCGGCCTCACAGCGCTAGGGACCCGGGTTCAATTCCTGCCTCGGGCAACTGTCTGTGTGGAGTTTGCACATTCTCCCCATGTCTGCGTGGGCTTCCTCTGGGTACTCCAGTTTCCTCCCACAGTCCAAACATGTGCAGGTTAGGTGAGTTGGCCATGCTGATTGGCCATAGTGAGTTGCTCTTCAGAGGGTCGGTGTGGACTTGTTGGGCCGAAGGGCCTGTTTCCACACTGTAGGGAATCTAATCACATCTTACACCTGTATGTTTTTACTGCTGATCCAAATAGAATTTTTTAATGCCATACATACAACCTTGATTTCTGGCAGAATTGGCTTGAAACAGGGAGCTTCAATCTCTTTTGGATTGCTGGTTCCTGTGGGCAGTCGAGAGGGGAGGTTTAATTTGAAAGTGCTCAAGGTAATGGTCCTTGGAAGGGGAATGGGCATCCCATATCTGAAGGAATTATGCTTGGAACTTTCAAAGAGATATATGAGAATATCATTTTTAGTATTTTGTGAATATTAGTTGAAACTGTTTGTCTTTTCTTTGGTCATTGTGTTTATGCCACTCCTCATGTATGATCTTCCTTCCTCTTTTATTACTATTATTTTCTCAGGGTCATCTGAAAGAAAAAAAGTAATTTTAGTCATATAACACTCCTGAAGACTTCTGAAGGATATATTTACTGTTAACAACATACAATTATATTTAGAATTATGCTTTAAATTGTTGGGGCCACTGTTGCCTCTGGGTCTGACATTTGTAAGTCCTGCCAATGGGACTTGCATGTATTTTCCAGGTCAGCACTCAATACAGTTCGGAGGTATTTTGGCACCCTAAAAAATAGAATCTTCCAACTAAGATGATAAGCTGTGATGTGGTCTGTTCTCACAGGTGATTGTTAGGAACCCCTTGAAATTATTCAAAGACCTTTAGTAATATTCCCCTTAAGCTTTAGCCAACATATACTCCTTGATTAATAATCCATAACACAATATTTGCTTGCTGATCTCATTTCTATTTGCAGGATCTTATTCTGTACCATTTGGCTCCATGTTTCCATACTATAAGGAAGCATGTTAAAGAAGGATGAAGAAGCCTAAACAGTGTTAGGGAGGGAATTTTAGAGTTTAGGCCCCAGCTGCCTAGCACCCTCAGTCCCCAGTGATTTAATGTTGGAAGTTATGGATACTTGATCGACCAGATTTTCAGGAGCACATTTCAAGATGTCTGATGGATCTCCAAATACTAAATTAACTATGCAGTCTCAGCATTACCATAAAATAGGGGAAGTGATTAGCTAGTGATATTATTGGTGGACAGCCAGGTATGAGGTCAGCCAGGTGGATCTCATTGAGTTTGAGTTCCCTGATTGGGGCTGTTAACTTAGTCCAATCAGGGAGCCCTAACTGAGCGATATAAACAGAAGTGTCTTCGTGCACCTTGTGTTTCTCACTGTGTCTCACACCTGCACACATACACCATGGGTGCTGGGGAATAAAAATAAGCACTACCGCACTTAGGCGGTAGTGTGGGGGTTAAAAAGAAAAAAAAAAGAAGAAAAAAAAATAAACAGGCGTCCTTGCGAAAAAAAAAAAAAAATAAACAGAAGTGTCTTCGTGCACCTTGTGTTTCTCACTGTGTCTCACACCTGCACACATACACCATGGGTGCTGGGGAAAAAATAAGCACTACCGCACTTAGGTGGTAGTGTGGGGGTGTAAAGGAAAAAAAAGGAAAGATAAAAAAACAAAGAAAAATAAGAAAGAGGAAAAAAAAATAAACAGAAGTGTCTTTGTGCACCTTGTGTTTCTCACTGTGTCTCACACCTGCACACATACACCATGGGTGCTGGGGAAAAATAAGCAGTACCGCAGTTAGACGGTAGTGTGGGGGTTAAAAGAAGAAGAAAAAAAGAAAAGAAAAAACGAGGAAAAAAAATATATAATAACCCGGAGACTGTGCTGGGGTGGGGGTGGATGGGGAAGCAGGATGGGCTGTCTTAGAGGTGGTCGGAAGATCTGTCAGGGTGGACTGAGAGCCGGAAGGGGCATAGGGGCAGGCTGCCTTAGAGTGGCCGGAAGGTGGGAGGGACGGGGGGCTTGCTGGGTTGCTGGGGGTCAGTATTATGCATATTTCTTTTATGTAACTGGACTGTCTTATGTGCAGATGTCATTGTTACTGGTTGTAATGATTGAAACTGGGATTTGAGATTTGTCCTCATTTCGCTGAAAACTGGTTGAATGGTAGGGGTTGGGGCCTGGCTTTGCCATTCCTTTCCCCTGCAAAATGGCTGTTTCTCTGTACACAGCTGTTAATGTTCACTGTTTTGTAATCTGCGTAAAAAAAACCAGAAGTGTCAGAGGTACTGCTTACTTTAGGAGCTGGCTCTGAGCTAGCTAGGTCAGCGTCATGCACTGTGCACCTGTAAATAACGGGTGTCTTGGTGACAGGATACTGGCCTCCATGGAGTTATTCCAACAATCAATTTAGGAAGTATTAATTAAACTAATCCAGAGTTCTGGGCACCTGGGCTTTGAATCTTGTCATAGCAGATGGTGGAATCAGAGTTCAATAAGAATCTGAAATTAGAAGTCTAACGCTGACTATGAAACTATTGTCGATTGTCGAAAAAATATACAACCCATCTGGGTTCACTAATGTCCTTGAGGGAAGAAACCTGTTGTCCTTACCTCCTCTGGCCTACATGTGACTCCAGACCTACAGCAACATGTGGCCGACTCTTACATACCCTCTGGGCAGTTAAGACTGGGTAATAAATGTTGGCCAAGCCAGCGACGTCCCACATTCCATGAACACAATTTAAATATATCATTACAATCACAATATCTCCATCGCACAACAATTTTTATGTATTCATCCATTCGATGAATGCCGCTGGTTCGGCCAACATTTATTGCCCATCACTAACTATCCTTGAGAATGTAGTGGTGAGCTAGATCCTTGAACAATTGTTGTCCTTGGGGTGTTTGTGCTGTTCGGAAGTGAGTTCTAGCGACTGTAAAGAGCCGATGATAGACTCCCAACTCAGAAAGATCTTGTCGGAGGGGAACCTGCTGCTGATTGTGTTTTTTGAATAACTTAAACACTTTTGATTTACACAATCTGCTGTCTGACTACTTCAACTTTTGGTCTCAATGCAAAAACTGAACAATATAAAGGATACTATAAACTAAGGGCTGTTTATATTCAATTCCTTTTAAGTATGGCCAGCCCGAAGTAACTATTCAGATACTAAACAGATGTGTAGAGAAAGCAATCAAACGGTGTTTAATCCATACATCAGTAAATCTGACCACGTGGTTCAGGCTGAGCAGTTTGCTTATTTGGAGACATCATTTTATTATATACAATGCATGGTACTTTGAGTTTATTAGCTTCCAGATGGTCTATTTAATTGTCATAATCTATTATAAATCCAAATGACCTGATACTCAGAACATACAGATGATACCTGTCTAGCAGAAATGCAACTGCAAACAAATTATGAACGATAGAAACCCTGGAGTGTGGAAACAGGGCATTAGGCCCAAGTCCACATCCTTTTTATTCCTGATGAAGGGCTTTTGCCCGAAACGTCGATTTCGCTGCTTGTTGGATGCTGCCTGAACTGCTGTGCTCTTCCAGTACCACTAATCCAAGTCCACATCAACCCTCTGAAGAATAATCCACCCAGACCCATTTCTATACCCTATTACTCCACATTTCCCCTGACTAGAGCACATAACCTACACATCCCTGAACACTATGGGCAATTTGACACAGCCAATTCACCCTGACCCGCACACCTTTGGATTATGGTGGGAAACTGGAGCACCCAGAGGAAACCCAAGCAGACACAAGGAGAATGTACAAACTCCACACAGACAATCACCCAAGGCCAGAATCGAACCTGGTTCCCTGGCGCTGTGAGGCAATAGTGCTAACCATTGAGCCACAAATTATGGATAGATTTTTGCCAGAGTTTAATCCTGGGTCTCATGCTCTCTGCAAAAAAGACGAAGTAAGCTGCAAGTTCTGAGGGACATGAGGAGTCGGTCCTCGGGCATTATTTATATAATTAGCGTGTGCTACCAATGTACATCGTGCCTCAAAAACACCTCATTCAATGTGAATACACACAAAACAAAACAAAGAACTGCAGATGCTGGATATCAGAAATTGCTGGGGAAGCTCAGCAGGTCTCACAGCATCAATGGGGGTAAAGCAGAGTCAACGTTTCAGTTCCAGAGACCCTTCTTCAGAACAGATAGTAGCGAGAATCAGGTGGTATATCTGTTGAAATCAGGGGTGGTGGTAGACAGGATGGTGGGTGGAGAGTGAGTGGAAAGGCTGAGGAGGTGTTGCCTGCTGTTTCAACATACCACTGTGTCCCCGGTCAAGCTTTCAGTCTCAGGATTGCTGCAGCGTGGCTCTGCACAAGCTGGAAGAGCACTACATCTCATTTTTCATTTGGTGACCCTGCAGTCTCGCAGACTCAATATCGAGTTCAATCAATTTTGAGTGGGAATGCCACCTTCAATGTCCTTTACCACCCCTCATAAGCCAAGCCCTGAGATTTTCACCTACTTATGATCCCCATTATTAGCTTTTATTTCTCACTGGTAGACTACCATCCAAACCTTTGTCTGCCTTGCTGTTATTCTCTCTCCCTGGGCTCCTTTACGACCTATCCGCTCACCCTTTCCCCCTCTACCTGACTTCAGCCTAAACACCACCTTTTCCTCACTAGTTTTCAGTCCAAGGATTGGTCACTGGACTGGAAACATTAATGTTGCTTTCTCTCCACAGATGCTGCCAGACCTGCTGAATTTCTCCAACAATTTTGTTGTGGATATAAATATCTCCACGTAGGATTGTGCAAAAATCCCCGTCATCAAAAATATTGGACAAGACCCTGGACCTTTCCAATATCTAAAATCCAAGACAAAAGCCTGAGCTCAAGCTGCAACAAATACACGCAGAGTCAGAAGGATTTCTGACTGGGGCTATTGTTCAACCTGGAATAATGAGTTACACCTCCATGCTAAGAGAACCTAATACTCTGGACTGAGACAAATGTTTACATCTTGGGCTACTCAATGCAGACAGTACGGAGCCTCAGAGATACTGCTCATTCAAGCAAAATAAATTCACACATACTCTCAACTATCAGGAATCCAAATGACCTCAAGGGGAACACCTGAAACACAATGGCAACACAGATTTGAAAGGAGATAATGGGGCACAAAGTCTGTATAACTGCCAGCCCTGATCTTACTGGAGGAGAGCCTTTTCAACAGTAAGTTTCTGCACAAACAGCTTTCCCCCAGGTTTCCAGGCCCAACAAGTAGTTTCAGAACCAAGAACCACAGAGGCTGAGCAGAGGAGCTGAATTGATGAGCCATACCAAGGGCTTCATTGCAACAAAGGACATCTGAGAGGAGAGAAGCCAACAAGTGCTATCCAAACAAGAAAAACACAGGCCTGTTCTAAACCAAGAGGACCGACAGCAAGAACATTAGCTACTGGACATACTTTAAAACTGTATTTTCCTCAGTTGTCAGCTTAAAGACCTGAGACCCCAAAGTTACAGAGCTAGCAATCAGGGAGGGGAAGGCGGGTAGTGACAGTGCAGGAACCCCAAGGGTAGGAAGCCTTATTAAAGTTTCTGTGATTATAATGGCTGATTAGGTTCCAATCGTATTTAATCTGTGTTTAACCTAATATTGTACTTAATTGTAGGTCATCCTGTATAACCTGACAGTTATGTTCCTCTAGAACCTCATGCTATAAAAAAACCATGCTGTGGAAAACCACTATAGAATATCATGCTGTCAAAGATTGCTATAGAAAATCGCTATACTCATTCAGTAGAAAGTTCACATTATCCAAACAACGTTCACAATTCACCAATCACATTATAGCCAATTCGAGCTGACGAAATGTGTGTTACAGCAGAACAAACTTTACTGTCCTCGGTATAGTTGAATGTGTTAATTTCACTGTTTATTTCATTTACCTTAATTTCTTGCATTATACTTACTTTTTTGGTATTTAAATAATACTTTGCCCTCAATCACCTGTTGACTGCTTTCATTTCACATTCCCAAATATGTCCAGTATCAGGACAAGCCATCTGGGGGTGATTCAAACCAGCTAAAAGGCAGCAAATTACTGAGTGCAAACCAGAACCTACATCCAGAAGCTGGTTGGAGATAGGAGTTCTTAGCTGGAACCTATACTTGAAGAAGAATGGGATGGGATGGATCAAGTTTAGAGTGGGGCTAGGAATACACAGCAGGCCAGGCAGCATCCAAGGAACAGGAAAATTTATGTTTTTGGCAGGAGCCCTTCATCAGATGCTGCCTAACCTGCTGTGCATTTCAGCACCACTCTAATCTTGATTCTAATCTCCAGCATCTGCAGTCCTCATTTTCACCTGAGATGGAATGGGGTCAGTCACAACAATTTGTGAAAGGCTTCCATTTAATTCAAACATCCTTTAGTTGACAGCAGCAGTGTTTGCTGAAGGTTGAATGGGAAAAACATAATGTCTTCTCAATTCAGCCTTGCTGTCCATCAATCAGCTTTCAGAGATCTAATTTGCATATGCAAAGAGCCTAACTTGTGTTTTCAGTCAGTGGCTGAGATTTACAAAAAGAAAGGACCCCAATAAATTTAGCAGAAAGCCAAATGCCTCAGTAAACCAAGCACAGACTGTTTCATTGCTACATTGGTATATCTTTTAAGGATAGAAGGCATAACAAGTAATAATTTCTAGTTCAGTGCTTTGTGCACTTTTCCCATTTGAGTATTGTCACTGAATGAGTTTATACTTCTTTGGGTCATACTTGATTATAAGATAGTGTGGACCTATTAGAGGTCTTGTGGCATAATGGTGGTATCACTGACTTCAAGCCAAAAGCTTTGGGTTTGTGTCTCATGTAACAACTTGTTGGTCTTTTGTGTTCATAACATGGGTCAGACATAATTATTGCCTGTAAATCCTTCCAAGATAACTGACAATAGGCAGTAGAACTGGGAGAGTTTTCTGATCATCTCCACCTTGTTCTCAAATGTGGACCATTTCAATACTGTCCTCTGCCCTTTCTTCCAATGCCATCCGGACACCCCATCAGCCAGAAGGATAAAGTCCTTTAGTTTATGAACCTTCTTTCCAAGTTGTTTCTGGTGAATGGGACATGGTGGTTGTAGTGATGGTGGTGGTGTTAGGAGTGGGAGGAGGGTGTGTGTTGTTCCACTGTAGTTATTGTGTCCAATTCAGATAAATCCCAAAGGATTCCCAAATTGTTTCCATTCAAGAATTCAGTGTTAAGTCTTCTTATAACATACTGAATACACATACACTAAATACTGTTTTCATAAAGTACTATATTTAGACAGCTTTATAAAATACAAAATTATAGAAATTATGCTCTCTGAAATGTAGAAATTACTTGAATAGAAGATGATATTTGAAATATTGTGAGTTTTCATGAGGTCAGTCACTCTCAGATATCTTAACTGAAAGAATTCACATTGCTAAGTGAGGAATATAGAATTGTTTCCATTAATAATGCAATGGGAGACAAATTAGAAAGTAAGGGGATTTAATCAGTGAAGCAATTCAAACTAAATCTGTTTTTCATAAGGAGAAACTATCTCACTTCAACTCTTTGCTGGATTAGGATAGGAAAGATAATGCAGAGCTCTTAGTGATGGCAGAGGTATGAAAAGAAATGGTCTCTTCATATTCAATAGTGGTTAAGAACCTGTTTTTTTTCCCCATATTTGTCTTCTCCTGTCTGGATGGCACCTTTATCTAGGTCATTTTTTTCTTGCATTTCCCTTCCTACAGCAGTGGCAGATGTTTCCAAACACAAGCCTCTGGACTTCAGCCAGCCTGAGAATGAGTCTTCATATCCTGTTAAGCCACATGTACAATTCTGTACAAAATCCTGCAGAATAGATTACAATGCAGTCTATTAACTGCTAATTCGATGATTCTCTGTAATTAACTGCCTTTGCATTGACATGTCAGTTTGCACGCCATCTGAACAGAGGGGTTGGATAATGCTGAAATGATAACACCCTAAGTCAAATTCCTACAATGACTCATTTACTACCAATTACCGATGTGCTAAATTTTAGTCAATTTCTATTCTCTTACCTCCATTTAACAGTTAATTTGTTCTTTAACATTGAGTGAGATTATACTGTGATATGACTGATGTGGCATTTCGGCAACCTTTGTTGTACCACAGTTATATCATATTGCTAAGAATTTGCAGTTTTAATCCTCAAATCAGGACTCAATCTGACTGTGGGCTGAAGCAAAGTCAGACTCCAGATATCTCTGCTTTGATTAAACACTACATATTACCCAGACTTTGCCTTTATGTTAGATGTTTCTTGTATATTAGCACGTCAAGCCTACAGATAGATACACTCAATCTCTACTGGCTAATAACTGTGCAAATTATTGTGGCATGAGTTATTAAAAGGTTCAGATGTGTAACCTCAGCACTTCTTTGGGACAAGATTCTTTTCCTCTTTAAACTGTAATAGCGTGGAAATTTTTAGACAAAGTGTCAGAATAATCTTTGGACTTTATCAGCTACTTAAGTCAGTTCCTGAAAATAATCTGAATCTGCAGCAACTGTCACATACTTTCGGCCCCTGAGAACTAATAATAATGTAACTGGCAGAGCCTCGGAAACTTGCCTTGACCAATAAGCCCGTGGGAAATCACATGCAATATGACACAAACACTAGCTTTGTTTGCTGCTTGGAGCTTGGAGTGACAAACTCTTGCAAGTGTGCAAATCTTTAGGCTAAGTCTTGAATTCATAGGTATACAAGGTAAATAACTGCAGATGGGGACAAATCTTGTTCAGACTCAATAGTAATTTTAAACATAGATTTTATCTTTTGCAAACAGTACATATCTGGGGAAGTGTTACCAACTTTACCTGTAGGAACTGGTAAAAAACAAATAAAGCCTGTACCAATTTCAAAATCTGCTTTGCACATGCATCTTCTATTGCTATGTTTCCAATGACGGCCTCAGGCAAAAGAGGAAAATGTTACAAGAGCTGAGAAAGTTCTCGTAGAGTCATAGAGTCATAGAGATGTACAGCATGGAAACAGACCCTTTCGTCCAACCCGTCCATGCCGACCAGATATCCCAACCCAATCCAGTCCCACCTGCCAGCACCCAGCCCATATCCCTCCAAACCCTTCCTATTCATATACCCATCCAAATGCCTCCTAAATGTTGCAATTGGACCAGCCTCCACCACTTCATCTGGCAGCTCATTCCATACACGCACCGTCCTCTATGTGAAAAAGTTGGCCCTCAGGTCTCTTTTATATCTTTTCCCTCTCACCCTAAACCTATGCCCTCTAGTTCTGGACTCCCTCACCCCAGGGAAAAGACTTTGTCTATTTACCCTATGAATGCCCCTCATAATTTTATAAACCTCTGTAAGGTCATCCCTCAGGCTCCGATGCTCCAAGGAAAACAGCCCCAGCCTGTTCAGCTTCTCATGTTAAGTCCCGCACTTTAATCAGAACAAACCATTAAATATTCCAAAGAATTTCAACATAAAAATGAATGCATAAAAGCTGAATTGAAAATTGGTACATGGTTTGCTCTTTTAATTCTGAGATTTAGCTGTGTTTTTTCTCCCAGAGATCAGAGCCATTTAATATACACTTAGAGCAAGCAACATTGTCACATACTGGCAAAAATGTCAGATCGAGTTCAATCAACTGAATACTAAATTGATTATCCATCTATAAAAAAGAGAGTTGGATAAGGACTTTGGAGGGAAGTACAGTTTTGGCAATTGCCCTTCATGAAAACCAGAAAACTTTACAAATGGGCTATCTATAGTCTTTTATGAAGTATCAGTTCTGAAAGGTTTCAAGTTGAAATTGCATTAGATCTCTCGAACCTGATAATGTTATACAGCCTTTAAGTGGAGGAACAATTTTGACTAGGTCCTAATAGAGACAAGTATGATATATCTAGCTATCGATATTTGTAATCATGCCCAACAAGTTCATCTTTATTCTTATTGTTCAAAGAATTATACCTTGTTAAGTAAGACAAGTGCCTTTTCTTGTTAAGACTGTCGGTAGTTTATTCTTTACCACTGATAATTAGACAGGCCCTCAAATTCAACATAGAAAGAAGGATTATGTGGTCCATGATATTGTGGTTGTCTCCCTGCTCCAGAAGTGTGTCATAACAGTCCTGAACATGGGATAAAAATAGAAAAAAAGAGTTGATGGCATTAGATTGCCCCAACCAGCTGCCGGTGGATGGTATCCATGTCTTTTATAATATATAGGATTTAAAAACAGTAAAAGGAAAGAATCAGGTTTCAACTGAGTCAATGGGTGACCAAGAGGTGATTAATTGATGAAAGCATGAGCCAAAAAGCAGCATAATTAATAAAACTAGATAAAATAATGTATATATGAAAATGGAAAGATATGTGAATAGTTACAGTAGGTTAGTCAAATTTTAAAAATGTGATGTTTAAAAACCTGCCATGCCTAACTTTGCACCATTTTCTGTTTGTCAGTTCTCAGCATCTGTAGTATGTAATCCTTTGGCTAAGAATCTCCTTAGAAATTCAAAATACTGCCTGAAACAATATTTGTTCCTGCATTGCTGGAAACATGAAAGTGGCCACCATCCAAAACTACCATGCAGGTAGAGTCTACAGTTCCACAGGAGAGTTGCACTGATTTGGAAATTTTAACTCTGTTTCCCTCTGCACAGATGCTGCCAGATCTGCTGAGTTTCTCCAGCACTTTCCAGCTTGATTTCAGGATGATTAGTAGTTCAGTTTATACAGATATCTGCATTTTTTCACAAGCTTCTTGGAAATACAGGAGGACATTTTGCAGAAGCTTATAAGGGACTATTAAATAAACTGATCTGTTAATGTGTGGGAGGAACAAATCTAATGGCTGAAAACGTTTCCCTCACTTCATGCTCCTTGTTTTCTTTCTGTTTGTATATGATTGGTCAGTAGAATTAGTATTATATCCAATTACATTTCTGAAACTGGATGTATTGGCAATTGCCTGTAGTTGCGGTGCTTTATGTTAAATATTAACAAAACCAACTGCCTGACTGAGTGAGACATTATACCTGTTGTGCATGTTAAGATGTGAATAAAGCCAAACCTTCTTATAATGTCCCATCTACCGTTATGCTTGCAACTTTATGAGTTGTTTTAAATGTTAAGGTGAATTTTGTCCCTGAAATTGCAGGCTTCTGTGCCAGTATCGCTCAATTTTACACTGTGCACAATCATTGTAACTTTGCAGATGATGACAATTATTGGATAAAAACCAAAAGAATGGTCGATGATATAAGTCAGAAACAAAAACAGAAATTGCTGGAAAATCTCAGCAGGTCTGGCAGCATCTGTGCAGAGAAATCAGAGTTAACGTTTCAGGTCCCTTCCTCCGAATTATTGGATGTTCTATGTAAGGCTTTTCATTAAAGTATATTGAATAAATAATTTGACTTATTTCCAAGATTAAATGTTTTGAACAGGGTGAGCCAAGGACACAAAAGTAAATTCTAACTGTTTGGATTTGAAACCATGCATGACCCGGGGTAATTTTAATGCCTGAAGATTGACTAAGGTGGAAAATAACAGACCCTTTCCTTCATATTTTGCTTGATCATAAAAACACAGTTATTGGCCTTAAAAAGAACAAAGAACCCTACTATTAATATGCTTGTCTCTCCATGTTTCATTTCAGCAATATTTAAAATTGATTGTTCTAACCTGGAATACAGCACACTCTTGGCCTAGATTTCAATCATGGAAGTTTCAGCATGCTGAACAGAAAATATTATTATCGAAGGATGTAAAGAATGCAAAACCAAGAGCAGCAGTTTCTATTTGAGAGAATCCTAGAACTAAAGTGCTCTTTTTCTGGGCTTCTTGTAGAACATTTTCATAATTGTTATAGATATTATTTAAAAACTGACACATTTTGTTGAAGGAATTAATCTTGCACTCGTTACAACACATTGTAAGAAGGGTAAAAACAATGACTGCAGATGCTGGAAACCAGAATCTGGATTAGTGGTGCTGGAAGAGCACAGCAGTTCAGGCAGCATCCAAGTAGCTTCGAAATCGACGTTTCGGGCAAAAGCCCTGTAAGAATATCCATTCAAAGAGAAAACCAACATTTTTTCTTTTCTCCTCTTCCTTTTTTACCCCCACACTACCACCTAAATGTGGTAGTGCTTATCTTTTCCCAGCACTCGTGTTGTGTGTGTGCAGGTGTGAGACACAGTGAGAGACACAAGGTGCACAAATCTTTATTCAGTTTCCACCACCAGGAAGAAAAGAAACACCCAAGTGGCCAGTGACAAGCAGTGCCCTTCACATCAAAGGGCAATGCTGTGTGATCAAACTGCTGAGGGGGAGGGCAGGGATTAAATCAAAATAGAATTGGAGGGAGAAATAACGCACTCCACTCCCTATGGCACCCACCTCTCCCTGAACAGCTTAAGGATATTGGTGGATACCGTGTGAAAACATTTATACTGCACAAGAAGAGATTTGTTTACTGTTGGACAGTGAACTCTGCTAGAGGCAATGTCATGGGGAGTGCATCAATTAATGACAATTGGCAATATACTGCCAGTTTAAATTTTAAACAAAACAGGGTGTCTGCTTGTAGCTTAGAGTTGGTGCTTTTACCCCTGAACACAGTTATCTAGATTCAACTTCGAATGATCCAGACGTGTGTAATAACATCCCTGAACAGGTTGATTAGGAAAAATAGGTTAAATAAAATCAGACCATTGCATTGAGACAGAAATAGATTGCCAACCACTGTTGCATAAGCGAAGGTGATGGACTACCTTCTTGAATACAACAGATTGGAGGGGCTTTTGTGGCACAGTGGCAGTGTACAGACCTTTGGGCCAGGAGGCTTGGATTCAAGTCCAACCTGCTCTTGAGGTGTGTAATATTATCTCTCAACAAGTTGGTTGGAATATATCTACAACAGGTTAGCTTGTCATGTTATTTTAGAGGGTAGTTAAGAATTAACCATGTTCCTGACATCTGTAGTCTCATAATAACCAAACCAGGAAAGGATAGATTCCCTTCCAAAAATACATTTGTGAGCCTGGTGAGTTTTTAGAGCAATCCAGTATTTTCACAGTCACCATTACTGATTGCAGCTTTTTTATTCTGGACCTGTACTTTCTTTTTGCTTTTATTAATGAAAATGTGACTACATACAACTGAATAGCATTTATTTCCATCACCAAATCACCCATGGTACGTTTCATCTGTTATCCATGAACAATAAATCATCTGTGTTTCTAATTAATCAAATTACATACAATGCCCAGCAAGAGCACAGACCTGTATTTCATTGAATTTAAATTCCTCAGTGCCATGGTGTGATTTAAATACATTACAAAAATGTTTAGTTGCAATCTCACTTTTTCTATTCATGAAACAAAAAATCTTAATTTTGGATATTTCACTCCACTCTTGCAACTAAGCAACAGGAAAGCTGGCCAGCAATAAGATAGCAATATTACTTCTGGTCTGAATTGATAAAATCTGTTTCTTTTCACTTCGTTGCCATGATGCCTAAGGATGACTGAAATTGCGTCAGAAACCAACCCATCGTGCAGGAGTTGAAACCTATTATTTTTCATTTAGATTATTCTCAGAACTTCTGAATCAGATCTGTGTCTAGGAATGCAAAGGAAGACTCTGCTAAGCACTCATCAATAAGAAATGAAAACGCCAGTGCATTAGTCTAGATTGGGCAACTAGAATTCTGCAAATGTCAAAGAATAACAGACCTGAAAAAATTCTTCATTTAGAGACTGTGTCTGCAGAGTTAACTGCTACTCTTGAGGCTGAAAACCATTTATTAGGTGTTTGAAGAGCTTTCTGCTTCCTTACATGGATAATCAGCTAACCGCAAAACATCATACCTGAAATGTTTTACCCTTTATGTGTTCTGGGGTTGAAGAACTTTGAAAATTTGGCTTAGATTCCTGAATTTTATTTGTATTCCAACTTGTGGCTGGTACACTGCGATGTATTAAGGCATCTGAACGTGATTAGAAAAATTGCATATACTTTGACCAATTATATGTAATTGGTACAGTATATATAAAATTATGTCTATCGACTGGTTTATTATACTTTGCACCAATACTCAATTTAGCTTAGTAAAATTAAAGAGAAACTTTTATTTGAATTTTTGAGGTTTGGAAAAGTACAAACAAACAGCAAATTACAAAATAAGAAGGGACAGCTGTAACACACAAAGTGATTCATGTAATTGTTAAATTGAGTACAGAAACTTTATGAAGCTAATCGGAATATTATAAGAAGAGGGAGGCATGACAGTCTTTTGCTATTTGTCCCTGTCACTAGCACATAATGCGGCTTACTCATTCTGGGAATATATGCATCCAAATGTATAAATTGACCGTCAGATTAATCTGGTTTTGAATTCATGAACAATAAATTATCACTTGAATGAAGCACCTGTGTTGTCAATGGAGTATCTGATGCTCACTCAGTAAGATTACATTTTTACCACTTGTTTTCAAACAGTGTCTTTCTGTAAGCACCACGGGGAATTATTTTCTATCAGTGTAACTAGACCATGTTGAGCTCTCCAAATCATGTCCTTGTTAACTTTCACTATATTTGGCACCTTAATAACTTAGCTAATTCTATATACCATTTTGGGAAGGTAGAAATAAATTCTGAAACACTAACTTTTTTGTTCTAGTGGATGCCCATTTAGCTGCTTGTGAGTAACCCGCTTGGTGTCCCAATGCTAGTTGATCAAGTGTGCCTCACTCAGATGTGATCATTTAAACATTGCTGCAGTGATTTTAATTAAGCATCTTGAGCACAGTTCCCAAGGTGCAAGAGACTTAGCAGTGAAAATGAGGCAAGATTGTTTTGTATTTCATGGAGAGCTGGGCTTTAAAAGTTCAGAATTCCAATATGAATAAAGGCTCAGTTCTTAAATTAGTTTCTCAGTTCCCAGTCCCAAAAAAGGGTTATACCCAAAATGTTGACTTCCCCACCTCCTTATGCTACCTGGCTTGCTGTGTTCTTCCAGCCTCCTGTTGTCTATCTCAGTTCCCTTTTTGCCGAGAGCTTTCTTGATCGTAGACATGCTTCAGCAGTTTTAAGGTTTCTCAAGCAAACAAAATCAAAAAGGGTGTGAAATGAATGTTTACAATAAGACATCAAACGAGGAAGTTGAACACCATTCCTGCAGCAATACTACATTGTGACAGGGTCTGCAGGTGAATACAACAAAGCTGGACGCAAAGAAATTGAGAAAAAGCGGTGATAAAGATTGTACAGAGGATTGTAAGTTAGCAATGGTCAGGATGTTCTTCTAACAATAAGTATATCAAAGCAGAGAAACACAGGCATGTCCATCATTCTAAGGTTTCCAGACCAGCTGTGTACATTGAGTTATTAGAGCCTCCAAGGCAGCAAAGGTTTTTCTCGTGACACAGAGAGGACAAATTAATTGATTGAATCCTTCAGAAAACTCATAACGATGTCACCAGGCATCCATTGTCTCACCCATCTGCTGATTTTGGTGCAACAGATTTACTTTTCTTTACAATTTCTAGAAATCTATCCAAAATAAAAAGACATTTGTAATATGGCTTCTTTTATAGACTACTCCATGCAATTTATTTCCATTGACCTATCTCAATAGTTTTCCCCTTCATTAAAATATATCATACAGTGCAGGATTCAGCATGATATTCAAAGCATATTTATGGAAAAACAGGCATTTCACTTAATATTAAGCTTCATCAGACTTTTTCAAGCGACAATATAATGAGTGCCAAAAACAAATGAATAGTTGTGCAAGACATTTCCAAACTCAAAATTGACATTCCTTATTATTAACACTATTCAATATTATTTATATCTGCAACACTTTTTGTAATTGTCATTGTGCCAGACCGTTGTAGTTGAGTTCCATCATTGCCCATCATTCAAAATAGCTTCGATTGTTTCATCAAGTTTCAGGATGGCTGATGGAAATGAAATATAATTCCCCAGGAAGAGGGTGAAGGAAGAGCTGGCATCATCTGTATTGACATTCTTAATACATGTTGATTAATCATGGAGTAGCACCAGCAAAAGCTATTGAAATCACTGGAGGATTACCAATCCATCCATCTGGTAGAAATGTGTGTGATTACAGGCATAGAGAGAGAATAACAGAAGCATAATCTATTGATTCCAGCACTGTATAAAGCTCTGTCCATTAGGAAAGTTGAGGTCCAATTCTCCTGCTTGCACACCAGACTATAGAACCACCACAAAGACCTAAGGCATAAATCCAATGCAATTAGAGGTAGATTTGTTTGTATGTTATTTAATCTGCATCCATAGAATGAATTTAGGACAGTTGAGAATGTAGAGAGAGAAATAAGATCTATGGTTGTAAAATTAGGGCAGAGACCAATGTCATTCAAAGAACATTTAGTGAGTGATGCGAAGAGGATCTTTAATGACTGGCTGGATGGGCTCCGTGTCAATGGCTAATATGGTTTTCTGTATTTCCCTAATTTTGACCTTGCAATATTCTTAGAGGTAGGTTAGTGCCCTCCATTAACAACTATTCATTCAGATGGCATTTAAACAAAGTTTGTGCGCAGTAGTGGCAAAGGTATCCTGGTGGCCTCCAGTGTGTGTGTGTGTGATTTCCATCTCACCACTGACTCTGTAAAGTATTGAGAAGTCAGGCTGTGAGTGCCAGATCACAATATCATCCTGACTGTACATACATTGGTACTGTGCATGCTGAAGACAAACACAGGTAAGGCCATGAAAATATTATCTTTCCTGCAGCTTTTCACTTCAGTGTCCTGCTGTACAAAATCAATATTAACTGCAAAGGATGTACATGTCTTTAAAATCATTAATTTTAAATGGTACCCAGTCTGGTATCATGTTGATGTTGGGAAGAATTTGACAAAGAAAGAAAAAATGCATTATGTCAAGTGCAATAGAAGAAAACTCATTTGCTTCTCAAAATTTATAGTATTTGTTCATTTACAAAATAATTGGATAAATTGCTGCTTTGACAGGCTATTTCATTTATCAACCATCCTTTGCACACACAGCAGAATGCAATCGCATTGTAGTCATCTTCTTATACTAGTGGACTAGCGTGTCCCAGAGAAAATAGTCCCTACGGAAGGCTGACAAGGGAGGGGAGGGGAAGAGGTGTCTAGTGGTGGCATCCATCTGGAGGTGGCAGAAATGGCAGCTAATGATCCTTTGGAAGTGGATGGGAAGTGAGGGAAAGGGGGACCCTATCACTGTTGTGAGAAGGGAGGGGATGAGGGCCAAAATGTGGGAGATGGATCAGACATGACTGAGGGCCCTGTCAATGACAATACTGGGGAATCCTTTGTTGGGGAAGATGATGGATATTTCAGACACCCTTCTTAAAGCTGGCATCATCACAACAGATGCGAGAAAGACTGAGGAACTGAGAGAATGGAATGGAGTCTTTACAGGAAGCAGAGTGTGAGGATGGATAGTCAAAATAACTGTGGGAGTCAGTTGGTTTGTAGTGGATATCAGTGGTCAGCCTATGCACAATGGATGTTGAGGAAAGGAAGGGAAGAGATAGACCAGGTGTAAAAGGAAGAGCAGGATGGAAGGTGGAAGTGAAATTGATAAACTTTTCCAATTATAGATGAGAGAGAGAAGTAGCATCAATAATGTAATTGATATACCAGAGAAAGAGTTGTGGGTGGAAGCCAAAGTAGGACTGGAACAAGGAATATTCCACTTATCACACAAAGAGACAGCCATAACTGGCACCCAAGCAGGTACTAATGCCCTCACCTTTAACTTGAGGAAAGTGGGAGGAGTAAAGGAATTGTTCAAAATAAGGATGAACTCAGCCAAGTTGGGGGGGGCGGTGTGGGGTTGGTTCAATAAGATGTGGAGATCCCGGAGACCATTCAGATGAGGGAATAGATATGTCAAGGGGCACACATCCACGTGAAGGGTCGGTGGTTGAACCTGTGAACTGGAGGTTCTGAAACTGATATACAGTGCCAGAACAATCAAGGGTATAAACAGGAAGGGACTAGACAAGGGGAGTAAAAATTGCGTTGAGGTAGGAAGAGTTGAGTTCTGCGGAACAGGATCAGGCAGAAACAATGGCAGTCCTGGGTAGTCCTGTTTGTGGATTTTGGGAAGGAGTCAGAAATGGACTGCACAGGATTGTGGGACTATGAGCTTGGAGGCTCATAGTCGCAAAAAGAATTAAACTATCTCTTCACCCTTTTAAATTTTAGACTACGAAGAGTCAGTGTCCACTCACAGTAACTTGCAATTTGCTCTTTTGTGTCAGACTCTCTGCATTTATGGAGCAATTTACAATTCCTGAATGGTCTTGTTCTAAACGTGAAGTTCCCATCCAGCATCTGAAAACAAAACCTGAATAACAGATCCATTATCTCTGGGGACAATGCTGTGCTGTCACTTGCCAGTTGGTCACCTCTGTTAGCTTCACTTTCCTTCATCAATGGTACTGGGCTTGAAGGTAAATCTAGTTACTGGTTGCATGGATGCAATCAAAGTATTTTCCTTCACCTATTTTGGAATGTCACTGTTAAAATTGTACTTAAAAGATTTCAGGTGATAGATTTAATAAGCTGTTTATTTGCTTCAAGAACAAATAGCTGCTTATAGGGCATTAGATTTAGGGAATTTTATTACCTCTTATTAACTTTATAGAGAAATTAAAGACCTTCATTGTATAAGAATTAAGAACAGGTGTAGGCCATTCACTTCTGAAACCTGCTCCTCCATTCGATTGGATCATGGCTGATCTGATTGTGGCTTCAAGTTCAAATTCCTTTGTGTCCTTGACTTAAATAGTATTACAGTCTTACTTAAGTGCAAATTTTTAAAATAAGTTAAGACAGCATTTGTAATACCAATCATAATGAATGTACTGTAAGCTCACATGAACTCCCTTCACTTCAAGATTGGGTGGTTTTGCAAACATATTTTCTAATTACCTCGGTATCTTTAATTTGGGCAGTGTGGAGTTGCCCATCCCTCAAGATTTAAAAAAAAATGACTGTGTTATTTTAAATTGAAACACATGCTTTAGATTATAGTTATATTTCTTACACACACTATTCATTCCTCCAAACTTGAAAAATGTAAATTTCTAGTTGGTCAAAATGGTTGGACTTACATTAAATGAAACTTACTGTTTTAACATGTTTTATTTTAACGTAATAGATTTTTAAACAATTACATTGCACCCAAGTGTAGTTTTCCATGGCTCTCTACTTTCACGTTTCTTACCTCCATGCTTTTTACACTCATTTTGTGGTTAAGGAGTTTGAATAATTTCAGTAATTACCTTATTCGATTTCAAATTTGACAACCAGCATTGATCATAATATTCAGATTTAACAATTGAACAGCCAAGAGTTTTAAATCGGTCTGAAGTTAACTCTGGGTGGGGAAAGGGAGGGGCATGAAATTGGCTAAAACTCTTGAATCCCAAAACTGCCTCTTGGTACATCAATGTACATAGCACCAGATTCTATTTTGCAATTAAGTGGAACACATTGCCAATTTTTAAAATTTCTCACCTCATCAAAGATACAGTCTCCAAACAAAAATTGAATTACCATTTTGTGAACTTCAATGTAAAGGATTTTGGGGCATTGAAAAATAATTTCTGATTTGTTGCAACCCTATTTCTCACTGCTGGCTTACCAGACTATAGGGGCTGCTCTCTCATTAGAGAGAAGCAATTGGCCATGATTTAATTTGAGGGCCACCAAACCTCAGGCAAGGGATGAGGTTGAGAAGGAAAGCCCTTCATGGTAACCTCAAACCAGTGAATCAACCTATGTTGTTGATATCACACTGCTCTATAAACCAACAATCCAGCCAACTGAGCTAAACCAATTTCCACTGTTGGCCTAGCTCCATTTTATCTACTCAACGTCCAATCCTTGTTTTATTAAAGGGACAAAATTCAAATTAGAGTCTTAATATTAAACTCTTCTCATGTACAATGAAAGACCTCTCTGCCACTGTTGGTCCTGACCACAGAAGCTTTTGGAGTAAACTGATACAGGGAGAACTCCTTTCCAAAACTGGCAAGGAAATAAGTTGTTATGCTTTCTATTTCCAAACCCGCTTGCATTTTTCTGGTTACAAGGTAAAATATTCAATGATTATCTTGAAGAAACATCAGTCATTTGTAAAGCAATATTAATAGATAAATTCTTTAAAACTACAGCATTTGCAACTTCAGAAACAAGAAACAAATGTCTGAATGGCAATGAGACAAGAAGAATAAAGCATTTTGACAGTTCCATGCATATTGTTTTAATTGTAAATCTTTTAGACTTAAATGAATTTTCCACATTTACTGCTGAATGATCAAGAACTTTTTGTCTTTTATTGACAATTGCTTGTTATTTGTTTATCATTGTTGTGGACAGTGTGCAACTAAAGGATACCAGCTAATTATAATTGTCTGATGTTATCTTTGTCTCTTTTGATCCTGAACTGGTGATCCAAGAAAAGAAAGCACTTCAGTCAATTTTCACCATTTGCGCATTTATTCCAAAAATATGAACCTAATCAGTCGATACAGTTTTCAATGAAATATTAAGAGTTGGCAAAAGACGATGCAATTGTTTTAAGTGTAAGACAAACTAGTAACTTATTACTGGGTTCAGAGAATGTTATCCATAGCTTTGTTACATAAAAGCCATTTTCTGAAAATGTAACTACATTGCATCAATAAAATACAATTGTGGGTGCTCCTATTTGCAATATTTGGCTTAATTCCATAATGACCTTTATCACATCCATTGTATAAATGTTTTAGTGACTCCATCAGCTCCCAGACTGGTTCCATTCTACTACATTATAATGTATTATTACATAGAATTTAATGGTCTTCTTTGTCCTTCATTTGTATTCTTTCCTTATGTTAGCAAAATTAGAATGATCTACATCAATAATAATAGTTACCCAGAAGTGATTATAACGCAGTAATTTTAATTGAAGGGTTTAGTTAAGAGACTGATTCCACATTGAAACAAATAGCAATCACAAGGCGTGGTAATTGAAAAATTGTAGGTACATAGTCACTGATTTTCAATCCACTTTGGGAGAAATCAGACGGTGCGGATGTGCCACTTCCCAAACACACTCCTTCTAAAGGCTGTTTTCTGGCTTGAATTGCCCAAGTCAAACATTAGCCCCAGGATGTCAGCAGCAGTGATTTTTTACCAGTACTTTAGTAGTAGTCACCATCCAAACCTAGTTGTCAGTTAAATTTTGAATCATAAAAGGCCAATGCATGGCTCTTTTATTTGTTGGGCATTATGGGCAATATTTAACGGAGACATTGGGGGTCTTGCCTGTTGGCTCTTTTTTGCGAAGTAGCATCATGTGCCACAAAGCCCCTGACAGGCTGGAAAACCCCAGGTGGAATTTCACCACCACCACCACCACCAATCCCCCTCCACTCCCATAGTGCTGCCAGCCAAGTAGAAGCCAGCAGTAGCCTAAATGGGAGTGACCCAAGTATGAGGAGAGACTCAAGCCACAGGTGACCTATGCTGGGAAGGATGTTGCAGGTTATGAGGGGGGTAGGTCAGTACAAAGTCAGTGCCAACCAATTGGATCTTCTCATTCCTTATGTCGGGTTCCTTGATCAAACACCAGGTGTCTTTGAGCAAGTGACCCACACTCCACCCCTGAGACTCCCCAAGCAACCCCTCAGGGGGTTGCCTGTCCAGCTCCCTACATGGTACAGTTCCATTGGAGGCAGTTCAGAGGAGGTTCATGAGTTTGGAGGGATTCTCTTCTGAGCAACAGGTTAAACAGGGTGAGACTCTACTCACTGGACTCTATAGGAATGAGAGGTGATCTCATTGAAACCTCCAAGATTCTTACAGTGCTTAACAGAGTAAACACTGAGAGGATGTTTTCCCCTCATGGGAGAGTCCAGAACCAGAGACCATTGTCTCAGAATAAAGGGAAACCAATTGAAGACTGAAATGAGGAAGATTTTATCAGAGGGTTGAGAGTCTCTGGAACTCCGTGTTGGAGAGAGCTGTGGGCAGAGCCTTTGTGAATATTTAATGCTGAGATCGATAGATTTTTGATCAGTCAGGGAATGAAGGGTTATGGGGAAAATGCAGGGAGGTCGACTTGAGGAATGTCGGATCAGCCATCATACTATTGAATGGCAGAGCAGGCTCGAGGGGCCAAATGGGCTACTCCAGTTCTTATTTGTTATGGTCTTATAATCTTTTTGATGTCTTCTTTGAAATTTGGCATTTCCTGCACACATGGGACCGTGCAAGAATCACATTGTCAGTACCTATGAAGGTGGGTGTGACCAGAAGGGTTGATTACTGTCTGGTTTCTTCTTGACTGCAGAAAACAACATTTGCAACACCTTTCAGTTTGGTTGTCCATTTTTACATCACAGGAAGGTCATTCTGTGTAATCAGAGAGGTCCAGACAGAGTAGGCTGGGTTCCTCCTGGTGAGTGGGACCATTGAATGTATATATGCCACTTTGCACATGTCATTTTGCATATGGATGTGGTACATCCATGATGTACCAAAAACACAAATAGGACTCAACTACCAATCAACTGGTGTGCAACCATTCACAATACATCATGCAGGCAATTGTCCCACAGCTAGGATCGAATCTGTGAGGCAGGACTGTTAACCACTGAGTCACCATGCCACCGTTTTCACTCAAGCTTATTTGCAGATTGTAAAATGAAAAGTTTCCCACTATCTAGCACACACAGGCAGTGTTTTGAAATTTTTTTTTAAAGTTTCCTCTTCATATTTAAGAGAAGTAATTTGGCCAAGCAGCAGTGCAGTCACAGGTTCAAGGGCAAAAAGGAGTGATCAGCGTTTATGTCAGTCAGAGTCTCAAGCTAATTAAGAACAAGATGCAGAATGACTCCAGATGAAACTTCAACTGCTAGTTTTGAGATCAGCATTTTTCCCAGAGGTTCAGAGACATTTCCATTGGTGTACTGTCTCAAGTCTTTACAAGCAGCAGCCCACCAAGCTGGGGGCCACAGAGACCCAACTCTGAACTCACTCAGGTTCAACTTATCCTTCCTCACAGTCTCAAGTGTCCAGTGAAGGCAACAGTTTACGAGCAAGCAGGACACCAAGCTGCAGAAATGACGAGTACCCTGAGCAGACGACAGTTTTTACTCGTGTCGCAATGACGGTGGCTAAGATTGATGACTTTTTATGGACTTTGACCTGCAATAGTAATGGGACTGAGCATATTCTCATATTCACGGATATCTTTGCAAAGTTCCCCTAAGTCGTTCTCACCGGTGACCAAAAGGCCTGAACCATAGCCAGAGTGTTAGTGCGTGATCGGTTTGTCAGTTTTGTCAAATTCCCAGTTATCAAGGACTCAACTTTGAGAACAAAATCCCACAGGAGCTTTGCAAAGGCTATGGCATTGCCAAGATCCACACCATTTTCTGTTATGTGGAAGACAACAGACAGTGTAAATGATTCAACCACACACTCCATGATGGTCTGCGTACCTTGCTTACTAACAATAGAGAAAAGTGACCTGAGTACGTTCTAGAGCTGCTTTATGCTTATCGTAGCACCCAGAAGTCATCAACAGGCAATCTCTTCTTGGAAGTGACCATATCATTCCCAGAAACCGAGGTTTGGCAGATTATCATCATATTTTTGGTCTTATTATTGAATTAACTAGCACAGTATAAGGTCAATTAGTACATCAATTGTTTCTGCACTGGTTTTTATGAAAACTATCCAATAGATGCCACTTCCCACTTCTTAACCCATGGCACTGAAACATTTTCATTTTCAAGTATATTCTTAATTTGATGATTTGCTCACAATTTGAAAACCAAAACAAAAGTACTGTTTCGGTATCATTATGGAATCAAATGCCTTTTTTATTGCCTGAAATCTTGATATTTCCACATTCACTGGATATAAGTTATCTCATCATGTGATAATTTTAGGAAGAAGAATTCAGCACCATCCTGTCTTTATTCTACACATTTAATTAAGTCAATAAAACATGGCTTTAATAGTACTTTAAAAAAATGCCAGTTACCAAATGAATTTAAGCATCCCATTCAATGTGATTAGCCTTTGTAGATTAAAATAATTAGTTATTTGTTAGATTACGTAAGTTAGATACTGACAATAACTAGGTTTCATACTAATATAATTCATCATTTCTTCTGAAGTGAGAGGAATTGCCAATTTCACTTAATGTTTGTCACAAATGACAGATTAAAGAGGTAGTACGTGATGAGTTCCAATTGTATTGATGACATCTCAGTCGAAGTTAAATTCCAATGTTTAACTCTTTATCTGCCTTTCTATTACCTTGTTATAGGAAAGCAGGAATTCCTGTGTTCTAAGAGCATCTCTAATAGACAAGCAAGAGGCTGGAAGAACACAGCAAGCCAGGCAGCATCAGGAGGTGGAGAAGTCAATGTTTCGGGTGAAACCCTTTTTCAGGAGTGGGGTGAGGGTAAAAGGAGCTGCAGATAAAGGTGAAAGCGGCGTGGGGGTGCAGGGGTGTTGGAGGAGGGTTTTGGATGAGGAGAGGGGCTGAGGGGTGAGGTAGGGATAGGTCAACATAGTTTAGAGTGGTGCTGGAAAAGCACAGCAGGTCAGGCAGCTTCCGAGGAGCAGGAAAATCAATGTTTCGGGCAAAAGCCCTTCACTTTTGCCTATAGGTCAACATAGGTAGAGGATACAGCCTGGTTGGTCGACAGGAAGAATGAATCCAGTTAGTAGCTAGAAGCAAGGATGGTAAGGGGAATGGAAGGGAGGGGGAGAGATGGGAAGGGAGGTTATTTTAAATTGAAGAACTCAGTGTTATGTCCTCCAGGTTGTAGGCTGCCCAGGCAGATAAGGTGTTGTTCCTCCAATTTGCGGTCTCATTCACTGTGGCAATAAAGGAGGCCAACAATGTTCATGTCGGAAAGAGAGTGGGAGGGGGAATTAAAATGGACAGGAATGGTCAGCCCCTGCGGGCTCGGCTGAGATACTCGGTGGAACGTGCCCTTAGTTGATGTTTGGTCTCACTGATGTAGAGACCACATTGGGAACACCTGATGCAGTAAACTAGGTTGGAGGAGAGGCAGGTGAATCTCTGTCTCACCTGGAAGGACTGTGTGTGGCCCTGAATGGAGCTGAGATGGTTGATGTGCTGGTAGGTTTTGCATCTTTCATGGTTGCAGGGAAGATACTGGAGGGTTCTTCCAGCCTCCTGCTTGTCTACTTTGAATTCCAGTATCTGCAGGCTTTTTGTCTCTAACTAGCTACATCTCAGTTCTACGTCTCATGTTGGATATATCCCTGAGCCATATGAAAAGAACATTCAACATTTCACAATAGAACTAATTGGTGAATCTACACATTATCATTATAAGAGGTAAAATTCTGGCAAACAAGGTATTTAACCTGTCTTTCTACATCTACAGGAATGCTGTCCGACCTTGACTGTCTCCAAATTAAGAGGTGAAAATGTCTCCTCCATGAAGTTGGCAAAGGAGGTGATGAGAGGGGGAGGTAATGTGGCAAATCGGTCTTGGGGAGAAACTCACTCCCATCTTGTCTCCTCAGCAGTTACATTCTGGACAGGAAGGTTAATTAGCATCCCATTTAAGGGTCTTGGCTTACCACAATGCCAATCACCTTCCTCTCCAGTGGGTAATAAAAGTGGCTATTTCTTCAAATGGGGACTTGTGGTGATCTAAAAACTGTGTTGGAGCAATTGGAGGCATGGATGGGAAGGTGGTGCAGGGCAAAGGGTTAGTGTCCGAAAGGCCCCTTTCCCCAAGGCCTCTACTCAGTAACAAAATAGATTCATACAGTCATACAGAAATAGACCCTTCATTCTAACTCACCCATGCCAACTAAATTTCCCAAACTAAACTAGTCTCACTTACCCGCATTTGGCCTACATCCCTCTAAATCTTTCGTATTCGTGTACCTACTTCTACTACTTCCTCTGCCAGTTCGTTCGACACACAAACCACCCTCTGTGTGAAAAAGCTACCCCTCAGGTCCCTTTTAAATCTTTTTCCTCTCACATTAAAAATATATCCCCTAGTTTTGAACTCCCTCATCCCTAGGGAAAAGACCTTTGCTACTCACCCTATCTATGCCCCTCATGATTTTATATACTTCTATAATGTCATGCCTGAACATCCGGTGCTCTATTGAAAAAAGGTCACAGCCTATCCAACCTCTTCTTATAACTCAAACACTCCAATTCCAACAACATCTTGGCAAATCTTTCTGAACCCTCTGCAATTTAAGAATATCTTTCCTCAAGCAGGTCAACCAGAATATTACACAGAACTCCAAATGTTGACTTACCAACATCCTGTACAATTTTAATATGATGTCCCAACATCTAATCTCAATGGTCTGAGCAATGAAGGCAAGTGATTGAACATCTTCTTAACCACCCTGTCTACCTGTGATGCATCTTGCAAAGAACTCTCAGGTCTCCCTGTTCAACAACACTACCCAGGCCCCTACCATTAATGGTAAAGGTTGTGCCCTTGTTCATTTCACCAAAGCGCAACACCTTGCATTTATCCAAATTAAACTCCATCTGCCAAACTTCAGTCCATTGGTCCAATTGATCAAGATCCCTTTGTCACCTTAGATAACCTTCTTCATGGTTGACTATATCATAAATTTTGGTAACAACCGTAAAATTAGTAACCATGCCTCCTAAACTCTGATCCAAATCATGTATATGTAGATATAAACAAAAATCTCAAGAAAAAAGACTATGTCATGGCTGGAGGCCCTTGACCAATAGCTTTTAGGATCCAGGAGTTACTGGCATCTGGTTGGCACAGATTGTCAGTAGTGAGGCCTGCGGTAGGCAAAGAAACCTACCCACTTGCTCCTAATGAGCTGATTGATGGCTGATTGGATGAGGTTTTTCCAGTGTTGATGCTGTATTCGTCACCATTAAAATGCTCACCCCCACATTTTAAATAAAAATTGAAAAATTGTACCTTTCGTGTTTACATAATCACTGGTTTTTTGAGTAGAATTATATGTTATTCTGAATTGTTAGTAACTTGCTTAGGACACATGATAATTTGCTTTATTTCTTAAAAAAAGCCGTCTGATAGGATTTTACTTCAATTCCAGTCTATTCTGTGTTACTTACTAATGCTCTTTTATTGTGACCTTTTAATAACACCAAGTGATATATTTGCAACGAGATCTAACTTAGACTGCCTAAACCACTTGCTATGGCACTGACCTTCATCCACCAGATAGCTATAGATAACTGAAATCTAACTTGAGCACTGCAATTAAAGGATTTGAGAACAGTAATTGAGCCAACAATTATAGACTTGGTACATTCCCTCCAGCTGTAGCTTATTCCCTGCTGGCATACCCTCGACCCCACTACATCACTGAAGGTTCTTCAATGTCTTACCAGAGTTATAGAATAGTGTGCAAGAGTTTCAGGATTGAAAATATGGATTCCATTTTTAATGTTCGATTTGAACACAGTAAAAGAGCTAGATTTAATGGTGTGAGTGGAGAAGGCTGGCTAATGAAATACAAAGTGAACCAGAAATATTATGATTTGAACGTTAATGGTGAATGTAGTTTTTGGCATCGATAATTTTCTGGGCAAATGAAACCACCATTAAACTAGAGATTGGTCTGTGGATTAACAAAACACATGGGGGGTATTCCATTTGCAGTGATCGGTTGGAAGTATGCGACACAAGAAACAGGCTTGTAAAAGGGCAATTCTGTCCAAATTTGTGTCCCTTTTTAATGTCTGTTTTAACATAAAACAATACTTCGACAAGTTAATATCCTCTCAATAATGTTTGCATGATTTTGTTGTAGAGACTCAATAGGCATGTGTCTCATTTTGTGGTGACTTAATGGGTACTAATGAGTCCTCTTTTGTCTGGCTAGATGTGATCATTGAAGCCTCATGTTTGCGAGCGGTGAGTAGACATCTCATTCCTAATAATCTAAGGAGATGGTTATCCATCTAATCACTTGTGGCTAGTGTCTCACATATTTTGAATCCCTGTAAGAGAGGGAAGCACTTTCATATGTGTCATACCAACCGACTTTGTTTGGTCTTTGGCTTCAGAGAGCTTGAATCCCAAAGTGATCTAAAAGCTCCTCCCAAGAAAAGAAGTTCAGGATATATCTAGCCAAACACAACAGATGGAAAATACAGACCACAAACTTTTTAAACATCAGCCACTCAGTCTTACTTAACGACAGGCTGGCTTGAAACGAGCAGCTTGCTGTTCTGGAAATAAATATAAAATTACAACTGTAGAAACCGCTGCCCAACATGGTTCATATAAGGGCAATGTCATGCAGATACAGGCATTTAGTTATGTCTGAAGGTTAGTCTGCTTTACCTCAGAGTTGTTGCTACTGGCAATGTTCCAAAGTCAGACCAGAGCTAAAATGTGGGAAGGCGGGTACAAGAGCAGTCCTTAGTTTTCACCTCTGCAATGTTGTTCTTGGAATAAAATCCATCACTGCACTATTTGAAAATACTTTTCACCATCTCATATTTAATGGTCTAGATTTCACATTACCAAAGTTTCTCAATAGAGAATATCAACGTTTCAATCATCCTGATGATAAGGATGAAAACAGCAGGAAAAGCCCCAAATGTTCAGATGCTTTAATGTTCATTCTTCAGATCTCTCCTTGACTGCATTTGAATTAATTTTCTGAAACAAAAGTTAAAACAGATTTAAAATTCAGCTCACTATGGGATCTGCTGTTCACAGACACAATTGAATGATGAATCATTTAAAGTGCTTGAAATTAGATTCCACAATGGTTATATTTTCTTACCCTTTTAGATATTAATGGCCTTGAAATTCAATAGCATGGGCTGTGTCCATTTAGGCCAATGATCAGGTGACGTGGGGCTAGTTTGGAATGTGTCATACTTAATTGTCAAAGGTACCTGCTTGGATTGGGTGCTGGGTCCACCTTTTTGGAAAAGTCAAAGGGCCTTTGTGACACAGTCTCTTAAGTGACTGTGCGCTCTGGTCAGCTCTTTGTCAGACACACTGCAAACAAATCGACCGTCCTTCAAGGGATAGCAGGATGTTGCCAGCCAAACACTAAGCAAACTGTTCATCAGTGACTTCAGCATTTCTACTCCTACTTTTAGATTACTTACAGTGTGGAAACAGGCCCTTCAGCCCAACAAGTCCACACTGACCCTCCAAAGAGCAACCCACCCAAACCCATTCCCCTTCATTTACTCCTTCACCTAACACTATGGACAATTTAGCATGGCCAATTCACCTAACCTGCACATTTTTGGACTATGGGAGGAAACCGGAGCACCCAGAAGAAACCCACGCAGACACAGGGAGAATGTGCAAACTCCACACAGACAGTTGCCTGAGGCGGGAATTGAACTCGGGTCTCTGGTGCTGTGAGGCAGCAGTGCTAACCACTGTGCCACCCCAAATCACTGTCAGGCCAAGGTAGAAATTCAGAACAAGCAATTCTACTTTTTGCAGAACATTTTTTTTTGATATTCCACACAATGGAAAACACCATCTCACTCTCCTCCCTCCCATGCCCTCCACTATTCTCACTCCACCCTAATTCTCCTGATTCAGGATCTTACAGGGGCAGATAAGTAAAAACGTCAAGGCTAACATCTCTGAATTTTGGTTAACTCCACCTGAAAGCTAATATCTTTCATGACATCTTTCTACTTGTTCCACAGTAAGAATACAGAATGTTGCCAGCCTGCGCTTAACCTTCCAGATTGTCCTCCTTCTCCTCATTAGACATTTTGCTCCTCTCCCACTGTCTGACAAATTAGCATTACGAGCCATGGGTAATGCTGCTGGTTCAAATGAGGCCAGAAGACCAATTTACCCTGGTTCTGATAGCAATCACTGCAGTCATTTTCAAGTATTCACTACATCCAATCAAACCCTTCTTTAATTGGGAGATCTGGAGCATTTACAGATTGAAAAGTGGAGTTGTAATTACAATCAGATCAGCAATGATCTTATCAGACTGAATAACAAGTTAGAGAGGATGAAAGGCCTAATGTAGTTGACAGCTCTTATCTGGTTTCAAATTCTGTAATGAAAGCTATATTGAAATGCAATCTAGTTTGTTTCAATTACCTGATGTGATGGACTGCGTCATCTTGTAAACTCAGTAAATACAGACAGAGTTTAATTTAATTCAATAGGACCGGTAACCGTGCATGCTCTGAGTGAAACAAGTTCGTTGGTGCAAGTTATGAAGCAGTGAATACAAATAATGAGTATATTTTTCCCATTTGCAGTTAAAATGTTTTGTTGAGTGAGATTCATGGCACCTGGTCCACCATGGTTCAAAGTGACTTTTCTCACAAAAACTTTATCTCATTAATTCTGTAACCAGCCTTTTGGACACCTTTCGCAGGGACTGGCACAGCCAAAGAGGTGGAAACTCTTGCCACTGCCTGAACCTTCTGGCATTTATGCCAGAGGCACCATATTTAATACCTGGCTGCCCACCTTTTGAAATGCTGTGAGCCAGGATCTAGCCCTCAAACCAGGGTGTTCGGCCATTAAAAATAGTAAAGACCCCTAGCCTCAGAAGATTGCTCTTATTAGAGTGAGAAGACTAATGGTGAGTATCACCTAAGATTCACCAAGCCTCAGATGAGGGGAGAGGTTCAGAAGGAGTCACTTTCATGGTAACCTCAGCTGGTACAGGAATTGAACCCACATTGTTGCTGTTACTCTACATCATAAACCAGCCATCCAGCTAATTCTTATTACCAAACGCATGGTTCAGAGGAAGGAAAAACTAATTCCCAGCTTTGCAGACAGGGTCCTGGAGGTGTGGGGAGACAGGATGGTGGAGGACAGGACAGTCTTTTGTCCAACTGATCATCAAAGGAGATCACACTACCAGATACAGCCAGCCTGGACACATATTTTTACTTGGGTCAGTGCTGTGTCCTGGATGACAAAAGGATGCCAAGCAGTGTGGAGAGAATGTCAATGTCTTATGTGTTCCACCATCTCCTCTCTGATACCTGAAGACCACACGGCAGCCACTCAGTCTAACTCTCAAAGCACACATCTCATACCAAGACTCATGGACTACTGCTCCCTGCATTGAACAATAGCTCTCATTCATCTCATCCTCCCAGACTACTAACCCATCTGTCCTCTGTGTTTTACACTCTCTCATGGGGGAAAGCTCTCCACCTCTCCTACCCCTTCATCACCACAAACTGGGATTACTTCCACTTCCAGTGTACTCAATTCTTCCCTTTCTCATATTGCAATTAAAAATGGCCGACCTCTACCCCTGTTAATGTCTCAGCAGCACCCCAGCTGACCTACCTGTAATCCCTGGACTATTTGTATTTGACCTACAGGACTGTCTATTGTCCAAATCCAAACTGCAAGGAATTGGATCCCCAGACTCTTGCAGGAACAAATGCCTGACAGATTGTGGTCAGTCCTCTGTATTTTTATCCATCAAGTCCCTTGACTGACTACAGTGGCAACTCCTGACTGACCATAGTTGCACCTTTACCCCAGTTAGGGCTGTTATTCTTTGACTAAAACAGCAGAGGTATGGCTCAGTGGTTAGCACTACTAACTCGCAGCACCAGGGATGTGGATTTAATTCTAACCCCAGTGTCTGTGTCGCATTTGCATGTTCTCCTCATGGCTTCATGGGTTTACACTGGAAGATTCCATTTCCTGCTGTAGTCCAAAGATGTGCAGGTCAGGTGAATTAGCCATGGTAAGTAGTCCTGTAGTGACCAGAAATGCACAGGCTATCTGAATTAGCCATGGTAAATGTGGAGTTATGGGGATAGGGTGGGGGAGCTGGATCTGGATGGGATGCTGTTTAGATGGCGCAGGCTGAATGGCCTTTTTCCATACTGTAGGGATTCTATGGCTCTATGCTTTTCACACATGGCTCTTTGCTTGTGGCACGTGCTATAGATTTTGTTGCATAAGCTATTGATTATTACCTCAGGTCGAACTTTGACTGCACAGTGGCATGCTTATCTTCTACCTGACTGCGACAGAGACTGTGATGTGCTGTTCATCACAAGCTGCCTTGCTCTTTTAAAGCACTAAAAAGCAATGCAAGTCAACCACAGGCTGCAATCCAGTGCTGTAGTCAGTGAGTACATGTTAAGAAGGCAATGTGAAGAGTCTGGCAGCCTTTGTGGTGGAAAGTGAGTGAGCACTAAGAAAGCAAGCTGAGAAGCCATAAAATGCAACCCATGTAGATGCATGAGATACATGCATGTCTCTATGCATAAAATAATCTGGCAGATGCATGGAAGTGATAGGTGTCCCTGAGAGGACTGAAGTGGCGTTTGAATTGGTCTGAGTGGGAATGATGATATGGTCAGGCTGGCGGCTTGCTGATGCTGATATGCATGAAAGAAGGGTCAAGGATGCTGGTGGCCATGGAATATGCAGAAATGTTGTTATAAAGTAGCAGCTGCATGATGGTTGGACTTAGTAAAGCTGTAGCTGATTTACATGTCAGCTCTTTGTGCTTTCCAGGTTCTAAGTCAAGGAGAAGTGGTGTATAAATAAGGCAAGTTGGGATTTTAAAGAGATGCAAAAGGATGGAAATAAGGTTGTTCTTCACTCAATAATGAGATTCTGAAATTACCATTTACAGCTTGATGCCATGAAATAGAAATTTTCATTCTCACTCTTTTCTCACCTTGTTCTCACCACTGCAGGGAAAGGAGACTTCCACTAATAAAACAAAAACTAATTTCTTAAATAAAAACATTATCTTATTCTCTTAATTCTGTAAATTGCTTCTTTGCAAATGTTCAACTGAATGTTGCTGTCATAAATCTTTCCAAGTCAATAATCTCAGCTCAGTCTATCAAATTGTGTAAAATTTGAGGCTGAATCATTACTTCAGTCATAGAGTCATACAGCATGGAAACAGACCCTTTGGTCCAACTTGTCCATGGATACAAAGGCTAAATAGGCTGGAATGTTTTTCCCTGGAACATCAGAGGCTGAGGGGTGACTGTATACACGATTATACATTCATGAGGGGCAAGGTTAAGGTGAATAGCCATGTTCTTTTCCCAAGGATACAGGAGTCCAAAACTAGCTGGCATAGGTTTAAGGTGAGGGGGGGAAGATATAAAAGGGATAACCTTTTCACACAGAAGGTAATGCATGTATGGAATGAGCTGCCAGAGGAAGTAGAGGGGGCAGGTACAATTATAACATCTAAAAGACAATTGGACAGGCACATGAATAAGAGAGAGTGAGTGCTGCAGATGCTGGAGATCAGAATGAAAAAGGTGTGGTAAGCACAGCCAGTCGGACAGCATCTGAGCAGCAGGAGAGTTGATATTTCAAAGTTGAAGAGCTTATGCTCGAAACATCGACTCTTCTGCTGCTTAGGTACATGAATAGGAAGAGTTAGAGGGATATGGGCCAGATGCAAGCAAACAGAACTTGTTCAGTTTCGGATTCCTGGTCAGCATCACAGAATGGAGTTTAATTACTTACCGCATACTGGACATTGAAAGCACAAATTATTTTCCCTTTAGCTTCAGGAAAATGTAAAACCGTTCCTAAACAAACTCTCACGTTATTGGAATGGTGCTTATGCATGTGAAATTTGAGCTATGTTCATTTGACTTTCATCACCAAAAGGGCCAGAGTTGTCTTGTAATAATGAGTTTCAACTCACTGGGACTTAGAAACAAACTATTTTAGATACGGCCTGTGAACAAGTTTAGTGACATTACTTTGTGTACACAATTCCACAATGTGGAATGAAAGACATATAATGTGACAAAAGATATATAATTTACATAAATATATATTACTATTAGTTTTGGAATTTTGATTTCCAAATAGAGGCTGTTAGGTATTGGTTACATATGTGATTGGCTTTCTTCTTTCAATGCCTTCAGGCACAATGGCAAGCGTTAGGCATAAAGCCGGTGACTGAAGACCCTGTTGTGTGAATGGAAATTGTTTACACTATTGAGCGAATGACATGTCATGTAAACATTTAAGGTTGTTAGATTTGTTTCAGTTCAGAAAAATCTAAGGTAGAACCAGTTTTTTTTAAAAAAAACATCAGTTCAGAAATCTCTGGGGTTCAGTTTAGAAGCAAATTTAGTTAGTCTCCTATGAGGAGTGCAGGGCAGTTCTGGGAACAAATCATCTCATTACAAGGATTTAGTTAGTGAATCTTCCAAATAGGAAAGTTTGATTAGAAACTGGCAGGCTATTAGAACCAAGAATATTTAAGCTCTAAGATTTGTTAACAGATCATGTTAGCAAATTTGGAAAGGAGTCATCAAATTGTGCTCCCTGTCCTTGACAAAGAAACTGCAAGAAAAGACATAAGTTAATTTTTAAAGAGTTGAAATATGTGGCTAATTTCTTTGGATTTGAGTCTCTGTCATCAATAGAGTCAGGAAAAACATTGAGCCTTTGATTAACTGTGTGATTTAAGACCATTTAACTATCTTCAATATTTGGATAACTTGTTTTTTTAATGTTGCTCGTACAATTCTGTTCTGTTTTTAAAGAAAGCCTGCAGCTTACGTGAATGTTTCAGCGATTAGCCATCACATTAATGAGATAAACAAATAAAAACAGGCCAGAATATCATTTGGGTAGCATCTTAGTTTCAAGATATGACTTTATCAAGTACCTGGGAGACTCTTGGTGATTAATGGGTAAAATGTTTATAGCAAGCAGAATGAACACATTAAGGTATTTGGTTTAGTTTCGACTTCAGAACAGACATTCAAACTTTTAGTTCGATGCTGAAGGCTATCCACCATTAGGAGAAGCAAATATTTTCCAGGTCAGATCAGGGGAGCAATTATCTCAGCAGAAATTGAAACTTTCAACCTCAGGTGAGTTTGGATAGGAAGCTTCAAGCTGTTGGAGCTGAGAAAGGTTTCAGCCATAACAATTGTGTGAGGTTCATACCAGTGGGTTCAGAAGGGAATCATAAAATTGGTAAAATCAGAAAAAGAAACTGGACAGGTTCAGATAAGTAAAGATTTAAAGAGCTTAGATTTGAGTGGTATTTCTCTGGAATTGAGTCACTGTAATGGATGATATTTGGAAATAGGTTGAAACTTTATTTTGATGTTTGTCTTAACATATTTTGAACTATCTTCTACAATCATGTATCGATTTGTCTGTGTATTTCTTCTTTTATGTAATAAATTATGTTATATTGTTTAAGAACACCATCAGCCGTGTATAAACATGTTTCAGTGACACAACTGCTAAATTGACAAATGGAGAAACTTAAACATACAATGTATCAATCAAGTTTAATTTTAGGATCTGACTCGAACAACTGAAAAAGAAAGGTATCGGTTTTGATTAAAATTTTGAGGTGCCGGTGTTGGACTGGGGTGTAAAAAGTTAAAAATCACACAACACCAGGTTATAGTCCAACAGGTTTCATTGGAAGCACTAGTTTTTGGAGCGCTGCTCCTTCATCAGGTGATTGTGGAGGACGCAATTGTAAGACACAGAATTTATAGCAAAAGTTTTCAGTGTGTTGTAACTGAAATTATACATTGAAAAATACCTTGATTGTTTGTTAAGGCTCTCATCTATTGGAATGAGCATGATAGTTTCACTTCTTTCATATGTAAATCACAAAACTTTTTTAAAAAATGTTACATTCTCAGGTTTGTTTCGTGATTTACAAAAAAAATTGTGATTCATATAAGTGGGTGGCACGGTCCACAGTGGTTAGCACTGCTGCCTCACAGCGCCAGAGACCCAGGTCTAATTCCTGCCTCAGGCGACTGACTGTGTGGAGTTTGCACATTCTCCCCGTGTCTGTGTGGGTTTCCTCCGGGTGCTCCGGTTTCCTCCCACAGTCAAAAGATGTGCAGGCCAGGTGAATTGGCCATGCTAAGTTGTCCGTAGTGTTAGGTAAGGGGTAAACGTAGGGGTATGGGTGGGTTGCGCTTCGGTGGGTCAGTGTGGACTTGTTGGGCCGAAGGGCCTGTTTCCACACTGTAATGTAATCTAATCTAATCTAAACCCAGTCCGCCCATTTCTCACATATGAAAGAAGTGAAACTATCATGTCATTCTAACAGACGAGAGACTTAACAAACAATCAAGATATTTTTCAATGTACAATTTCAGTTACATCACACTGTTGCAATAAATTCTATGTCTTACAATTGTGTACTCTACAACCACCTGATGAGGGAGCATCAATTTCTTCTCTCAGAGGATTGTGAGTCTTTGAATCTCCTTGAAACAGTCAGCTGGAGCAGCTGAGTCTTTGTTAAGGCTGTGATGTGGAGGTGCTGGTGTTGGAGTGGGGTGGACAAAGTCAAAAATCACATGACACCAGATTATATTCCAACAGATTTATTTGAAATCCACAACTTTCGAAACGTAGCACCTTTGTCAGGTGTAGTGAGAGGAAAGCACATAGAACACAAAATGTATTGCCAGGGAGATCAAGGGCAGAGAGATCAAAAGATCATTCAAATGGAGTTGATTAGTAAGTCTCTGTAGGTGACCAAGGCTGTTAGACAGTGTGGCTAAAGTGTCACTAGCTGAATAACAACTGAAGGGACAACCTATAATTGAATTAAATGTGGCAGAGAGTTAATTACAAAAAATTAAAAATAAGGTGGTGCTGGAGACAAACCAGATGATTGGAATAATATGGAACAAAAGCAGAAGCTGCTGAACAAGCCCAGCAGGTCTGAAGAATCTATTCCAGACAGTTAGTTTGTCTCTAGCACCATCTTATTTTTAATTTTTTGTAATTATCCCTCTGCCTCATTTAATCTGCATGACTTGAAGGTGTTGGTGTTGGAATTGGGTGGACAAAGTTAAAAATCACACAACACCAGGATATAGTCTAACAGGATAATTTGGAAGCACTAGCTTTCGGAGTACTGCTCCTTCATCAGATGCTTGTGGAGGATAGGATCGTGCTCACAGAATTTATTACCAAAGGAGTCCAGTATCATGGAGATGTGATACAGTAAACAATCTTAGATTAAAACTTCCATCTGTTATACTGGGATGTGCTGGTTTCTGTTCTTTGATATGTAAATCCCAGAACTTCTATTAAATTACATTTTCAAGATAGCTCAGCTTTTTGAACAATAGGTGTGAAGTCATAGAGTCATAGCTTCATTGAGACGTACAGCATGGAAACAGACTCTTTGGTACAATTTATCCATGCTGACCAGATATCCCAATCCAATCTAGTCCCATCTGCCAGCACCCAGCCCATATCCCTCTAAACTGTTCCTATTCATATACCCATCCAAATGCCTTTTAAATATTACAATTGCACCAACCTCCACCACTTCCTCTGGCAGCTCATTCCACACACACACCACCCTGTGCATGAAAACCTTGCCCCTTAGGTCTCTTTGATATCTTTCCCCTCTCACCCTAAACCAATGCCCCCTAGTTCTGGACTCTCCCACACCAGGAAAAAGATCATGTCTATTTACCCTATCCTTACCTCTCATGATTTAATGTGCCCCTCATGACTTTACCCAATGCTATGCCAGACTGACAAACCCTCTGTAAGTTTTACAGAGTTTTACATGGATTCATGCAGTTTTTGAGCAAAATAAAATGTAATACTGCAAAAATAAATTCACCCCTTAAGCTTATATGTGTGCACAGAGTGTGTGTGAGGGTGTGAGTGCACATGATACAGTGTGTGTGTAAGCTTGGTTAAGTGTGTGTGAGTGTGATGGGATATGTGTGAGAGGATACGTGTGTTGGTGTAAGTTCAGGGAGTGTATGTGTGTGCATATGAGAGAGAGTTTGTCTGTGACGGAGGGTCTGCATGGGTGTGTGAGAATGTAGGAGTGTGTGTGTATGTGAGAGAGTGTATTGTACAGTGGGGTCACCTGTAGTGTGACATGAACCCATGTTCCCGGTTGAGGCCATTCCCATGGGTACCAGAATTTGCTATTAGCTTCTGCGTTGTTGCTTGTCCTGATATCTGCTTTGGAGAATGGTCACCCAAAGGTCCGAGGCTGAATGGCCTGGATCGGTGAGGTGTTCCCTGTCTGGGAGGGAGCACTCCTGCCTGGTGATTGCCATGCAATGTCCATTCATCCGTTGTCATAGTGTCTGCTTGGTGTCCCCCTTATGTCATGCCTCAGGGCATCCTTGCCTTCAGCGTATGAGGTAGATAGCGTTGTCCGAGTAACACAAGTACTCGCCACGTACATGGTGAGTGGTGTCCCCAGTTGTAATGGTGTTATCCGTGTTGACATTCAGACACGCCTCGCAGCAGTTGCTGTGGCACGGTTGTATGGTGTTGTTGTCCTGAAGTTTGGGCAGGTTGCTACAAATCATGATCTGTTTAAGTTTTGGTGGTTGTTTAAAGGCGAGAAGTGGAGACATGGAGAAGGTCTTGGTGAGGTGCAAATCCTCATCGATAATGTGTTGCAGGCTGCGAAGAACATGGTGTAGTCATTCTGCTCTTGGGAATTACTGGGACAACAATGGGTAACCTGTCCGTTGCAGCCTGTGTCTGTCTCCTGAGGAGGTCATTATGGTTTCTCACTGTGGCACATCGGAACTGGCAGTCAATAAGTTGAGCATTGTACCCTGTTCTTTTGAGGGCATCCTTGAGCACTTTCAAGTGTCCATTTAATGCCTCATCACCTGAACAGATCCAGTGTATACGAAGGGCTTGGCCATAGGGATGGCTGTTTTAATATGTTGCGGATGGAAGCTAGAGAAGTGTAGTATCATGAGATTTGTGGTGTAGTGAGGTGCTAAGATGCCCACCCTTGATGACGATGCATGTGTCCAAGAATGAGACAGATACAAAAGACTAATCCATTGTAAATCTGATGGTGGGATGAAACTCATTATATCACTGTACAATTGTTTCAGTAACTCTTCACCATGTGTCCAGAGGAAGAAAATGTCATCAATGTATCTGGTGTATAGTGTTGGTTGGTGTCCTGTGCAGAAAAGAAGTCTTGTTTGAACTCGTGCATGAAAATGTGGCATATTGGGGTGCAAAGTTGGCCCCTATGGCTGTTCCATGTGTCTGGATGAAGAACTGGTTGGCAAAGGTGAAGATATTGTCGTCGTGGATAAACCCAACGAGATGTAGCACAGTGCTCGGAGATTGGCAATTGTTGGCATTGAGTACTGACGCGGTTGTAATAATGCTGTCATTGTGGGAGATGATGGTGTAGAGTGCTGACACGTCCATTGTGACAAGAAATGTTCCTGGTTCAACTGGTCCATGGGTGTTGAGCTTCTGTAAGAAATCTGTAGTGTCACAACAGAAGCTGGATGTCCCTTGTACAATGAGTTTCAAGATGCCTTCGATATAGCCAAAGAGGTTCTCATACAGGGTCCCATTGCCTGATACGGTGGGACGTCCTGGCGTGTTGGCTTTGTGTATCTTTGGAAGGCAGTAGAAGTCGCCTACACGAAAGGTATATGGGATGAGGGCGCATCGGGCACTCTGAAGGACTGGATCCAAGGTCCTGATCAATGTGTTTAGTTCATGGCTGTGCTGTTTGGTCGGATCGGCCAGTAGTTGCCTGTAGTGTTCTTGGTTGTTCAGTTGTCGGTACACTTCCTTGTGGTTACCTGTTCGATTCTGAATGATGAAGGCTCCTCCTTTATGTGCTAGTTTAATGACAATGTTTGATTGGTTCTGAGAGCGTGGATGGCATTGTGTTGCGATTTGGTGATGCTTTGCTCTACCTTGTGGGTGCAGCTGATGAATCTGGCATTCACATATTACCAGACGGTTTGAGCATACATGTCAAGCTCAGTGCAGTGGCTCTCTGGTCGGGTCCAGGTTGACTCCTTCTTTGGTTGCTCCTCTGTGGATCCCTGTGATGACTGTTCTGGTTCATTGATAGAGTCACTGGGATCACTGTTAGCATCTTGAAAGAATTCCCGGAGTCTCATTTGTCTGATTAATTCCTCCTTGCCTGCTGCTAGACTCATGGGGTCCATTTAATGGTGGGGCAGAAATTGAGCCCTTTTCTAAGAACTTTGACCTCTTCTACTTGAAGGGTGTGGTCCGTTAAGTTGACGATCGATTTCCCCATTGCGATGATGTTTTCAACCATGGTGTCGGGTGTGTGTGTGGGGGGGGGGGAGCGGGGTGGGGGGCGGATGGTGGGAGTGCGAGCTGCTGGCTACAGCTGGTGCTAATGTCAAGTTCCTCCAGTTTCTTATTCTTGGTGTATATGTACATGATGTAGTTTTGTCGCCTTATCTGTTTGGCAATGTCGCATAACTGTACTGTTGTGTCTTGAGTGCAAGCTGAGAATATGGAGTCCATCTCTGCCTGCTGCAGAGTTGATGCAAGAGATGGTTGAGGAGTTTGCGAGAGGTTCAGTGACAATGTTTCTCCATGTAGTCTGTATTGTAAGTCGACTTGAGTGGGTTCCTGATCCATAATTCTTTTGGGATCCTCACTGCTCTCCTCATTTCTGCAGAAACTTGACGCCTGTGTTGATATGCGTGATCTTCTTGGAGATCGTCTCCACTTTGAGCAGGCAGTTTGTGGTGGTGATGGTCGCCATGACTTGGAGATGCCGGTATTGGACTGAGGTGGACAAAGTTAAAAATCACACAACACCAGGTTATAGTCCAACAGGTTTATTCGGAAGCACTAGCTTTCGGAGAACCACTCCTTCATCAGGTGATTGTGGAGGATAAGATCATGATCACAGAATGTATAGCCAAAGGGGTCCAGTGTCATGGAGATGTGATACAGTAAACAATCTTAGATTAAAACTTTCATCTTTTATAAAGGCATATGCTGGTTTCTGTTCTTTGATATGTGATTCCCAGAACTTCTTTTAAATTACATTCTCAAAATAGCTCAGCCTTTTGAACAATATGTGTGAAGTCTGTTTATCTCCCAATGTCAGACCGACAAACCCTCTATAATTTTACAGAGTTTACACATCAAAGGCATATACCTTTATAAAAGATGAAAGTTTTAATCTAAGATTGTTTCCTGTACCACATCTCCATTACCCTGGACTCCTCTGGCTATAAATTCTGTGAGCTATAAATTCTTAAACTCCACAACCACCTGATGAAGGAGCAGCACTTCAAAATCTAGTGCTTCCAAATAAACCTGTTGGATTATAACCTGGCTTTCTGTCATTTAATCGGATTATAGGTCGTCCCTTCAGTTGTTATTCAGCTATTGGCACTTTACTCACACTAACACCCTTGGTCATCTACAGAGACTTATTATTCAATGCCTCACTCACACTATTTGTATGATCTTTTGATCTCTCTGCCCTTGATCTCTCTGCCCATAAATTCTATGTCTGTGTACTTCCCTCTCACTTCACCTCATGAAAGGACTAGGCTCCAAAAACTTGGGATTTCAAATAAACCTGTTGGACTGTAACCTGGTGTTATGTGATTTCTGACATTGTTAAGGATGAGTTTAATAAGATTGTTGATCAGTAGGGGATTTATAAGGCTAGATTACCTACAGTATGGAAACAGTCCCTTTGGCCCAACTAGTCCATACTGACCCTCCAAAGGGTAACCTACCCAGACCCATTCCCCATATGTACCCCTGACTAATGCACCTAACACTATGGGCAATTTAGCATGGCCAATTCACCTAACCTGCACATCTTTGGATTGTGGGAGGAAACCAGAGCACCCAGCAGAAACCCACACTGACACAGGGAGAATGTGCAAACTCCACACAGACAGTCACCCACTGCAGGAATCAAACCCAGGTCCCTGGCACTGTGAGGCAGCAGTGCTAACCACTGAGCCACCGTGCCTTCCCTGGTTAGCAGGGAAAGGCAGAAAAGTGGACAAAAGAAGTACCAAATCAGCCATGATCCTATTGAATGGTGAAGCAGGCTCAAGGGGCCGAATGGCCTACTGCTGTTCCTATTTCTTATACTTTTATGATTCCACTACAGTTAGAAGTCTGGTTATAGTGCAAGACCCAGTTGGAAGGACTGGGACTTACTTAGTCTAGTTTACATAATAGTGCAATTAATAAAGTGACTTTTTAAAAAAATGCAATTTCAGTTAAATAGTACCACTGAAGCATTCCTGGGTCAACCTCCCAACACCCTGCACATGTCACTTCTGCACTCATTGGAAATTAGACCTGCCATTTTGGTCTGAACTGGACGGGCTGTTGTCCTTCACTTTATGATGCAGTTCCTTCTTGAGCAACATCCAAATCCCTCTCAAATGGAAGAGAAAAAGTTGCTGTCAGAGTATCAGTGCAATGGATTTAAAAAGAGTAAGGATTACAGTTTTTAGGATGAAGTGAGCAAGGGGCCACTGGTGATATGGAGATGATGTTATAAATACTCCATTGGTTTACCTCCATTTATATTTAGAAGTAATTGTTGGTTTCATATTTGTGTGCTTTTTTTTGCTAATTGTGCTTTACTATTTTTGTGCTTCTTAAATGTAACTGTTTAGGAGGGCAGGGTTTGGGCTTTCAGAACAGAATTTGGAAACACATTATTTTTACCATTTTGTTTCCTTCTTTGGTTTGGCAGCACATAAGAATGGACTGTTGGCCAGCAAGCAACTGGTTTGCTATATGCCTTTGTTCATTAACGGCTTTTTTAAAACAAAAATTGGAAAGCTTCACAAAACTATTTTACAAAAATAATTAATGGGGACTAACAATGTGTACAAAGATATACAGAGTACTTAAAAACAAATATCAAATTGTGCCTTAAAAGACAAAGTGTAGAAGACATTCAAATCAACTCTTGATTTGGAGATGCCAATGTTGGACCGGGATGTACAAAGTTAAAAATCACACAACACCAGGTTATATCCAACAGGTTTAATTGGAAGCACAAATCTAGTCAGTGTAATGATCTGAGTCATTCATATATATTGCACTCAGACTGGAATGTGTGGTGTAATTTCTAATTGGTTCAGAATGGACACTTGGTAGTGGCAGATCGCACAGCTATCAGTAAGATTCAAACAACATACCAAACTTTGCAACCAGATCTCAAAGTGCAATCACTTTGTCTACTTACATTGGCGATTCAAAATTGTAAATATTCTGCCCTTTGAAGAAATCATCTGTTAAAACAAGAAAAAAAATTTGCTAAAATAGCTTTGGCATATTGTGAATTTTTTTTCTGGTCAGTAATTTCCTGGAACACAAAAGGAAAACTGTTGGGGAAATGAATGAATACAGCTGTAACTACAGACCCAAGCACACTTACCTAGAAACATCTACAGTGAATTGCCTTCACAGATTGAAGTTCACCATTTTTTCTTTGTATTGTCATGGGATGTATTGGCAAGCCACTTATTCACTGCCTCTAACTGCCATTGAACAGAATGGCTTGATAGGTCATTTCAAAGAGCAGTTAAGAGTCATTGCTTTAGGTCTGAAGTCATATAGGAGAAAATGAGGACTGCGGATGCTGGAGATCAGAGTCAAGAGTGTAGTGCTGGAGCCTCCTCCATTGCCGCTCCCTCACCACCCAATGCCTGGAGGAAGAACGCCTTACCTTCTGTCTCAGGACCTTCAACTCCAAGGCACCAATGTGGACTTCACCAGTTTCCTCATTTACCCTCCCCCCACCTTACCCCAGTTCCAACCTTCCAGCTCAGCACCAACCTCATGACCTGTCCGACCTGTCAATCTTCCTTCCCACCTATCCGCTCCACCCTTCTCTCTGACCTATCACCTCAGCCCCACCTCCATCCACTTACTGCACTCTTAACTACCTTCTCCCCAGCCCCACACCCCTCCCTTTTATCTCTCCACTCCTGAGGCTCCCAGCTTCATTCTTGATGAAGGGCTCCAGCCCAAAACGTTGATTCTCCTGCTCCTCGGATGCTGCCTGACATGCTGTGGTTTTCCAGCAACACACTCTTGGAAAAGCAGGCAGCATCCGAGGAGCAGGAAAATCGACGTTTCAGACAAAAGCCAGCTCTATTCCTGATGAAGGACTTTTGCCTGAAATGTCGATTTTCCTGATCTTCGGATGCTGCCTGAGCTGCTGTGCTTTTCCAGCACCGCTCTAATCTAGAATCTGGTTTCCAGCCTCTGCAGCCCTTGTTTTTACCTGGAAAAGCACAGGATGTCAGGCAGCATCCAAGGAGCTGGAGCATCAATGTTTCAGGCATCAGGTCTTCATGCGGAAAGAGATCAATTCTTCCTCCAGACGGCAGCTTATGGTCTCAACATTGGAAGAATGCCTCATCTTCCACCTATGGGCCCTCCAATCATACAGCATCAACATCAATTTCATCAGTTTGCTCATCTCCACTCCCCCTATCTTATCCCAGATCCAACCCTCCAACTCGGCACCGCCCTCTTGAACTTCTCCTGCCTGTCCATCTTCCTTCCCACCTACCCGCTCCACCCTCCAATCCGACCAATCACCATCAGCCCCCACCTGCTTCCACCTATTGCCTTTCAAGCTATCTTCCCCTCCAGCCCCACCCCCTTTCCTATTTATCTCTCAGCCCCCTTGGGCCTCCCCCAACATTCCTGATGAAGGGCTGTGCCCAAAATGTTGACTCTCCTGATCCTTGGATGCTGTCTGACCTGCCGTGTTTTTCCAGTGCCATACTGTTTGACGGTACTCAATGAGTGGTGAGCAGGCACTCACTATTTAAAGAGACCCCTTTTTATGGAGAGACTCTAAAGATGTTAGTGTCTGGGTGAGGAATCTGGCTCAGGAGAGGGTCAGTCCACTAACAGCCATCCACCTGCCTTTCCTCTGGCCCTAGCCCCCTCTCTAGTGAACTGTACCCTACAACTCCTCGGTAGGGATTCCTGACAAAAGCCCCCAAGAAATATTGGCATTAGCCACCCTCCACAGAGGGGTTGGTGAGTTTTGAATTCTCAGCTGTGGAGCAAAAAAAAATCAGCACGAGGATTTCCACTGTTACCAGGAGATACAGTTCCTTTGGGGGCTCCTGTTGCCAATTTTGTGACGGATATCATGCCATAAGCAAACTCATTAAATTTTGCACATGGCTAATTTACTTATTGCCCAATGCACCACTCACCAGTGGGAAACCTACTGGACAGATGAGAACCAGTGAAATACAACCAGTGAGAATGGGCATGATAGACGTTCTCTCAAAGCTGGAATACAGAGGGAAAATATTTTGACTGGCAGTCACTTGCTGGAATAACACAGAAGCCCAAAGCATTCCTCTGCTATTCGTTTTCATATTCTTCTTTACTTCTGTACGATGCTGGTATTTAGAGGGAATGTGGAACTGAAAATAGCATTTTAAATATTGTGTTACTGCATGGACAAACTTGACATCAGCTCAGAATTGTAGCTTGGAAACTTTTGACAGTTATACAAATATACTTTCTGTTTTGTAATTCCAAGCATTTTATGCATTTCATTTTAATTGCAAACCTAATGCTTTTCTGATACACAGAGCTAGCTGAAACCATACTTCAACATAACCATGATGGATAAATAAGCATTTAGTGGGAAATTGTATTTAGGAAAGCATAGTGGTAGTGTTGGAGTGCCTGCTGAATCAAGCATGTGTTTAAATTGAAATAATTTCAACCCAGATTCCCACCGTTGAAGTTCAATACTATGTCGTTAGTGCTATGAGGCAAAAAAAGACAAAATATACATATAAAGACTTCCTATAAACCGTGAAAGCGAAGAAAGTGTTTTTATTAACTATATTTTTGATTTTGATTCAGTTTATGTTCTTCCAAGAGTCATCTCCTCTGTGAGTAATGATGCAGACTCACAGAAATTAGACATCACTCCCTGAAGTTCTTCATCATTAAACCCCTCCCCTTGATAAACCATGCTGCCAGTGACTATTTCAATTGACCATTTCCTGCCACCCAAATTTCTGCACCTACCTGGAATCCAGCTGCTGAGTCACAGCCATTTTGTTGACCAGTCACATGATGGTGCTGCTGAGAATGAGGCAAGTTGGAACATCCCTTCAGCTTGGCCCAACAGATTGCTGCTTCCAGTTAAAATCAGAGCCGGTATTCCTAAAGTTTGTGTGGAAGATTATTGGGAGTATGCTGAGGATTGAGGTTACAATCAGATCAGCCATGATCTTATTGAAAGGTGGAGCAGGCTCAAAGGGCTGAATGGCCTACTGTTCACCTTTGTTCAGATGTTCATGCTGATTTTTGTTGGAACTTTACAGAGAAGCAAAGAATGAAGGAGGAGGTCAATCCTGGGAAGCTCAGTACCACCCAGCTGGAGAAGAGTGTTTGCAAAATTGATCAAATGTTATGTGCGGGTACAAAGATGATCATTGCCACAAAAAGTGGGAAAAACATAAACTGGACTAGAGAAGGACATGTAGGTTTGGATCTTCCTTTGGCAGTCTTTGTGTAGCTGCCAGTGTCCGCCATCATTACTCCACTAACAGTGACAGTAACTTTGAGTGTCAGGGTATGTTTTGTGGCTTGCATTGTTTATGAACACAGACAGAGAGGCAGGCAGCTTGCTTTGGTGAGGAGCCCCGAACAGTTAAGAGGGCGGACTTGTTATTGTGTGGCACCACGCCACAGCAGCCTCACACTGACAGGATGTGCCAGCAGCTTACTTGGCAAAAGCACTTGGCCCTACCAGATCCTGGAGATCTGTGTGCTTGCATTCTGGGGATTGAGCCAGTGCAAAGATTACAGGTAGATCAGTCCGTGCACAGTGAATTCATCAATCCAAGGACTTGGTCATTCTCAAAAGGGCTGTCCTATCAAGCCAGTCCAGAGGGTGAGCATGCATCAGTATAACTCTTTTACTGGCTCATCTTTCTGTTGTAAGTCCATTCCCTTTCAGGACTAAACACTTCTGCCTGACCCTCCTGTTGTTCAGGCTTTTCCTATGCCATTCTGTCAAACAGAGTGTCTGCTAACTGAACTTCAACTCCCTCATCTATCTGTTATTTTTTGCTTCTTGCTGTGACTTATAATAGTGGGATCCTGTTACTAAACAGTCTGGAAAAATTCCAGGGTATTTTTCTTTTAATTCCCCAGTTCCCTAGTCTTCCTTTGGCTTCTCCACAATATGGGGGTGCCACTCCCACCTTGGACTCTGCTAAATCATTCCCAAGAACAAACTGTACTCCTGGAACTGACACTCTGTCGATCTCTCCCACTATTACTTCCTCAGTCTTGAGGTGGCGGTCCAACCTGATCTTATGGGAACGCTAAATTTCTGTCCATTTATCCCAGAAATTACCACTCTCTCGGGTAACATGCCAGAAAGAGTGCAAATACATTCATTTTTTACTATCAGAGACTGATTAGATCTTCGAGTTGTAACATCTTTCCCTTCTCCTCCTGTTCTTCCTGAGTAAACTTTACACACAGAGGCAAAGTCTTTACAGCGATCAGATACTAACCCCATACCCAGCCCCTGCCTGGACTGTGAACTCTCCTGCAGTTCCTCAACTTTTCTTGGGGTTTCCTTTACTACTTTCACTAAAGCCACTGGCTTAGCCTCATTTACCACATCATTTTCCTCACAGCCTTTCTTCAACGACCAGCACTGTGACTTTACGTGTCCCACAATGTAAACACCTGAGGCTTTTCACCTCCTTTCCACCCTCTTGAGCTTCTTTTTCCACCTGTGGTAAACTATTACCAGTGTGCTCTACTCTTTGTTTTGTAGTGGAGCATCTCCCCTTCCCCCAATTTCTGTCCCTCACAGGATGAAATTCTTGCCGGAAGCTAAATTTTGCCTTCTGCACCAATGCATTTCATCTGCCATCTCTGCTGCTCTTCTCATCTCTTGAACTTTCTGTTCATCCACGTGAATTCTTATCACCTCTGGAAGTGAGTTTTTAAACTCCTCCAGCAGATAATCTCTCTGAGAGCCTCATCTTTTTAAGGCCCGCACCCATCTATCAAAATTACTCTGTTTAATTCTTTCGTACTCAACATAAGTCTGACCTGGTTCCTTCTGTATGTTTCTGAACCAATGTCTATATACTTCTGGTACCAGTTCATAAGCACTCAAAATAACCTGATTGACATCTTCATCATCTCTTGACCCCTCATCTGACAGCGGTGCAAATGCCTCACTAGCTCTGCCTACCAGCTTAGTCTGAACTAGCATTAACCACAAGTCCTCTGAAAACTCCATCTACCTAGTCGATTTTTCAAATGAAATAAAGAAGGCTGTGACATCTTTCTCATCAAAATGTGACAGTGTTTTAACATATTTTTATATATCACTATCTTCTCTCTTCATCTTCATCCTGTTAACTTGACTTTCCTGACTAATTCACAATTTCTGAAGTTCAAATTCTCTCTCCTTTTTTCTTTCATTTTCTTGTCTCTCTCTTTTCTCAATAAAACCTTCTCTCCCTTTCTTTTTCCTCTCTCTTTCTTTCTCCTCTTTCTCTTTCTCTTTCTTTATCTTCTAACTCCATTTGCCTCAATTGTAATTTAAGTTTTTCTAACTCTACTGCACTAGTCTGTTTCTGTGCTTGACCAACTCCATTACAATTTCAGCTTTCCTTTTGTCCCTGGTTAAACCCAATTCTAATCTATTTACTAATTCTAAAGATATGTCCTTCCTCTATCTTTCCAAACTTTCTTGGCAAATTTGGGAAGCATTTTCAAACTCCAGAACCTCTTTAACAAACTTAAGAGCCATTTCCCTCACATTTAATTTAATCAAACACAATTAACTGAAATTAAATAAATTGCCTCACCTATGTTTCATTAAAAGATCTAGGTCACTAATCAGCAATTGTTTAAATCTGCTGGGATCTTTTGTCCCCCAAATCTGCTCAAATCTGTCCAAATCTCAGACTGGATCTGTCTCAACCTGTCCAAATCACGGATCCAAGCCCCCAAACTGTTATGACACGGCAGTTGACTCTTCTGCTAATTAAACGAAACACTTGGAAAACCTCACCTCACCTTGTAACCTGTCAAAATATGAATGACACAGAACTCCCAAATTCCACTATTTAAAGAAAATAATATCAATTTGTACTTTAACTCTAAAAGTGAATATGAAATAACAATATTCACAACTCTAAGCCCCTCTTTCTCTTGTCAGGAGGCTGATCAGGAAGTAGAGTCATCGAGTCCCAGAGCTGTACAGCATGGATACAGACCCTTCAGTTCATCGTGTGCATCACAGCCAGATATCCCAAATTAATCTAGTCCTCGAACTAGCCTGGGGAAAGTGGGAAATTCAATTCTGGGATTAGAATTCATCAGACTGGCCCACTGAAGGATGGTTACAGTGAAAGGGCCATTTCAAGATTGAGCGTGGGATCTCTTTGAGCATTGCAGGAGTCAGGAAAGCTGCTCGAGGGGGCATTTTCACAAATGGCCATCACTCTGGCTTCAGCCTGAGGGACGTGTATGGTCAACGAAGGGCATGGGAATTCACAGAGCCATAGGTTGTGAGGGTAAATAAGGAACATTAACAGTGATATAAATGTAAATGGGGTGGGGGGGATGCTGCTGAAAAGTCATCAGGGAGACAAAGATAGCAACACAGAGAGGAACACGAAGTTGGAGGAGCTATCCTTCTGTGTTTCAAGTGGAGCCAGCAAGTCACTCACAAGGACACTCGCAAAGGGGAAACATTGCCACCTCTCATCCAATGTCAACTGCACAATAATTAGATAAAATTGCTGTGACTTTGTGCAGTGTAGATGGGGTCAGTTATAGATGTTCTCTTCGGGAAGGAGTATAATTGTTGGAATTTAAAGCACAGTCAGGGTAATAGCCTTCATCATGCATCTGCCGATACAGAGAAGCTCAGTTCGCATCAAATTGCAATTCACCGGCAGATTTACAGTGCAGGTGACAATTTCAAAGTTTAAGGATGTCACAAGACTTGGGAGAATTATAAATTGTGAGCAGAACCAGGCAAGACATCAAAAGGACACTGACAAGTTGGTGGAGTGGGCAGATAAGGGCCAGATGAAGTTCAATGTGGGGAAGAGTGAGGTGATAAACTTTGCTACAAAGAACATGGACAGAGAGTAGAAAATAATTGGTACTATTCAAAAGGGTGTACAGGAGCAGGGACACTTGAGTTCATTTGTATAGAAGTCATGAAAGGTGGCATTCGAGGAACCAAGAGTTTATAATATATTTATAATAAAGTTTATAATATATTTTAAAGTGTACAATTATCCCTTGTAACTACGGGTGATATGTTCCAGGACCGATCGTGGAAAGGCCGAAATCTTGGATAGGAGCAAACCCATTCATTTAAATGGGAAACGTACCTTTCTGGCAGCCTCCTGGTCCCTGGTTCTGGAACGTTCCCTTTTATATGTTTGGGCCATGGGAAACCGTAGGTATATGAAACCGTGGGTAACTGAAACTGTGGGTAACTGAAACCACGGAAAATTATTCCTCAGATACAGGGGTCGCCCTGTACAATAAAAAAAAGAATGCCACTTTCAAAAAGAGTAAGAAAGAGAAAAAGCTCTAGAGCTGGATAGAGCGAAATTTAGGAGTGACCAGGTTAGAGATGGGCCATGTAAAAGTTAAGGATGAATGAAAGTTGGAAGCATAGTTGACATCATTCTCAAGGTCAGAGTGAGAGCTTGAAATAGCACCACCTTGCATAAGCTCTGCTGCTTGCTGGCAGCACCCAAACCAAAAAATGGTGCCAGCATTCAAATGATCAAGGTCGTAATACAGTAGAGGCATGAGACTCATTTGTCTACCACATTGCAAATGCTTGTGTACAACTGTACTCAGCAACAGAATAGAGCACTTAATGTAAACTTCAGGTGAGGTGATGGCTGCGTGGTATTATCACTAGACCCTTCATCCAGAGACCCAGCTAATCATCTGCGGAAATAAAGCGAGATGAAAACAGAAACTCAGCAAGTCTGGCAATACTCGTGGAGAGAAAGCAGAGTTAATGTTTCAAGTGCAGCCAACCTTCTTCAATTTCTGCTTTTGTAATATTCACAGGACCTTGGTTCGACTCCTGCCATGACAGATTGTGAAATGTGAATGCAATAAAAATTTTAAGGTCAGAGTCTAATGATGACCATGAAACCATTGCTGGGGAAATCTGATTCATGCATGTCCTTTAAGGAAGGAAGCTGATCCTTACCTGCTCTAGCCAGCATGTGACTCCAGACCCACAGAAAATGAGGGGAGGCAATATTATCGCTGGACTGTTGATCTAAGACCAAGGTAATGTTCTGGGGACCTGGATTTTAAACCCACTACGGTGCATAGAACATATAACATTACAGCGCAGTACAGAACCTTCGGCCCTTGATGTTGCGCCGACCTGTCATACCAATCTGAAGCCCATTTAACCGACACTATTCCATATGCTTGACCAATGACGACTTAAATGTACTTAAAGTTGGTGAATCTACTACCATTGCAGCTATACCCTTACTACTCTCTGAGTAAAGAAGCTACCTCTGAAATCTGTCCTGTATCTATAACCCCTCAATTTAAAACTATGCCCCCTCGTGCTCACCGTCACCATACTTGGAAAGAGTTTCTCCCTGTCCACCATATCTAACCCTCTGATTATCTTATATGTCTCTATTAAGTTACCTCTCAACCTTCTTCTCTCTAACGAAAACTGCCTCAAGTCCCTCAGTCTTTCCTTGTAAGACCTTCCCTCCATACCAGGTAACATCCTAGTAAATCTCCTCTGCACCCTTTCCAAAGCTTCCACATCCTTCTTATAATGCAGTGACCAGAACTGTACACAATACTCCAAGTGCGGCCGCACCAGAGTTTTGTAAAGCTGCAGCATAACCTCATGGTTCCGGAACTCGATCCCTGTATTAATAAAAGCTAAAACACTGTATGCCTTCTTAACAACCCTGTCAACCTGAGTGGCAACTTTCAGGTGTACCTGGACACCGAGATCTCTCTGCTCATCTACACTACCAAGAATCTTACCATTAGCCCAGTACTTTGCATTCCGGTTACTCCGACCAAAATGAATCACCTCACACTTGTCCGCATTAAACTCCATTTGCCACCTCTCAGCCCAGCTCTGCAGCTTACCTATGTCTCTCTGTAACCTACAATGTCCTTCGTCACTGTCCACAACTCCACCGACCTTAGTGTCATTTGCAAATTTACTAACCCACCCTCCTACACCCTCATCCGGGTCGTTTATAAAAATGACGAACAGCTGTGGACCCAACACCGACCCTGGTGGTACACCACTAGTAACTGGACTTCAGGATGAACATTTCCCATCAACCGCCACCGTCTTTCTTCTTTCAGCAAGCCAATTACTGATCCAAACTGCTATCACTCCCAAAATCCCGTTCCTCCGCATTTTGAAAAATAGCCTACTGTGGGGAACCTTATTGAACACCTTGCTGAAATCCATATACATCACATCAACCGGTTTACTCTCATCTACCTGAATGGTCACCTTCTCAAAGAACTCAATAAGGTTTGTGAGGCTCAACCTACCCTTCGCAAAACTGTGCTATCCCTAATCAAATTATTCTTTTCTAGATGAGTATAAATCTTATCTCTTATAAGCTTTTCCAACACCTTACCAACAACTGAAGTAAGGCTCACTGGTCTATAATTACCAGGGTTGTCTCTACTCCCCTTCTTGAACAAAAGAATCACATTTGCTATCCTCCAGTCTTCTGGCACTATTCCTGTAGACAATGATGATTTAAAGGTCAATGCCAAAGGGTTGACAATCTCCTCCCTGGCTTCCCAGAGGATCCTAGGATAAATCCCATCCGGCTCAGGGGACTTTGCTATTTTCACACTGTGCAGGATTTCTAATACCTCTTCCTTGTGAACATTAATCCCACCTAGTCTAGTAGCCTGTACCTCAGTTTTCTCCTTGACAACATTGTCATTTTCTAGAGTGAATATTGTCGAAAAATATTCATTAAGTGCTTCCCCTATCTCCTCTGACTCCACACACAACTTCCCACTACTATCCTTGAATGGCCCTAATCTTACTCTTGCCATTCTTTTATTCCTTCAATACCTATAGAAAGCTTTAGGGTTTACCCTATTCCTATCTGCTAACAATTTTTCATGTCTCCTCCTGGCTCTTCTGAGCTCTCTCTTTAGATCTTTCCTGGCTACCTTGTAACCCTCAAGCGCCCTAACTGCACCTTCACATCTCATCCTAACATAAGCCTTCTTCTTCCTCTTGACCAGAGATTCCACTTCCTTCATAAACCACGGCTCCCGTGCTCTACAGATTCCTCCCTGCCTGACAGATACATACTTATCTAGGACACACAGGAGCTTTTCCTTGAATAAGCTCCACATTTCTAATGTGCCCATCCCCTGCAGTTTCCTTCCTCATCCTATGCTCCCTAAATCTTGCCTAATCGCATCGTAATTGCATTTCCCTCAGCTGTAACTCTTGCCCAGTGGTATACACCTATCCCTTTCTATCACTAAAATAAACATAACAGAATTGTGATCGCTATCCCCAAAGTGCTCACCTACTTCCAAGTCTAACACCTGGCCTGGGCCCATTACCCAGTACCAAATCTAATGTGGCTTTGCCCCTTGTTGGCCTGTCTACATACTGTGTCAGGAAGCCCTCCTGCACACACTGGACAAAAACTGACCCATCTATAGTACTCATACTATAGTGTTCCCAGTCAATATTTGGAAAGTTGAAGTCCCCCATGACAACTACCCTGTCTCTCTCACTCCGATTGAGAATCATCTTTGCTATCCTTTCCTCTATATCTCTGGAATCATTTGGAGTCCTATGGAAAACTCCCAACAGGGTGACCTCTCTTTTCCTGTTTCTAACAGGTAGATGGTGGAATGAAACATAGAATATAGAACAGTACACCACAGTACAGGCCCTTCGGCCCTTGATGTTGTGCTGACCTTTTATCCAACTCTAAGATCAAATTGATTTACGTATCCTTCATTGTACAATCTTCCATGTGCCTGTCCAAGAGTTGCTTAAATGTCCCTAATGAATCTGATTTTACTACCACCCACCACTCAAATTTGGAATTAAGAATCTAAAAGGTGAATCTATTGTCAATTCTTGGGAAATCCCTTCTGGTTCACTAAAGTCTTTTGGGAGGGAAACTGTTGTCTTTATCTGGTCTGGACCTACATGTGACTTCAGACCTACCGCAGTGCAGTTGACTCTTAAATGCCCACTAGGCAACTAGGAATGGGCAATAAATGCTAGCCGAACTAGCAATACTTTCATCCCAGGAATGAATTGTCCAGTACTTAAATGGACTGACGTATCATTTGGTAGACTTTGATTTCAGACACCATTAAACTATTGTAATCCATTAAACTGTTACGCAGTTCTGAAGAGGATTCATATTGGACTCTGAACTATAACTATCTTCACAGATGGTGCCAGACCACTGAGATTCTCCAGCATTCTCCTCTGAGTTTGTTTAATTTGTTGCAATCTTCAAAATCCTACAATAACAATAGTTTCCCACCCCCACTCCATTACAGGATCAAGTCAGAGGGAGCAGACCTGGGGTAGGGGGAGCCCGCCCACATTAACTTGAAGGAAGCTGATTTTCGACTATATGCCACGTCACTTGTGCAAGCAGGAATTCTGCTCTGGCACCTTTCCATCCAGCAATCACGCGGAGGAGGAAGAAACAGTCTGCAGCGCATCGTTTTTGTTTCAAGTACCGAGGGAAATGATTCAATTGTATCTCAGATGGACGTAATTCCCAGCATATCCCTTAAAATGCTGGCCTTTATAGTGTACCTCATGAGACCCATTATTCTAAATTCCGACTGTTCAAATTCCTCCAGTTCAAACGAGACATCCAACTCAGTTATGCTGAAATGAAAAGATAATGGCAGCTACAGAACTGTTAGGGGAGCTGCAGATGCTGAGGTTAGGCAGTGGGGGAGGGGAAGCCACCAGAGCATATCTGCAATTCACAGAAGAAATTCCCCTGAGCATCTCTCATTTGCTTCCACGACTGATTGGCAGCGCCCTTCTGGGCTTGCAGGCAATGCAAGTTTCTTTGTAATTTGCTAGTAATAAATGCGTGGCAGTAGGTGGAGTCAGCTGCCGTATCTGATCTGGCAGAGTTAACCCATTTGCCAGCACAGCTTTCTTACTAAACGGTTTCAGAAGGCTGCTAAACTAACTGACATTTGGCATTTTTGTTAGTTCTGTTGGCATAGTTCGAAGGAAGTGAGAATAGAACTGTCCGTCTAGCTGAGGAACACAGACAAGTTGCTCATACCTGTGGAATGTGTGTGAGAGTGAGAAGAGTCCTCTTTTTTATATCTCCAATGGGGACAAACAATTGGAATTAAAAGCGAGGCCGAGTGGTGGAAAGAATGATTGTGCAGCAGTATAGGACAAACCACTGAACACCCTCTCCCCACAAAACAAACACTTAACCACCCCCCAGTCCCAGCCCAATCTCAAGACTCTTCTCCAAAGATAAAAATAGAATTTCTAAATGTTTTTGTTTAGAATTATTGCTGTGGACAGGACCTATTCTCTACTTTGGAAATAACATTTTCTTTTAACCCTAAAATAGTATGTTTAATCAGATTCATTTTCTTTTAAATGTGCTCTTATCAAAAGAAGAATTATTAACAGATGGGTGTGCAGAAAGCATGAGTACAGCCAGCTAAAATCAAGCCTTTTTTTGCCTGTAAAACTGCCACGTGCAGCAAGTAATTAAACTCCTTCCCTGTGGCAACAAACATCATCCCTCTGTTCAGTGTCAGAAACAGTCCAGACAAGCAAACTGATAGGGAACCAGGAGCAAACGACTCAAGTTCATCCATCTTCATATCTGTGGCGCCCTGAACTGACTTTAACCTTATATATCTGTCCATATTTTCTGGTCAGCCATTTCCTCGGGCACACAGCACATACCGTTGCTCAACTGAAACGGTAAACGAATGATTTTTGTTCCAGACCTTAGCCAACAGTAAGTATGATAAGGAAAGTTCAGTACAATTCGACATCTGAGAAAAACATGTTCACTCCCTATGGTGGCTGGCCTGACTGCCAGAAATTGCATTTGAAAAACTAAATTCATTAACAAATTGATATATTTAGTGAATGATTTGCAGTGATTGTGCCTTGCAATGACAATCCTGTTATTGTCCAAATCTGTACTAATCCTCACTCATTTATGATCTTATCATTGCTCATCTAAGCAGTGATGAGGATAGCCATCCATTTTTCTTTAATTCTCATTGGAGCCTGGCTACAATTAAAGGGGGAGCTCTCGAGACCAACCTGCAAGGCCCAGAAAGGTCAAGATTGATGTTCAATTGCTGAACTGCACTTTCAGCACCCTCCTCACCGTATCTAACCCTCTCCATCTTGATTTGGAAATGCCGGTGTTGGACTTGGGTGTACAAAGTTAGAAATCACAGTGATGAACCACCTGATGAAGGAGCAGCGCTCCAAAAGCTAGTGCTTCCAAATAAACCTGTTGGTCTATAACCTGGTATTGTGTGATTTCTAACCCTCTTCATCTTAACTCCCTTACTCCTCACCAGTGACCAACCACCCTATTTTCAGGAGGACTTTGTTTTTCTGCTTCTTAGCACTCCACCACACAGCACCATGCAGGCAGGGATCACCCCAGCTCTTCAACTTCAAATGTAACCTTCATGGAAAAAGCATTGCGCCATCTGCACAGTCCCAGACCTGAGAACCAGAAGTCACTGAAGTGCCCAGAAGCAGCCAAGAAAAGCCAGAATGATCTCTGATTCTGAAAGAGTGCTTGGATCCCCCTAGTCATGAATTTGCTTCACCTTTATTGTATCATTCTTTTTTGAAATATCCCACCTCCTCCGGACATTGTTTCAAGGATTGTTCCTTCAGGTCCCTGGTCGGGCTTGGCAAACAATTGTTGCTCTTGTCCATTGACTCCAGTCTCAGTCCGCTGAAGGTCTCCAATGTGGGAGAACTCAAATGTGGCCCCAAGAATTAAACTGTCTCAGTGATCTGAGCCTCACCCTGAAATTTTCATGGATGTTATTCTCTTGCCTCCATATGTGCTCTGACTTACAATCAGAGTGGTTTTTCTCAATTATTTGCAGGCCAGAGCAGCAAACCTAATTGAGCCTTCTCTGTCTACCAAGCTGCTTCCCAAGCACTTACTACAGGCTCGAGATGATGGCAAGGTGTTTGCAGACTTCATGCCGCAGTGCATTTTTTGTTGGTCCATTAGTGGTTTAAAACGGTTTAGTCAGCCAAAGTAATGGCTGGAATCCATGCAATTTCTTAAAGAACTCTTTATTTAGGACACTATTCAGATTCACAGAATCCCTACAGTGCAGAAAGAGGCCATTCGGCCTATCTGCGACAACTTTCCAAACAGCACCCAACTTAGACTCAGCTCCCTACCCCATCCCCTTAACCCCTGTGGCTAATCAATCTACCATTTACTGTGACTAATCAATCTAGCCTGCACATACTTGAACTGTGGGGGGAAACTGACGCACTCGACGGAAACCACACAGACACAGGGAGAATGAGAAAACTCCACAGAGACAGTCACCCAGTGCTGGAATCAAGCCTGAGACTCTGGCACTGTGAGGCAGTAGTGCTGACCACTAAGCCATCATACCACCCTCAGCATGAGATTAGAACTACTGCTTCCCCATTCTTTCATTTTAATCTATGACACCAACTCACCATTATACATATTTCTTAAATTAATCTCTTTACCCCTACAGGCTGAGTGTTTTTGTTTATCTATCTTGGCCTTTGGCTTGCATGACTCTCAGATGAGCATTAAAAGAGATTGGTTTTGAGACTTGGTGTCAATTGGAGGTTCATTCACTTTTACAACAGCTTTGCTAATTGAATTTTGAGCTCAGACATATTAGGCAAGATTCATGACAGAATTGGGTGGAAGTCCAATGAGGCCTTTCTCAATGTTGAGAGCAACTTGTTCCATTGCTGATGCCTTTACTGAGTGGCGAGTCGAGTTTCTCACTCGGCAGCGGTGAATTGCCATTTAAGGGTTTGATCGCTTGTTAAACACCTTAATAATTCAGCTCATTAATATTCAGCTTCCAATCTTACCAAGCTCACCAAACAAGCGAGACGTCAAGAATTCTTAACTTGGGAGTCGGAACAGGAATTCAGCTGGCAGGGCGTGATCCATAGGCTCCAGCCATGTGCATCCCACAAATACAGACTTTGGCATCCAACATTTGCCAACCCCTCACAATCATCAAAGCACCTCTCTGATCCATTAGCAGGAAGTACAGGTTTGCATTGCAGGGCACAACAGCAACTAGCTGTGAAAGGCTAGAGCAGGGACCCCTCATGTACAGGGACAGGCACCCAGCTCAAGGATCGGGCCAGGCTGCATGTCAAGTGTATCTGCTGGCTTTGTTAGTGCTCACTCGCTATGCACTCACCCGTATGTTCACAGCATCTATGCCTTGGCAATGCCTTGCTTTGTCTTGTATTTTAGAGCATTGAGGCTTCAGTCAGAGCCAAAGGCTAGCAGGATTGCACACTTGTGAAGTCACACAGGCAGAGGGTCCTGATAAATGTTTGGATGTATGAATGAGAATCTATATTATGATTACTTTTAAGGATCTGGCAAAAGAACATTCGCTCATACCTACAGGTGGATACTTTATGTTGCATTGTATTGTGTTCTGACTTGTGTACATATCGCCTTAAGAACACACTCAGGAACTTAACCCATTTGTAACTCGGGGGCTTGTCAGTAGGATTTGTCCAGTGGGTGGGAATGTTTTGTTGTACAGTGGATTGAGATGTCAATCCAACACCTACAGCATGTGCTAGCTGTATGTGCGAGGGAATGTCAGCTATGTTGGTTATGTGCCTTGAGCAGTGTGGCTTTGTGGCTATTGGGCCATTACATTGCTGGTGAAGGGCAGCTGTGGACTTCCAATACTCACATGGGTTCACTGTGGCCAATTAAAGGTGGTGTTTATGTAAGAGATATCGATCTTTCGCCATGTACTCAGTGAGTGGCACTTTGTTCCAGGGTTGGCACATAGTAAGATGGAGAAAATTAGGACTGCAGATGCTGGAGATCAGAGTCGAGAGTGTGGTGTTGGAAAAGCACAGTAGATCAGTCAGCATCCGAGGAGCAGGAGAATCGACCCTTCGGGCATAAGCCCTTCAGCAGGAATCTGGTAAGATGAAACTAGAAACAAATGTGAAAGATACAATAAGGATGGAATAGTTTGTTAACAAGGACAAGTTTAATAAAGTAAAGGGAGAAATCTGATTGGGCCTCACAGTGAAAATCTCTCCAAAAAAACTCCATACAACTTTCACTTAACCAAAAAAGCATATGATTTATCCAGAGATACCAACATTTTGGAAAACGTGTTTCAAAATCCATTCTGATCAAACTACATTATTGTATCATAGAGTCATAGAGTTGTACAGCATGGAAACAGATCCTTAGGTCCAACCCGTCCATGCCCACTAGATATCCCAACCCAATCTAGTCCCATCTGCCAGCACCCGGTCCATATCCCTCCAATTCATATACCCATCCAAATGCCTTTTAAATGTTGCAATTGTACCAGCCTCCACCACTTCCTCTGGCAGCTCATTCCATACACGTACCACCCTTTGAATGAAAAGGTTGCCCCTTAGCTCTCTTTTATATCGTTCCCCTCTCACCCTAAACCTATGCCCTCTAGTTCTGGACTCCCTGACCTCAGGGAAAAGGCTTTGTCTATTTATCCTATCTGTACCCCTCATAGTTTTGTAAACCTCTATAAGGTCATCCCTAAGGAAAAATAAGAAAACTGTTGAAATTTAAACAGTTCTAATTTATTTGCAAAATGTGCACACTGGCTTTATAAATTGTTTTTTAAACTTAACCTTAAAAGTAATTAGTCATTTGTGTCCACACAGCATTAGAAAGTGATTAATGGACGTCATCACATTTTGATACAACTTCTCCAGGTGTCAGAAAATAAATGTTTCCCTTCTTTGAGAGGCTTCCCCTTCCTGTATAACAAACCAGTTCTTTATGAGAAGCTTGCTTGTGAACATTCACATCAGAATGGGATCTGAATTGTATTTTCCTTGTTCAGCATGTTAGTAAGATGTTTTACAGGTATGCCTTAAGCTGTAAATTCTTATAACCAAGAAATTCTATCAAGTTTCACTGACACTTGAAAGAGAATGGTTGAGTGTGTGTGGATTTTAAATGTCCTAAATGTCTGTTAATCAGCATGATAAATGGAAGTACCATTTGCGTTCTTAATCCCTGCACTGTTTGGATTCCATCAGGAATACTGTATGCCCAGATGAGGGTGGAAGCAAAGGCAGACAGCAGTGAATTTCCTCATCACCATCTGGTTTGCTGATTCCTTGACTCTAACCTGCCCTCGGGCCGTGTTTCTGGATCTGGGACTTTGGAGGGAATGGTGGGGGGAGGCGGGGGATAGGGATAGCTGCTAGGAAGCAGCAGGTTAGCGACTTAATTAATTAAGATCCTATTGAAGCTTATTGTTGGAGACCGGCATCTGGCCACTAATTGGCCAATTCAGGAAAAATTGCACAGGGAACTTTCTGTTTTCCTGTTTTGTTTGTGTTTTAAATTCATTCGTGGGTGTGGACATTGTGGACTGGGCCAGCATTTAATGCCCTTTCCAGTTGCCCTTGAAAAGGTGGTTGTGAGCTTCTTGAACCACTGTAGTCCATTTGGTGTAGGTACATCTATAATATTGTCAGCAAGGGATTTTGACCCAGCGACATTGAAGAAACTGCAATATACTTCCAAGTCAGGATGGTGAGTAGCTTGTAGGGGACATGGCAGACTGTGGCGTTCCCATGTGTCCGCTGCCCTTTCCTTTCTGGACAGTTCAAATGGTACTGTCTAAGGAACCTTTGTGTCTAGTAGATAATAACAGCAGTGTGTACTGAGCAGCAGTGGTGGACTGATGTAGTGTCAATCAAGTGAAATGCTTTGTCTTGAATGGTGCCAAGCATCCTGCATGTTGTTGGAACTGCACTCATCCAAGCAACTGGGGCATATTCCATCACAGCCTTGACTTATGTCTGTATGTGATAGACAGGATTTGGGGAAACAGGAGATGAGTAGCAGTATTCCACGTATCTGACATAATCTTGAGCTACAGTATATACATGACGGATTCAATTCACTTTCTGGTCAGTACCAACCCCCGGGATGTTGATGGTGAGTATTTCAGGTTCTGATGATGGTTGGATTCTCCTTTGTTAGAGATGGTTATTGGCTGGTATTTCTGTGGTGAGAATGCTACTTACCACTTCTCAGTCCAAGCCTGGATATTGTCCACCTTGGATGCCTTTGGTATCTGACGAGTTATGAATGGTGCTGAACACTATACAATCATCACTGAACATCCTTCGTTCTGACCTTATGATGCAGTGACAGTAATTGATGAAGTAACTGATGATGGTTGGGTCGAGGACACAACCCTGAGGAACTCCTGCAGAGATGTCCTCGAGCTGAAATGACTGAACACCAATTACCACAACCATCTTCCTTTGTACTAGGTGTAGCTTCAACCAGCAGAGCGTTTTCTCCTGAATCCCATTGACTTAAATTTTGATGCCAAGTGCAGTCACATTCAACTCACCTCTGGAATTCTGCTCTTTTGTTCATGATTGGTCCAAGGCGGTAATGAGATCAGGAACTGAGTGGCCTTAGCAGAACTCAAATTGGATGTTCTCGAACAGGTTATTACTGGGAAAGTGCTGCATGAAAGTATCGTTGAAAACAGTTTCAATCACTTTACTGCCGAAGTGCTAATTGGCCAGATTGTATTTACCCTGGTTCTTGTGTACAAGATATATCTCCTCAATTTTCCACATTGTTGGGTAGATGCCAATGTTGTAGCTGTACTGGAACAGCTTGGCTAGGGGAGTGGAAAGATCTGGAGCACATGTCTTCAGGAGTATTGCTGGAGGGTTGACAGAGCCCAGAGCCCTTCAATATCCAGTGCCTCTAATAATTTCTTGATATCACATGCAGTGAATCAAATTGGTTGAAGATTGGTATCTATGATGTTGGGGACCTCTGGAGGAAGCCAAGATGAATCATTCAATTGGCTTCTGGATGAAGATTCCTGTGAATGCTTCGGACTTATCTTTTACACTATTATGTGGGCTTCCTTATTATTGAAGATGGGGATGTTTGTGGAGCCTCCTCTTCCAGTGAGTTGTTTAAATGTCCACTACCAGTCACAACCAGATATGGCAAGACACCAGGACTAAGCCTTTTATTTTAATTATTTGACTTAAAATAGTGTTTTCATGTGTAAGAAGTTTCACTTGAGGGTACAGTATTTTAAGGATACTACTAAACCAATTTTTCCAGCTTCAGACATATTGTAACTTTTAATATGGAAACACTGCCTTGCCTTTTCTTTCATTAATAAAGAAACCTTCTGTTGTACAGCTCATTACCTGTATAGTCTTAATTGTACTATAGTTGGCTTTGAGGTTCATAACAGCAATAAAAATAACAGCATGCTCAATATTCTTTTAAGTCTGTTTCTCTGATGGTACCTATTAAAATATAATGTTTTATTATGATTTTATTGATGTTTTTCAGCCTAAATAACTACAGGGTGCTGTACACTGGAACATTTGTTCTGAATAAAAAGAAAATTATTCCTAGCAGACCCACATTTATGCCCATATCAAGAAGTAGGGTCTAAATTGAACATGATATCAATCCCAATGATAGTGAATTGGACTTTTAATGATAAAATATAAAATGTTCTCCAAAGTAGAGTCTTGCAATCCAAACTCTGTTCTCTCTCCACAGGTATTGCTGGACCTGTTGACTTTCTCCAGCACTTTTTGTTTTATTTCAGATCTTCGGTAACGACAGCTTTTACTTTAATAATGAGAATTGATTTCAAATTCTTATCGCAACCAGGAACTGCAATAAGTCGCTTCCATAATGTTCTTATCTGTCATCATTTGTCAGAATGTAGTAATAAAGACTAAATTGGGATCACTTCCTTTATTGATCCAGCAAATCTTTCTGGAAACTGGAAACAGTGAAATGTTTAAAGTTAGTTTCTCGTTCAATCTAGAAGTTACTTTTCTTGTACCCAATCTGCGCTGTCTGTAGTGCATGCTTCAAAGGAAATGCAAATTGATAAATATGTAAAACAGGCTCTTGATACACTTACAAATATTTTACATCAAAGCACATGTATGGTCTACTTGATAAGAGAAAAATACGCAGAAACCCAACTTAATATAATTCTATAGTAGTCAGTTACAATTCAGTATGTGCCAGTATTGTAATGTTGTGTAGCATTGTTGCTGTGATTGTGATCAAGCAAATAAGTAAGCAGGAGTGTAGTGAATTTGCTGTGCTCAATCTATATGCATTCACTAAGGGTTTCTGTGGTGCAGTGGTAGTGTCCCTACCTCTGAGCTAGGAGGCCTGGTTTCAAGCCCCTCCTGCGACAGAGATGTGCAATATCATCTCTGTATAGGTTGATTAGAAAACATTTATATGCATTCACTATGTTCAATTAGTTATCAACAGCTGCTTGTTACTGCTGATCTGCTTTATCCTTCTCCTAGGGCCTGACTGCCTCTGTGCCCAGCATTTGTAAAGAATCCTAGGTGAGACTTGAACGTGGCAAGGATGTTAACATCCTTAAATGAGTGATGAGGCTTCTACTAAAATATCTGAAATATCCCAGGCTATAGTGGACAAGTCCTGCTGGGTCCTGGATTAGATTGGGAATGCAGACGTGGTCTACATTGAGGATGAGGAATTTGAACAGAGGATTTTGCTTTATTTCTTTTCTTGAGATTTCTGCCTGATAACAGGTCCTACCCCAACCATCATAACCTATTGCACATGTAGAGTATAGAGGCAAGTTATGAGTTCACCCTATGCCATTGGAAACAATCTAATCCACAACTGCCATCCAATGATCAGTTTGCTCCAATGTCAGAAAATATTCCCAAGCCATTTATTTTATATTAACTTTGTATTTTAATTCCACACTGACTATGTATCTTCACTCTCCCAGTGTTGCATTACCGGTGTTTCAAACTCTCATGATTCACTATATTACTCAATAGGATTTCTATATTACTCAATAGCCCTTCCTGAAGAAGGGCTCATGCCTGAAACGTCGATTCTCCTGCTCCTTGGATGCTGCCTGACCTGCTGCACTTTTCCAGCAACACATTTTCAGCTATATTACTCAATAGGTTACTTCAAATAGTTTCACTTTTTTTGGAAAAAAAGACTTTTAACTATTTAAATCTATGTGAACATAGGGCTGCTTAATTTGATTTCTGATGGGAAGTTTTCGATTTAACTTTGATCTACAATGTAATATGTCATTAAAATTACCCCTTTATTTGATTTCTCTAACCTTGCCCTAAAGACCCGTCTTCGTTAGAGGCATGGTTCATTTTTGCTGCTCTTCCCATCACCTGCACCCAATTCATTTCCATTTCTTTTGTTATACGATGGCTAAAGAGAAATGGCCCAATTGCTGATAGGACCCCACCAGTGTATCTTAAATGGCCCAATTGCTGATAGGACCCCACCAGTGTATCTTAAATGGCCCAATTGCTGATAGGACCCCACCAGTGTATCTTAAACCTAACCACACTATCTGTAACTTGGCTGGAATATTGTGAGGCTCTGAATGACATGGGCTGTAGCAAGAAATTTGGGAAAATTGCATGAGAAGTCCAGTGAGAGCTTTCCTGCTATGGGGCACAGGTCGTATTTTTCCCACAGAGTTCTGGGTGAGATTCTCACTCAGTGAGGAATGGTGACATGCTTACTTATGGAAATTCTTGCTCGTTATCACCCTCATTAACACAAAATCTCACCTCATTAATGTGCATGTTCCTATTTTACCACATGCCAAACAGAAACTAGACACTGAGAGTCTCCAAAATGAAAGTCAGCACAGGCACCTGGCAACTGTAGCTTGGTCCTGCTCCTCCAGACTTTTATTTCAGACACCCTGTCCAACACAGCTCAGGGCATACTCCAGGGCAGCAGCTGCACATGCACCATCCATGAAGCTCAGCAATGAATGCTGTCAGCACCATCCTGGCTCTTTCTGCCCTATGATAGGCCATTTCCTCCTGCACCAAGAGAAAGGGAGTGTGTGTGTGTGAGAGAGAGAGAGACAGATGAAAGTGGATGGCACAACTTTCAGTGCCGATACAGATGGGTGAAAGGTGGTGAGATGTCCTGAGTAAGTGAGTAGGCCATGCAGGGTTAGGAAGTGGGAGAACTGGGTGAGTAAATGTGAATTAGGGAAGATGTTGCAGTAGTGAGTGTACCTTGGTGGGAGGTGGGTACAGTAGCTGAAATAGAACGTGTGTAACAAACAGAAGGTGGTAACATTTACCCAAGAAGAGCATAGAAGTTCAATGACCTTCTTCTTGCTTTGCTGGACCTCCTCCAGATGGTTGAGACCTGAGTGATATCAGTGGCCACTTAGGATGAGGCTGGCAGAGTCTACTGCCATTGCTTCCCCTGCCAATCCTCAAAGTGGTGGACCCTCTGCACCAACCCATTTACCAGATTCCAGTCTGCAATACCCCCTCCTCTGCCAGGTTGGAAAAAAATGTCGTGAACCATGTAAATTGCCTTTGGACTATCAATGCTTGTCTGGGTATGCAACAACCTTTTAAATATGGTCTCAGTGACAGGAATAATGTTCTATTTTGGGATATCTCAGCATTGGTGAGTCTTTCTGGCTATGTCGAGTTGGAGAATAAGGCTAGCATCAGAGTAGAGGTGTTCCATCGGAGTAGAGTAGGTAGTTAAAGAGTCTGAGACAGTAGTACATGATATCTCCACAACACTCAACAAACAATGACATATAGCCAAAATATTAGATTCAGCTCCTTGAATATCATTATGCTGATTGTGCAGGACATTCTATTAGCTTTTTTAATTGCTTCAACAATGGAAAAGGCAACATTATTAATATTTTCAAATCCTTTCAAATAAATCTCCATTTGTTATTGCGTATACTATTTATTATATAATTTTTATGGATTGTGCAATAACTTGAATGTGACAGTGTTAAATAACACTTACCAACTGCAGACATTATTGAATGAATTAATCTTGTCATTGTGTTTTAAGAAGATTTGTAGCTCAGGTTGAGGTTCAGGATGAACCTTCCAGCTCAGCGAGCAAACCTACATCCAGAGTCTTGTCATTTATTAATTGTAATAATTATAACTAATTATAAATCAATTTTCTTCTTATTTTCAAATTTTCTGTCAATTTGTTAGGATACAATTTGCTAGGATTCACACAAATAGAAAATAACAAGATCCCAAGTTATGTCCCTGAGGGGATTACACTTAACACCACCCAACAAAGTCTTAAACTGTTAAGTTCACAAATACTCTATCTCATGCCATTGAATGAATAATCCCATTGCACTATTCTGAATTCTATCTAAGATCCAATGGGAGAAACTTTAAAACTTTACTTCTATTATCTTAGACAAAAGTAACAAAAGTGTAATTCAGGTTTTTTTTAACATGGGGTTGAACATCTGGTTGTTTTTCTCCTTTATCGTTAATAGTTTTAATGGCCACTGTTCCACCTCATTGATTGCTGTGGGCTATCATTAATTTTATTACTCTCTTGCCCTCATGACTTTCTGCATTTTGAAGCTCAGTTCATTTTTTGAGTGATTATTTTCCCCAGGCATTTCAATACCCAAAGAAGTTCTCAATGAGTGGCTTTTCCAACAGCTTTCTTTCCCTTAAAGAACATTCCCATGAAAATATAAAATCCAGTCTCCCTAAATACCTTAGTGGGCTCGAGTATCTCCTTTCTCTTTAGTCAACCTTTTGATATTAGTGAAAAATAAGTTATTTGTGTATATGTGGATTATTTCTGTTCACTAAACTATGCAACACTGTTCCTTGCATTGTCACTTTATGTGTGATGTGCCCACACATCCAGTGAAAATGCTAATACAGGTAGTTTTCCTATACCGCGATGGTTGTGTTCTTGTGAAACCCCATGTTACAGAAAAATCTCGCTTTAGAAACAGTGCTTAAAGTGTTGGCGATGTAATCACATTACAGCCAACACATGTTTTACAAGTTCATGCTTTGGTACCAGTGCCCTCAATTCATCAACACACGAAATGTGTGTTATAGCAGAACGACCTGAAGCTTTAGTTATTTGATATCGCTATAAGTGATTACTTGACTCTCCACTCTTGAGTTACGACTGTTTGCTGGTGACTAAACTGACATCATTGAACTACTAGAGATAGCCAATCACATGGGCAACATGATTTGTGAAAGACTTTGTGTCAATCCACACAGAAGACAATGACTAGCTGGAAGAAGCTTGAGTCTTACAAGAATCTTGTGTTTCTTTTCCTGGAAAAATAAAGCTCCTCCAATTTCCTACAATATCAGGGTAACATTCAGGCTAGGGCTGATTGGTGCAAATACAAGGTCCGTGCAATGCCCTCTCTAAGCTGTCTCCCAGTCGATGAGTGCAGCCACACTGATGTTTATGCATGACAATCATTATCAACACTCCATTATAAACATTCCAGAAATCACTGCCGAACATGTCCATAATGGATTGCTGAAAAGGGACTGAAAAGGGAGAGTCAAGACTGTGGTACAGGCAAAACATAGCAGGTGAGGCAGCATCTGAGGAGCAGGAAAAAGGAGAGTCTGGTCACTCCCTATATATGCTCAACAGCATTAGATTAGCTTCCCTACAGTGTGGAAACCGGCTCTTCGGGCCAACAAGTCCACACTGACCCTCCGAAGAGTAACTCACCCAGACACATTTCCCTCTGACTAATACATCTAACACTATGGGCAATTTAGCATGGCCAATTCACCTGACCTGCACATCTTTGGACTGTGGGAGGAAGCCAGAGTATCTAGAGGAAACCTACACAGACATGGGGAGTATGTGCAAACTCCACACAGTCGCCCGAGGCTGCAATTGAACCTGGGACCCTCGTGCTGTGAGGCAGCAGTGCTTACCACTGAGCCACCATGCCACCCAGCATTGCCATCATCAATGGAGCCCATGATTTGTCTGCTCCCATGTGCTTCTTTTCTCTATTTAATTTATTTTCTCTTTTTTTGGCATTGGCTTTTTTTCCTTCTTTTCTTTTAAGCCTGGAGAGTATCGAGTGAAGTATGAGGCCTCCGCTGGCTGCGAAGCTGGACATGGCTCCACCCTAGGATGGTGTCTCCTGGCGAGCAAGGAGCAGTTCCTGGGCTGACTCCCACAGCCCAGACTCACAGGCTGAGCTGAGGCTCCATGTCCATGGATAGGCCCATGAGCTTAAAGGAACTGAAGCATTAGCGAAAGGGACAGCAGAGGACCCCGGCAACCGATAATCGGCGGCAGCGTCCAGAGGTGCGATGGATGGGGAACGGGGGTATGGAAGCCGAGCACCCCATAGCCCAGGGCTACATCTCAGTGGCAGTAGTCATGAGGCAGAGGCTAGTAACTGAACCCCAAACCCAATTACAGAGACCCAGGAGCCTGTTACAGAGACCTTGGCCAATGTCAAGCAGCAACTGGAGGAACAGTGGAGGAGGATCAAGAAGAACAAAAAAAAAGAACTCTATTACAATAAAGTTTTGTATCATATTCAGTGTTTGAAGATGGCACTGGAGCAGTGTGACACTGCGTATAACATTCGAAAAACGCTTTTCACTGCATTTTTTACATACATGTGTCAATATATTACTGCTCCGAGAACATGTATGAGGCTAGAAATTCTGCAGAGGATGACTCGCCTTCTGATTCTCCAATATCTTTCCACCATTTAAATGGCATAATTGTGGCCTAGGTGTGTGATGGAAGTCTTGGTGTTTGTTGGAAATCTTTCCGCTTTTTTGGATAAGTGCACATTCAATAATAATCAAGAAACTCAATGCCCCCCAGGATAAAGCAGCGGACATAATTATCACCCCATTTATCAATAAACCTGTAATTAGCTATCATAAGTGCATAGGTACTGTGCAGCATTGAGGGGCATAACAGGAACTTATGACCACAGTTCATTAAAATTTAAATTTCTGATCTTACCTTGAGAAAGGATATGTAATCCTTTAAAATGATGGAAAGAAAACAAGTTGAGTCGAAGATATCACAGTCTATTCATGCTTACCTCGTAGTTGCAGAGAAGACTCTGCAAAGGTCAGAGCACAAATGGGCTGTTGATTTTTGTGTTGAGCTGAATGGGGAAAAAAAACCCAAATGAATGATTAAAACAACTATTAGAGAAAAGTGCTGTTGGGATAAAAGGAGGAAGACCTTTGAAGGGTTAATAACATCAAAGGTGTGGCACAGTGGAAACTGGTAAAACAGAATGTGTCTAATTATGGCAACCTCCAGGCCATTAACCATGCCTACCTTGCTACAGAATGGAAACACTGGCAGTAATTGTGAAACTGGGGCTTCTTCCTGTGGTTTAACCACCAAGTCTTCAGAGAAGTTTGACTCATTCCTGAGGCTTTTCCCCAGTCAAAGCTCAATTACAGTGAAGCATCCTGGCTACTTGGCTGGGCATCAGACCCTCATTGAAACCTGAAACTACCATTAAACCACAGGAAGCCCACTGCACCTCCTTAGTTGCTTCTTGATGTTAAACAAGAACATTTCCTGGGCCAGAACCAACACCTCTTTAATGGAAAATAGGCAATACCTTTATACACCATGGTGGGAGCTCTCTGCATGTCTAAAGGATGCCACATTACCACGTCTAATATAATCAGCACAACTTCAAATAATTAAGTATCAAATCCTTTGATGTAAATAGTTAGCAAAAACAACAGAAATGTGCCCTGTGGACTAAATCATAAACTTAATCACTGTCAGATGTAGTTCTGCTGGTATTTCAAATCGTAATTATTCATAAAGGAAATAAAGAAAATTACATTAATTGTTGTTATCATACTCTCCAATGCAGATTCTGTTCAAAAATACTTATTTTCAGCTTCGATTTGCTTGTCTACTGCAATTAGGTATCACTAATGGAGTCAGAGTGCTGTGATGTTCTAGATGATGCTTAAAAAGGCATTTGGAGGAAGTTATCGAAATCTTTGGAAGAAATCCAGTCTGCAGAGTCTATTAAATGTGCAGGCACAGCCATACTGAGAAGTAGCCTGGTTAAAAAAAAAAGCACAAGCAAGCACTGAGAGTTCATTTCAAAGACACAAATGTACTTCATTCACTATCAGAATCACGTCACATGCATAATTCAAATTACTTTCCTCCACTCGGCATTGGCAGTCAACGGGAAATTAAAGGAAATTATCAAAATGGAAGCAAATAGGCTAAACATTAAGTTGCTCATGTGTTGATTTAAAAGTGTGGATTTTAATGATAGACAATGAAATACAGACAATTAAGAAGTGTGAGAATTACTTGTGGAAGATTAATACAACATTAACATTGACTTAGTGTCTCCAACAGTGCTGGAAGTTCATTGGCAACTTTCAAGATATTATCAGACAACGTGATAGCATGCAACAATAGCTGTCAAAAAAAGTTAATGAGACAGCAAATTAATATTCACATTCAAGGGTATTTGACCCTCTCAGAATGCCGACGGTTCAGGAAGTCTGGACTGACTCTCCAAACTGCAGCCCCAGACCCACCCCATCCCCTTGTATTTACCATGGCTAAATCCACTGAGCCTGCATATCAAGGGACGATTTAGCACGGCTGATTTAGCTAAGCTGCGCATATTTAGACTTCCGAGCATCCAGCAGAAACCCACGCAGATGCAGGACGATTGTGCAAACTCCACACAGACAGTCACCCAGGGCTGGAATTGAACCCAGGAGCCTGGTGCTGTGAATTAGCTGTGCTAGCCACAGCTCTTCTCAGAAATGTGATGTTCATGAGCTTAAAATGTTTTGTAAAACATATTCTAGTTTGATACACATTTTAAATCAATATGATGAATTATTGTGCAGTTATTGGGATTCATTTATAGGATGGGGGCATCACTTGCTGATCAGCATTTATTTCCTATCCCACGTTCCCTTGAGTTACATGGCTGTTTTGCTAATAGCAAAATATTTGCATCTGGCATTGGTGTGAGAGAGGGATTTATACAAAAGTTCCTGAGTTAATTTGCACAAGATTTGTACATAAACCAGATGTTGAAGTCCATGGAGGTTTCAGTACAGTCTTGAAAGCACACAGCTCTTTTCAAGTAGCTCAGTAAGAGACTGGAATAGAGCAGATGGGAAATAAGCAAGGAAAGGTTCACTCAGTTGACTCAGAACCAATTTCACTTTATCCTAATACTTTGCAACAGTATTTGCAATGGAAATATTTGAAATATGCAGGCAAATAAGGAGAGCACACAGAACTCAAAAAGAGATGAAAGCAGAATTTTATAGATCCAGGGTTGCAAGCTTTCCTCAAGGGAATAGATGAAGGAGCCACAGACTTCTGGCTATCAGTTTAACTAAACTTAACATGCAGCTCAATTGTGCTACATGAAAGGAAGTGGAACTGGTGCTGGATGGAAGAAGAAAAGAAGATAAAGTAATAGCGGCTGTACATTTCTGTCACTATGAAGAAACTGAGGCCTAACCATAAGTTCTCGTGCAAAACTCTTACCCCAAATTCTTCTATCTAATTCCTTCTAATTTAACCTAATTCACCTGATCATTTTGCATACAAACTCCAATATTTACAAATGGGGGCAATCAGATAGTGAATAGTGAGGATGTTGCATCAGTATTCATAAGCAAAAAGGATCTGGAGAGGAGTGACAATGTGCCACAAACCAGCTGAGATTGAAGTCAATATTTTCAGGTATTAGGAACAAAGTATATTAGATTAGATTCCCTACAGCATGGAAACAGGCCCTTCAGACCAACCAGTCCACATCAACCCACCCAGATCCGTTCCCTAACACCATGGGCAATTTAGCATGGCCAATTCACCTAAACTGCACATCTTTGGACTGTGGAGGAAACCAGAGCACCCGGAGGAAACCCACGCATACACAGGGAGAATGTGCAAGCTCTACACAGACAGCCTGAGGAGAGAATTGAACCCAGGTCCCTGGCACTGTAAGGCAGCAGTGCTAACCACTGAGCTACTATGCCACCCTACTCAGAAGAGTACCCAACTCATAAGTGCGTTCTAAGGTCAATCTCCAAGATTTGTATCAATGAATCAGTGTTGGAGGACACTCATGAGCCTACAGTTCTCCTTTGCAGTAATACCAAGGAAGCTTTATCATTTTTAAATACCTATATAAAGTTTGTTTATTGGAACTTGCAGTCGAACACCAATTTTGAAGCAGTCTATCATTATACTGAGCCTGTGGAAAGCTTCAAATGCAACTCTGTGGAAGGCAACAAGGGAAACAATGACAATGGATGCAATGTAAGCTGTTAGAATTTGGGACTTCTAGGATATTATAGCTACCATTCGAAGAACCATTTGAGTGATTTTGTAGGGAGCAAATGCATGGCCCAGTAATGTTGATAACTGGAGCCCACTGGCCTGGCATAATATCACAGGAGAGTACCATCCTCTGCCCCTCATGTCATCTCACTCAAAGCATAACTTCACTGGAGTATGGGAAATGACATGAAAACTTCCCAAAAACAAACTTTGGAGACGCAGGCCCCAGCATTTCCCTATCAGGAACAGGTTGCCAAGAAAAAAAGGGCCACTTTATTCCCATGCCCCTTTTGTGCCAAAGGATGATCCAATTACCTCTTACAATACTGACTGTCACATTGGACAAGAACTTGAAAAGATGAAAGAAAGGGTTATGTGGGTGCTTAGGGTTTTAAGGAATTTTTTATTTTTCGTGTATCTACTTTAGATTTTCTTGAAATTAACTATAATATACCCTGTGCTATAACGTTTGTACTTATACAGTTTAGAGTTTTAGATCGGACATTCTTATTTTGTTGCAGACCTACAGTTCAGACGGTGATTATTGATCTGGTCATGCAGAGGCAAAAACAACTTATCTCATTTCATATTGTGAGATACATCATGGAATTTGTGAATGGTCTTTTATTTGAATAAGTGGGAGAAGAGGATGTGATTGCACTAGAAAAGATATGCATTAATACACAAAATGGAAGTCTTACCTATCGAATTAGACCTGGGTTTCCCTTGCTGTGTTCACTGTAGGATCCTTCAAGGAGAAATCACTGTAATGCTCTTTTCCCTACAGTTCTGCCTCCAGAGAACCTAGGTCTGATTCACGAACAAAGTCATAGAGAAGCTTTATCACTGTGGGGAAGTTCCATAATGTATAGGAGCTGCAAGTATTGTCTGTATCATAAAGCATGGCCCCTTCTAACTATGCTACTCAGACAGAGTGTCCCTTTAGGACCCCAGGAGTTATTACATTAGTTAAACTTATGAAAACAGGATTGGCAATTGTCTTCTTTATTCTTTCATGAGATCTGAGCATTGCTGGCAAAGTCCGCATTCATTGGGGTTGAACTGAATAGCTTGCTGGGCCATTTCAGAGACCATTAATAACATTACTGTGGGCTCAACATAGGCCAGACCAGGTAACGACAACAGCTTACACATATGTGAAATATATGGCAGGAGTTAACTTCCTCAAATGCTGCCTTGTCCACCTTTGTTCCAACTCGTGTTGCCCCACTTCTTACATAGTAATGCCAAGTGCTAGAAGAAAGCAAAAATGGCTCACAGTGAGTAAAGGTAAAGAGTGTGTGTGGAGAATTCTGCCTGTGCTCTGATCATGACAGGATGAATGAAAAACAAATCTATATTACTGCAGAACCATAAACAATGGCTGCAAAGTATTTCTCAGCTGCAGAAATCATCAGTGGCTCTTCCGAGATTCTTCAGGCTCAGAAACTCTATCCCGTCACTTCGTCTCTGACTGCCCTGGTGAGAGCAATGCTCTATAATTTTCATTCCGCATTAGTCTTAGTCCACTAGGAGCATTCCAATGGGTACCATGCCCCTTATTATCATATATTTAAATGAGGGTACTTCAGATCAGGCATGTGGAATTGCAGGAAGAAGCAGAAATCTCAAAGGAATCCAAGGGCAGCAAGATAATGATGGAAGATTGACAAAATAAAAAAGTTCTAGTCCAATTTTCCAACCACAAGAATTTACTTGTCCTGATTATGTACCAAAAATATGCCGAAGTCAGCAAGGAAATTCACCTCCAACTATTCGGTGATGAATAGCTTCATGGATCATTTTCCACATGTAAATAGTCAAAGTGGTAACGATATCACTCCATATCTCCCTGTTAAAATTTAAAATGTAGTGGTAGACAGATTAACTAATGCGACCACTGGATTGTGTGGACACAGGTATTGAACTGCACAATGGAAACCATGAAACAATAAAATGACATGGGCTACATTACTGACCACTATTGTTGTGCCCCACACACTGCCCCATGCGGCACAGGTCACCAGTCATGCTATCCATGTTCTGGCAATATGAGAAGAAATCTGATTGTCAAGCAAATGCCATAACCTTCAAGGCAATGGGCCAGGTGCTGAAAGTGGGATGCATTTAGATAAATTGGCTCAGACTCAATGGGCTGAAGGGTCTCTGCTGTATAATGTGTCTTTACGACTGTATATCTCACTTGTTTGTTCCACTGATTTGACACTTTCCACTAATCTGACTTGTGCATATACACTAGATGTGCAGGCGGCACGGTGGCACAGTGGTTAGCACTGCTGCCTCACAGAGCCTGAGACCCAGGTTCAATTCCCACCTCAGGCGACTGACTATGTGGAGTTTGCACATTCTTCCCCGTGTCTGTGTGGGTTTCCTTCGGGTGCTCCGGTTTCCTCCTGCAGTCCAAAGATGTGCAGGTCAGGTGAATTGGCCATGCTAAATTGCCTGTAGTGTTAGGTAAAGGGTAGATGTAGGGGTATGGGTGGGTTGCACTTCAGCAGGGCGGTGTGGACTTGTTGGGCTGAAGGGCCTGTTTCCACACTGTAAGTAATCTAATCTAAATGTATAGTCCAGACACCTTCAGCTGAAAACATATTCAGCAGCACAAGGGTCCCCAGTTGGGGTTATTTAAAGTCCCAGGCATCCAGTTTGTGTTTGAAGTGTTTTTTGACATATTTCTCTTGTGGCACATTTAATAGAAGAGCTCTGGCTAGCTTTTGCTGATTTCATGACAAACATGTATTCAGACATGTCAGATGACTTCATAAAATGACGTTAGTTAGGCCACTGTTAGAATATTGCATGCAATTCTGTTCTCCTTCCTATCGGAAGGATGCTGTGAAACTTGAAAGGGTTCAGAAAAGATTTACAAAGGTGTTGCCAGTGTTGGAGGATTTGAGGTATGGGGAGAGGCTGAATAGGCTGGGGTTATTTTCCTTAGAACGTCGGAGGCTGAGGGGTGACCTTTTAGCGGTTTATAAAATCATGAGGGGCATGGATGGGATAAATAGACAGAGTCTTTTCCCTGGAGTAGGGGAGTTTAGGGTGAGAGGGGAAAGATATAAAAGAGACCTAAGGGGCAAGTGTTTCACACAGAGGGTGGTGTGTGTGTGGAATGGGCTGCCAGAGGAAGTGGTCGAGGCAAGTACAATTGCAACATTTAAAAGGCATCTGGATACGTACATGAATAGGAACAGTTCAGAGGGATATGGGCTGTGTGCTGGCATTTGTGAGTAGATTTGGTTCGGATATCTGGTCGGCATGGACAAGTTGTACCAAAGTGTCAGTTTCTGTGCTGTACATCTCTGTGACTCTATGACTCCATACCTATTGTTCAAAAAACGGAGCTATCTTGAGAATGTAATTTAAAAGAAGTTCTGGGATTTTGCTCAAAAACTGCATGAATCCATGTAAAACTCCGTAAAACCTACAGCGGGTTTCAGTCTGATATAGTATTGGGTAAAGTTATGAGGGACATATAAAATCATGAGGGGTAAGGATAGGGTAAATAGTTAAAGGTCTTTTCCCTGGTGTTGTAAAGTCCAGAACTAGTGAGCATAGGTTTAGGGTGCTGTGAAATTTGAAAGGGCTCAGAAAAGATTTACAAGGATGTTGCCAGGGTTGAAGCTATAGGAAAAGTTGAATAGGCTGGGGTTGTTTTCCTTGGAACATTTGTTTCCATGTTGTACCCCTCTATGACTCTGTATGAGGTATGGGAGGAAACATTGTAGTGCCTTCCAGTTGGCCATGTGACCATGAAATTGAAAATGAGCCTGCAGAAAGGGAACGATCTGCAAAGAAAAGGGCGAAGGTGAAGGACCCAGAGTTGAGGGATTTCCCATATGCATCTAACCCAGAAACAATGCCTCAGATCATTCAAGTTTAACAAGCAGATGGTGACAGAACTGTGTCATGATGTAAGACCTTGTATCAGGGTAAGGATGGCACTTTGGCCATGTTCACGTTGGCCATGAACATCATTAGTACCATTCAGCATTGATGCATCTGGATCTTGCCAAAGGTTGGACAACTTATCCAATGTTTCCTTGTATACTAGCTGTCAAGTCATTTAGGAATTGAGAGATGCCATCAATGTCAAAAAAGGCTAATACAGTCCTTTGCCCATGAGAAGGGACTTGCCAGTGTTGTAAGATTTCCATACGTCCTGGGCATCGTCAACTGCAGCATCTGGCTCAGTGGCCTCCCATGCTGATGGAATTAGATATAGGACTCAGTTTAGCACTCCATTATTAACAGGTTGTGTGCAACAGTGGACAGTGTATCATGTCTGCTTTTCTGACAACAACCACAATCCCTTCATTCTGAGGCAGTCTTTCTCTTTGTACCTACATGAAGAACTAGAATGTAGTTGTTCAGAGACCAAGGTTGTCTGCTGAATTTCTGACTCCTCTCCATTGTATGAAACTGTTTGGTTGGCCTGCTAAGTATCTTAGTGTGTATATTCATCAGCATTCTTCTATACATCACCCCCTTGAAGTCTTCAGCCAAGTGGTTTGCAAAAGAAAGATTCTGGGACTTTGCTGCCTGGAGAGCTGGAACAAGTGCCATTCTTCACCCTCATCTGGTGGCAGCCTACTCGTAGGTAGTGATTCTGGATTTGCAGATCCCATGCTCCTTCTGGTCCTTTGAACCTTGAGCAGTGCCAACATCTCACTTGTGACTGTGATTATCAGGTCAAGATTTTTCTTCTGAGATCTAGTGCTCATGTCCCATTTCCTCCTCAGTGTGCAGTAGCTGGTGGAGCCAAATTGGGAGTTCTTGTAATTCCAGTACTGCTCTCCTTTGGTGTGGGAGCGCCTAGGCATTTGGTAGCAGGGAATCGGAGGTTGTGGATTGAGATGGTGATGAGGGAAGCAGGAGGTTCATAGTCATGTCATTTATAGCTCATACATCATGCAGGATGAGAGTGGAGTGGGTGCTGAGGAGCAGTACAGGGCGAAAGCTATTAATCATTTTGAATTTGTCTGTGATGCTACATGCTCCATGCTCATGCTTTGCCTGGCCCCATGATCTTCATCTTCCCATCAGAGTCAGGGAGTGAGTTCCTGCTTATACATAAATGATCTGCAAGAAGGATTGGTGGTGTGATTAGCAAGTTTGCAGATGACACTAAGATAAATGGAGCAGCAGATATTGAATGGGACTGTCGGACAATACAGCAGAATATAGATCAATTGGAGAATGGCAGATGGAGTTCAATCCAGACAAATGTGAGGTGATGCATTTTGAAAGATCTAATTCAAGAGCAATCTATACAGTAAATGGAAAAACCCTGGGGAAAATTGATGTACAAAGAGATCTGGGTGTTCAGATCCATTGTTCCATTAAGGTGGCAATGCAGATCAATAGATTAGTCTATTAGACAATAGACAATAGACAATAGACAATAGACAATAGATGCAGGAGTAGGCCATTCAGCCCTTCGAGTCTGCACCGCCATTCAATATGATCATGGCTGATCATTCCCAATCAGTATCCTGTTTCAGCCTTATCTCCATAACCCTTGAGGCACAGGCCAACCATAACTATTGAAAGCATACGGCATGCTTTCCTTCATCGGACAGGGTATTGAGTAGGAGAGTTGGCAGGTCGTGTTACTGTTGTATAAGATTTTGGTTTGGCCACATTTGGAATACTGTGTGCAGTTTTGGTCACCACATTATGAAAAGGATGTGAATGCTTTGGAAAAGGTGCAGAGGAGGTTCACCAGGATGTTGCCTGGTATGGAGGGGGCTCTAGCTATGAAGAGAGGTTGAGTAGATTAGGATTATTTTCATTAGAAAGATAGAGGTTGAGGGGGGTACCTGATTGAGGTCTACAAAATCATGAGAGTTATAGACAGGGTGGATAGCAAGAAGCTTTTTCCCAGAGTGGGGTCTCAATTACTAAGGGTCACAAGTTCAAAGTGAGAGAGAAAAAGTTTGATGGAGATATGCGTGGAAATTTCTTTATGCAGAGGGTGATGGGTGCCTGGAACACATTTTCAGAGGAGATGATAGAGGCGGGCATGATAGCATTACTTAAGATGTATCTGAACAGATACATGAATGGGCAGGGAGCAGAGGAATACAGATCCTATGAAAATAGGTGACAGGTTTAGATAGAGGATCTGGATCAGTACAGGTTTGGAGGGCTGAAGGGCATGTAATTTTCTTCGTTCTTTGGTCTCTTTGTTCTTTATCCATTTTCAACTTTTCTCCCTTCTATCAACAGCAACTTTCCCTGAAAGGGAGAGGGCAAAATGACATTGACTGTGTTCCATTGTGCTCTGCCACCAAGCCCAAATAACTAGAGATAATGGAGGTATAGGTAAACTGGCATCATTGGAGGTTCTATGAGTTTGAGGTGGGGTGCCTGAACATCAGGCACAGGTTCTGAATGATTGGGCTAGATGATGGATGTGTGCTGCATTGAGTGAGAGTTAGTGATGGAGAGGGTACAAGATGTCCTGTGAAGATCCATTTCCTGACCTTACTGAGGTAATTCGTATTCTTGTGACACTGCTGTCAGGTCCTCAGAGACAGACTCTGGTCACTTGTTCTTCTTGGGCACTGGTTCCCATTTTCTTTGGAGGGCCTGCTGTCATCCATGGGAAAAAACACCTCCTCTTTCCATTGGCCTCTAATGCCACACCTGTAAAACTCGGGCATAGAGGCAACAATACAAGATTGACACATAGAGCTTTGATTCACTTTCAAGGCAATGACAAAGATCAACCAAAGGTTTTTAGGGAATTTAAGTTTGAGCTAGACTTAGTAATGACCCCAGAGTTCTGCTTTGGTTTTATCAATTGAAGGATACTTGGATGGTAAAAAGCAGTCTGAGGTAATAGGGTCCAGGAATTACAATTAAACTCTGGGACACCAGAAGAGTTTGGGTCATGTGATATAGTTCCTGGATCAAACCACATAAATTTGTTAATTAATTTCTATCACCCTGTGCAAGGATCTATCATTGCTTGTCTTCGGAGATGGATGGGGCTATTAATGCTGCCACAAGTATAGCAAGATTTGATGACTCACTTTGTTATCAGTCCTGGTGAAGAGGCAAACCATAAGAACATAAGACGATAAGAAAGCAGTCTATCGAGTCTGCTTCACCATTCAATCATGGCTGGTAATTTCTGATCCCCATTCTCCTGCTTTCTCCCCATAACCCTTGCTCCCTTTGATACTCAAGAACCTATCTATCCCAGTCTTAAATATACTCAATGACCTGGCCTCAACAGCCTTCTGTGGCAATGAGTTCCATAGATTCACCACTCCCTGGCTGAAGAAGTTTCTCCTTATCTTCATTCTAAAAGGAATTCCCTATATTCTAAGGCTGTGCCATTGGGTCATAGACTCTCCTACCACTGGAGCCACCTTCCCAACATCTACTATCACCAGGCCATTCACTACTCTGTATTTTTCAATTAGGTTTCCCCTTATCCTTCTAAACTCCATCAAGTATAAACCCAGAGACCCCAAACGTTCCTCATCTGTTAAGTTTTTTTATTCCTGGGACCATTCTCATGAACCTCCTCTGAACACGATCCAGGGTCAGTACAACCTTCCTGAGACATAGGGACCAAAACTGTACACAATACTCCAAATGTGGTCTGACCACAGCCCTATAGAGCCTCAGAAGTACATCCTGCTTTTATATTCAAGGTCTCTCAAAAGAAATCCCATAATTGCATTTGCCTTCCCAACTAGTGACTCAATCTGCAAGGTTATCTTTCGAGAATCCTCGACCAGAATTAGGACTCTTTTATCCCCACTCTCTGCTTTCTGCCAGACAGCTAAGCTTCTGTCCATTCTAGCACCTTGCCTCTGATACCATGGGCCCTTACCTTACTCAGAAGCCTCCTGTGCGGCACTTTGTCAAAGGCCTTCTTGACGTCCTGGTAGCAGATTTTAGCAGATTTGTCAGGCATGACCTCCCCTTGATGAAGCCATGCTGACTTTACTCTATTTTACCATATATGTCCGAATATTCAGAAATCTCATCCTTCATAATAGATTCCAGGATCTTACCCATGACTAAGGTTAAGCTAATGGGTCTATAATTTTCTGTCTTTTGTCTTACTCCCTTTTTAAACAGGGGTATTACACTAGCGATTTTCCAGTCCACTTGTACCATCCCTGATTCTAGCAATTTCTGAAAGATCTCTACTCACGCCTCCGCTTTTTCTTCAACTATCTCCCTTAGAACTCTGGGGTGTAATCCATCTGGTCTAGGTGACTTATCTACCTTCAGGCCATTCAATGTTTCTAGCACCTTTGCCTTGGTTATGGCACCATATTGGTGATCTGCCCTCTCACTGTCTTGAATTTTTGGGATATTACTCATGTCTTCCACTGTCAAAACTGACTTGAAGTAATTATTCAGTTTCTCAGCCATTTCCTTATTCCCCACTACTATCTCTCCAGTATCATTTTCCAGTGGCCCAATGTCCACTTTTGCCTCACTTTTGCCTTTTAATATCAAAATAAACTTTTACAGTCAGTCTTTCTTTATATTATTGATGAGCTTACCTTCATTTTAATTTTCTCCCTCTTTGTTTTTGTTGTCCTCTGTTGGTCTTTGTAAGCTTGCCAATCTTCTGGCTTCCTATTGCCCTTCACCACATGCTATGCTTCCTCTTTTGCTTTTATGCTATTCCTGACTTCCCTGGCCAGCCATGGTTGCCTCATCCTCCCTGTACCATGTTTCTTTTTCCTTGGGATGAATCTCTGCTGTGTCTCTGGAATTACTCCCAGAAACTCCTGCCATTCCTATTCCACTGTCTTTCCTGCTTGGCTCCTCTCCCAATCAATTCTACCCAGCTCCTCCCTCATGCCTCTGTAATTGCCTTTATTCAGCTGTAATACTATTACCTCTGATTCTACCTTCTCCCTTTAAATTGCAGAGTAAATTCAATCATATTATGATCACCGCCTCTAAAAGGTTAATTCACCTAAAGCTCCCTAATCAAGTCTGCCTCACTGCACAACACTAAATCCAGTATTGCCTGTTCCCTAGTGGGCTCTACCACAAGCTGCTTCAAAAAGCCACCTCATATACATTCCACAAATACCTTTTCTTGTAAACCACTACCACCCTGCTTTTCCCAGTCCACCTGCATATTGAAATCCCCCATGATCACTGTAACTTTGCCTTTCCTACACATTTTTTCTATCTCCTGGTGTATCTTACGCCCCAGCTCCTGACCACTGTTTGGAGGCCTGTACATAACACCAATATAATTCTACCCACACAGATTCTACACCATCCAACCCTACTTTGTTTCTTACTATTGATTTAATTTCATTTCTTACTAACAAGGCAACCCCACCCCTTCTGCCCACCTGCCTATCTTTTCAATAGGATGTATATCCTTGAATATTCAGCTCCCAATCCTGAGCCCCTTGCAGCCACGACACTGTGATGCCCACTGCGTCATACCTGCTGATTTTCATCTGCGCCACAAGCTCATTTACCTTATTCCTTATACTGCATGCATTCAGATATAACACCTTCAGTCTTGTATTAAATATCCCTCTTCTCATTGTCATTCATTTGACTGCTCACCCTTTCCATGCACTCTATCCCTCTATCCCTATTTCTGTCTATGCTTGAGACGTTAGTAACCTCTCCTGAGTTCTGCATTCTTAGCTCCTCCTTTAATTCTGGTTTTCTAATCCCCCCCCACCCCACCCATATAGTTTAACGCCCTGTCTATAGCCATAGCTATGTGATTCGCGAGGACTATGGTTCAGATGAAGAGTGTCCCATCGGAACAGGTCTCTTCTTCCCCAGTACTGGTGACAATACTGATATGCCAATCAAGTCCGGAATGGCGTCAGCTCCATGAAGTTGCACAAATTCAAGCAAGTGGCGAGTATTCTATCACACTTCTGTCTTTTAGGTAGTGGACAGATTTTGGGAAGTCAGGAATTGAGTTCCTCACCATAGAATTCCTAGGTTTTGACCTGCTGCTGTAGGTCTGATCCTGTTGCAGCACTGACTATGCATGTATAAACAATATTACTAATTGTTGAAACTGAGAGCCCATTCACAAGAATTGATAGCTGACCCAGAAATGTGAAAATATGAGGCTCATCGGTAATACACTGACATTTTTCTATCTTTTCAGTTCCTCATTGACTTACCATATCTGCTGTGATTTTCACAAACTAATCTGTCTCTAAATGCAAGGGGATGGGTATTTTCAAATTGACTCAGCAATGCCAATCCTATAATTACTGTTTTTGTAAAAAACCCTTTCTATGATAACAATATGTGAAACTCTAATAAATTATGCTGAGATCAGTATTTTGCACACACCATTTTCTCTGCTAACTAATATATGTGGCTTTCAGGTGCTTTATCCTTAAAAAATTAGTGATGCTGAATAAAGTGATGAATAGTTTGTGAAAAAGTAAGTTTTGTTTTATTCATTTACAGAATGTGGGTGTCACTGGCTAGGCTAGCATTCACTATCCATCTCTTATGTAAGAGTCAATACAGGCCAGGCCGGGTAGAGATGGTGGTTTCCTTTCCTCAAAGCCAGTTGTGAACCAGATGGTTTCCCCTAATAATTGATTTTCATGGTCATCATCAGATTCTTAATACCTGATTTTTATTGAATTCAAATTCCATGGCTAGATTCAAACCCGGGTCCCCAAAACCCTAACCCTGACCTGCATCACGAGATTAAAAGTCTAATGATGATGCCATTAGTTCATTACCACCCCGACACATAAGTAGTTTCATTCATCAATACAATACAATTCAATATAATAATTCTAATGCATGGCTAGTCAATGGCATGATTAACAAATATGAGTCCTGTACTCAACAGGTAAAATGTACAACAAATGGCAAAGATTGGAACATTACAATTATTAGACCAAAGGACAATAATACCATTAGTGATAAGAGCAGAATTAGGCCAGTCGGCCCACTGAGTCTGCTCCGTCATTTGATCATGATTGATATGTTTCTCAACACCATTCTCCTGCATTCTCCCTGTTATCATTGATCCCCTTACTAATCAAGAAGCTGTCTATCTCTGTCTTCAATACACTTGACCTCCACAGCACTCTGCAGCAATAAGTTTCACAGATTCACCCACCCTCTGTTTGCAGAAATTCCTCCTCACCTCAGTTCGAAAGGGTTGTCTATTCACTCTGAGACTGTGCCCTCAGGTCCTAGTCTCTCCTACCACTGGAAATATTTTCTCCATATCCACTCATAATCAGGCCTGTCAATATTCCGTAAGTTTCAATCAGATCCCCTTCATCCCTCTAAACTCCCGTGGGTACAGACCCAAAGTCCTCAACTGATCCTCATTTGACAAGACCTTCAGCCCCAGGATCATTCTTGCAAACCTCTTCTGGAGCACATTCAACACTAGCACATCCTTTCTTAAATAAGGAATCCAAAACTGCTCACAATATTCTGAATGCAGTCTGACCAGAGCCTTATACAGGTAAAAACAATGACTGCAGATGCTGGAAACCAGATTCTGGATTAGTGGTGCTGGAAGAGCACAGCAGTTCAGGCAGCAAAGAAGTAGCTTCGAAATCGACGTTTGGGGCAAAAGCCCTTCATCAGGAATAAAGGCTGTGAGCCTGAAGCGTGGAGAGATAAGCTAGAGGAGGCCTGGTGAGTTGTTGTCTGAGAGTGGCTGTTGGTTTGTGTGCTGTTATGAATCCTAGTGGTAATAGTAGTCTGACTGTCAGTTCAGAAATGTTCTTGATGTATGGTAACGTGGCTAGTCCTTTGGGTTTTTGCATATCCTCATTCCGTTGTCACTATCTAGTCAATAGTGACCCACAGGATGTTAATGGTGGGGGATTTCATGTTACTACTGAATATCAAGGAAAGGTGGTTATGTTTCCTCTTGTTAGAGATGGTCATTACCTGAGAGTTATATGCTGCATGTTTGACCTCTGCCCAAATCTGATGTTTGTCCAAGTATTACTGTATGTGGGGATGGATTACTTCAATACTGAAGGAACTGCAAATTGAACTGAACACTGTACAATTATCAGTGAACATCCCCACTTCTGACTTTATGTTGGAGGGAGGCCATTGATTAAGTGAGTGAAAATGATTGGGCCTTGGATATTACCCTTTGGAACTCCTACAGTCATGTCATGGAGCAGAGATGATTGGCCTCTAACAACAACAGACATCTTCTTTTATGGTAATGTGACCATTTCTATTTTACTCAAGCTCCTTGGTGCCTCACTCTTCCCTGAATCCAAATATAGTTATAGCTATGATTTTAACTCAGATATTCAACTATTTCATCAATGTTTGGATCAAGGCTATGTTGAGATCGAAAGCTGATAGGTCTTTATGAGACACAAGATCACCATTAGTGAGCAGGGAATTGATGAGCAAATATTGCTTGATAGCATTACTGATTCCAACTTCAAATATTTTGCTGATTAATGTAAATATTTAAGTACCAGTAAGTACTTAAGACCAGTATTCAGCCAGACTGGATTTTATTTGATTTTTGTAGACAAGACAGAGCTGGGAAATGATCATTTTGGTGGGTACATGCCAGAGTTGTCGATGTCAATTTGGCAAGAGGTGTGTCTAGTTCTGGAGCACTACAGCTGCAATTTTGTTGGTGCTCATATCTCTTCCAGTATGTCGTGCCTTGAGCCATTTCTTGACACATGAAGGAATGAACGGAGTTACTTGAAGATTGGCTTCTGCGATGCTGGGACCTTCGAGGAGAGCAAGTTGACTTTAAACTTCTGGTGCAGAGCGATTGCAAATACTTCAGACTTGTCTGTTGCAGTCATGGAAAATTTAGTCAGTCTGACTCACCTTCTACCTCAACGTATTTAATCTTCCTTTTTTTAACAGTAGCTAGCTCTCTTTAAGCTCTGTTAATAGCTCAATCTCAGCTCCACAGATCTGATGTTATGTTTATGTAACATGACTAATGGCTACCACAAAATGTAATCAAATTACCATCAAGATAAAGGTTACATAACTGTAACAAACCAGCCAGTACAGTAAGTTCAAATACATTTTCTTCAAATACTCTCCAGGCCCACCATTCGTGACTCTCCATCATTGAAACTGATTCCAATCCAATTGTAATAAAGAATTTTATCAATCTGTCTCATTTTTACACCATGCTCTGCCCAGAGACCTGCACTGACATCTACGTGAAGTTTATTGGCAAGTGCAGTTAATAGACATGGTAATCATTAATTTCTGATTGAAACTCAAATGCTAGGATACTATAATCAGAACAATATGGAGTGTTGCAGAGTGGACTCGATGGGCCGAATGGCCTTACTTCCACTCCTATGTCTTAATACAATTCCATTTGCCAATAAATGAGAATTCCAGCTTTGCACAAAAGTAAAGTAACTCAGCAGCATGGTTGCATTAATTCATCTCCAAGCCTTCCTTTTTGTGCTTTGATGCTGCATCTGACCCTTTCAGCTTGTTGTCATTGTCCTTCCCTTTAATAGTCTATTCGTTACTGACATTACATTTATTTTATTCTGATTGATATTTATTTCATCCATTGAGATATCAAGTAACAGTTTCCTGTGAATGAAAGAAAAATAACTTCGTTCAAAAGATTACTATTCTGTTATCAATGTAACTCTTACAGTTTATCAATTTGTACTACGAAGACATTTGAACAATTCTCCTTCAAGTTCAGAGTCAAACTTAATTCAAATTGTTTGCGAATATCAAATTCATCATTCTCTAATTGATACCAAGCAAGCATCAGATTCATTGTTATCATGTGTATTATTTCCTTGTTATCACACAAGGACTTATCGATATAATACAAGGAATGAATGCTTCATTTCCCCGGATCAGGCACATTGCCTTTCCAGTGTCCTTCAGTGAGGAATGTTCACTGATATTCATCAAAAGTTCTCAAAGATATCAGTGAGGAACTCTCCATGATATTAATGAGGAACTCACTAGGGGAATGCTCATTGCTATCAATTAGATATCTTGGATGATACCAATGTAGAATGCTCAATGATATTAATGAAGAATTACCTATGATACCAATGAGGATCTCTCAATGACATTAATGAGGAACTCTCAATGATGAACTTTCAGTGACATTAATGAGGCGCTGTCAATGATATTAATGATCAACATAGCATGTGTCTCAGAGGCATCAACCCTCAGCATTGCTTGCCCAGTGAATGAACATGAATGTTTTATTTTATTATGGTATATGTAAACGTTAGGTTAGCATTTATTGACCATCTCTAATTGACCTTGAGAAGATGTGTTACCTTCCTTGTATGCCCATAGTGCTGGTCAGAAGAGAGTTCCCAGTGACAATGAAGTGTCAATGATATTCCACCAACTGAGGAAGGAACATGGATTGTAGAGGAATTTGCGATAAGTTGGTACTTCCATGTGTCAGCAGTTCTTTTCTATCTAGTAGTAGAGTTTGCAAGTCTGGAAGATGCTGTTGAAGGAATTTTGTTAAGTTTGTGCCATGCATCTTTTCCATGGTACTCACTGCTATCACTATGCATCTGTGATTGAGTTGAAAGTGATGGATGGGTGTTCATTGGACAGTTGGGGCACAAGTAACATTCCAGAATGAATTTCTTCCTCCACTATGTTCAGAGTGATCAGCTCCCCTTTCCAATCATTATAAATATAGTCAACCTTAAATGTTTTGCTTCCTACCAGTGGTGTCCTCATGTGACTGAGCCTGGCAGTGAATAGAACAAGAACCAGGATCTCAATTTCAATTGCATTTACCTTTCTTCACTGCTGACTTATCTTTTTGAGTTTTCTAGGCCTGTAGGTTTACAACTGGCTGTTTATTACTTCAGTGGGAAACTCCTGAATCATAATACAATATGCTTATTAAAGAAAAGTGAGACTGGGGGTGATGTCAAAATCATCTATGATCTTACTGAATGGCAGGAAAGCAATCTCAATGAAACATTTGTTTTACACTTGTTCCTATTCTTCATATATTACAAGCAAATGAATTTAAGTATTAATTAAAGTTCTGTAGACTCCATTTTTTTCTCCTTTTTGTGTCATTATGATGGATTGCTGGTGGCACTGAACTTCTAACTGCCTCCAAGTTGCACTCTTGACCTGCTTGACCTTAAACATCAAAACCTCTATGTTGTAGGCATCTTCCCAGGGTCCCTACTGGAGGCTAGTGAAATGGCAGTACAGATTAAAAACATTCAAACTGCTAGTGAAAGTTAAATAACTCCTTTCATCTAATCTTTCATCAATTATTCTGCAATCTATTGGCCATATGAGATCCAACAAGTCCCCAGGGCCTATGATAACATTGCAGAGTTGCAATTAGGGAGCCACCAGGGTTGGCTTAAAAACAAAGCTTGAATTTTTCCAGCAACCATCTAAAATAATTTTGGTACGTTTCATGAAGGGCTTCTCTTTGTAAGCCTGAGCGAGATTTCTAATGCTATTTTCCAAAATTGGCCTCATTAGCTATGCACCATGACTCTATGGTGTCACACTCCTTCTATCTTCCCTCTAGCCACAAGTGTAAGTATTTGTCATTGTTCCAACCTCCCAAGTGCGTGATCTCTAAGAGGGGGAAGTGACAAGGCTTGATCTGCTCCCCGGTTGAATCCATGAGCTGACTGCCTGTTCCTGTATGCAAAATGTCCTGAGCAGCAGTATTACAATAAAAGATGCCAGTAGACTCCAAAGTGCAGTATTGAAGTGCAGAACCATATTGTAAATGGATAGGAGATGTACAAGGAGAGTGCGGTGAGGGCTGGCATATGTCTGATGGATGGAGGATGAGGTGGCTACTATGTGTGGAAATTGTCCTGAGATATTGGTAACTGCAATCCAAGACAGAGGACCAGAAGAGCAAGTAGCAGGATGGAGGTGCCAAATTATTGCACTAACTGTCATCCTGAAAATTTTTAGCATCTATTTTCTATCTGGAGAATGGGAAACTATACATCAATAAGGTGAAATTAAGTAAGAATGAGATGTTAATACATGGAAATGGATGTATATAGACCCCTCGCTGCTCACTAGTGTGAGTAGGATTCACGTCTTGCCATTCAGCATTTGGCTGGAGAATGGGACATTTCGCTTGATTGTTGAGAAGCTCATTACTGCTGATCTCAACATATTTTCTTAAATTTTCACCAGTGCCCACATTGCTCAGGGACTGGGAAGATTCTGCTCAAAGTTCTTCTTTAGAACTAGTTATATTAACATTATGACTCTCTCCAGATATGCTACCAGACCTGCTGAGTTTTTCAGACTTTTGCATTTTTATTGCAGCTATTCAACGTCCACAGTATTTTCTTTTTATTTGATCCTTTGGCTTGATATGCTGATGGAGTGGGGATATGCCAAATCACTAGGTTACAGAATGTAATTGAATAGAATTCTGTTGTTGCTGATGGCCAATAGCATGAATGTCTAACTTTGAACTGACAGAATCTGTTTGAATCTATCTTATTTAGCATGGTGTTAGTGCTACATAACATGATGGAAGGGTTGGTTAGTATGAAGACAACATTTTATCTTTTCAAGCATTGTGTGATTGTCATTCCTACTAAACTGTCATAAATAGGTGTATTTGCAACAGGTAGGTTGTCGATGACTAAGCCAAGTAGGTTTCCCATTTGATGGTTCCCTCATGACCTGCTACTGGTCCAGCCTGGCAGATAATGCTCCCAGGACTGGGCTGTTCAGTCAATAGTAGTGATATCAAGCCACTTATGATGATAGGCAGTCAAGTCTCCAACTTAAAGTACAATTTGTGCCCTTGCTGCTGGGTTTCCTTGCCTATATTTTGCCTGATGACATGAGACTTTATCTGGTCCAGGGTCAATGTTATTTACTCTCAGGGAAACTTCTTTTTAATCATATGTCACTGAGGCACCACCTCTGCTGGGTTTGTCCTGCCTGTGGGCAAAGACCTAGGGATGCAGATGATACTCACAGAATCAATCTTGCAGATGATCTTAAGTTGGAGATTTCACTGCCTTTCATCATGAGTAGCCCGATATAACTACTACTGACCAAAAGGCCAAGCCCTGCTTGAGTCTTCTGTGGAATTGCCCTCCCAATCTTGGCGCAGTGTCCATAAAGTGGACTTCACAGTTTCAGAAGGCCATTGTCATTTCTGGTGCCTAATTGTTTTTTTTCACTTTTCTGTAACAATTTTGTCCAACTGAGTAAGCTTGGCAGATCATTTCAGGGGGCAGTTAAGAGTCAACTACACTGATGTGAGTCTGGTGTCACATGTAGACTAGACAAGGTAAGGATGGCACATTTCCTTCCCTTGTGAAGGACATCAGTGAGTGAAATCAGTTTTTTTACAACATTCAGTGATAGTTTGATAACATCATTGTTTACATTAGCTTTCAACTCCAAAATTTTAAAATTAGTTTTTTAAAAAAAGAAAGTTAGCTCATATTAGCTTTCGTGGTGAGATTTTAGCCCATATTTCCAGAGGAGTAGCCTGGATCCTTGAATTCCAAATGTAGTGACATTACTACTATTCCACAATCTCCCCCAGCAGGGCCCCAGAGTGCCCAATTGCATTAAATGCAACTTTAGTCAATGGATCAACTCCAGGTATATTCCTTTCTCAAGAATTTGGTTTAGCTTGAGAAGATAATCAATCCTGAGATATTTTATGCTGTCAGTGTCCCATGCCAACTGACAGTGCACTTCAAATTTGACATGAATTTGAAAGTGCATGCCAAAGTTTCAGTCGGCACTGTCTAGATTTGTTGAGGCCTTTTGGTAAAACCATAAAATAGAGAAAAATATATTTTTTTTAACACTATCAAAGCAAAGAATGGTCTAATAATATATTGTTACCTTAGCAACAATATTATTGTGATTTGACCAACAATTCATTTTGTACTATTCTTCGAATATATTACACTGAATCCAAGCTTGTACAGAGTTAGAGTTATTTGTATGTTTTGTATCTTGTTATATCTTTTAACTCAGTTTTACTTAAGTTCGTATATTTTACCTTAACTGGATAAAGAACCTCCAACATTTATGAAAATTAGTTAATTTATACTGACTCACATTTAGAGCAGCAGTGTGAACTGAAAGTGAGACTAATTAGGAGATAATGGGCACAATTATTACGCCCAATGTTAGAAGGGGAAATGATAAAGATGGGTCAAAGGTAAGTCATGATTTGGAGATGCCGGTGTTGGACTGGGGTGTACAAAGTTAAAAATCACACAACACCAGGTTATAGTCCAACAGGTTTAATTGGAAACACTGGCTTTCGGAATGCCGAACCACCTGATGAAGGAGCGGTGCTCCAAAAGCTAGTGATTCCAATTAAACCTGTTGGACTATAACCTGGTGTTGTGTAATTTTTAATGTCAAAGGTAAGGGCACTGAATTGAAGGAAGACAACATCCAAGAAAGGTAAAAAGGTATCTTGAGCAAATAATTACATGACAGCTCTCAAAACTGGTGGATAGATCAGCAGCTTGAAAGCAATTAATATGAGAAGCACAGAACACAAAGTATATATTTCCTTTATCACAAGAGGGATGCATCAAATTATTGAGAAAAAACAAGAAGAACTTGATGTAAGTTGATGTACAGTCCAAAATTCTATATCAAATTAGTAAGTACTGAGAAGTAATAGGGTAAAAACAATGACTGCAGATGCTGGAAAGCAAATACTGGATTAGTGGTGCTGGAAGAGCACAGCAGTTCAGGCAGCATCCAACGAGCAGTGAAATCGATGTTTTGGACAAAAGCCCTCTTATTCCTGATGAAGGGCTTTTGTCCGAAACGTCGATTTCGCCGCTCGTTGGATGCTGCCTGAACTGCTGTGCTCTTCCAGCACCACTAATCCAGTATATGAGAAGTAATAGGGTCTATTTTACAATCCTCAGCTGGTATGTTTGTAGAGGGAGGGGTAGGAGTTGGTGTTGTATGTGATAATGTCTCTGAAAAAGTTAATGTTGCAATTGTGGCAGTTCCACCCAACCTGATGATGTCACACAGAGCACTGAATGTTACCAGAAATCAGCTAAGTGTAATTTTCATAAATTTTCATAGAGGGTTTCTCGAAGTGAGGCCAAGCATATTCTCTTTCACTGTCATCTCAAACTCATGTCATTAATGAGATATCCAATGTCATCCCTTTTATCCCAAAGTTGCTCAATTCTCCGACTCACATAAGCAGAGGTACTCATCACTGCCAGGACTTACTGGCATTTTTGTTGTGGGTACCATCTTTAAAAGTGGTGGTTCAGTATTGCCCTCCACATTTGTGACACTTGCCCCAGACGTGGTGCATCTTGGATTTCGTCATTCAGCCATCGGAACTGCTTCATGCATTTCCTGTAATGTCTATGTTCAAATCTTTATGCAGCTATATGTAAGAGTGGCAGGAATGGTAGCAAACTGGTTTAAAAAAAATAAGCCTCAAGTTATTACACAAACATTCTATCCTACATTTTAGCTGAGACATCAATCAAATAACATTGATATTATAAAAGATCAACTTTGAAAAATACAAAAAGCTAAATTTGCACCCTTATGAACTAGATCATAAACTGGTAATTTATAGCACAGCAATGTTGAGTTGTCAATGGAGAGGGTGATATGTGACAGTATTTACCTCAGTCAAC